>NW_008353490.1:2326167-2343931 GCF_000622305.1 Nannospalax galili
CATGTCCACAAATCAGCCCTTCAAAGAATACTTGAAGCAATACAGAGAGCAGAGAGAGAAACAACTATACCCAAAGGGCAATGAAAAAAAAAAAAGGTATAATCAAGGCCATACAAAATTAGACATAGAACACAAACAGCAATCAAAATGACATCAACCAGTGCACATCTTCCAATAATAACCTTAAATATCAATGGAGTGAACTCCCCAGTCAAAAGACATAGGCTAAGTGAATGTATTAAGAAACAAAATACATCTCTTTTCTGTCTGCAAGAAACCCATCTCACCTTCAAGGATAGGCACTACCTTAAGGTAAAAGGATAGAAAAGAATATTCCAACCAAATGGCAGTAAGAAACAAGCAGGGGTTGCAATTGTAATATCTGAAAAGATAGACTTCAAAGTAAAACTAATCAGAAGAGATAAGGAGAGTCACTTCATTCTGATCAAAAGAGTGTTTAGCCAAGAAGATATTACAATCCTTAATATATATGCACCAAACTCTGGTGCACCCAAATTCATAAAATCAACACTACAGGACTTTAAGACACAGATTAGCCCCAACTCAGTAATAGTAGGGGACTATAAAACCCAACGGTCTTCATTAGACAGGTCAACTGGACAAAGAATAGAGAGGCATCTGAATGAAATGACACCAAATAGACCTAACAGACATCTTTTGAATATTCTACCCAAGTACCAAATAATACACTTTCTACTCAGCACCCCATGGAAATTTTTCAAAAATTGACCACATACTGGGCCACAAAACCTCAACAAATACAAAAAAAAAAAGAAAAAAAGAAAAGAAAAGAAAAATAATTCCATGCATCTTATCGGACCACAATGCAATAAAGCTCAAAATCACCCTGGAAAAAGCCCTAGTCACTAATACAGTCTTGTGAGGATTGAACAACACACTCCTCGACAATGAGTGGGCCAAAGTAGAAATTAAGAAAGAAATAAAAGAATTCCTAAAATTCAACAAAAAGGACAATACAACGCAACACAACCTCTGAGACACTTTAAAAGCAGTTCTAAGAGGGGACTTTATATCTCTAAGTGCCTACATTAAAAAATTAGAAAGAGCCCAAATAAATGACCTAACACTGCAATTCAAGACACTGGAAAGGCAAGAACAAAAGAAACCCGAACCTGGAAAAGCAAATCCAAATCAACAAAATCAAAGATTAAAGGGGAAACATCACAACAGACACCCAAAAGATCCAGACCATTAAAAGGGAGTATTTTAAAAACCTGTATGTTACTAAATTTGAAATTCTAAGAGAAATAGATGGATATCTAAAAGGATGGGAACCACCAAAACAAAACCAAGAAGAGATCAACAGCTTAAACAGACCCATAACACATAAGGAAATTGAAACAGTAATACAAAACCTCCCAACTAAAAAAAAGCCCAGGCCCAGATGTGTTTACAGCAGAATTCTACCAGACATTTAAGGAAGACCTCCAACTAATGCTACTTAAATTATTCAAACTGATACAAACTGAAGGATAACTCCCAAATTCCTTTTGTGAAACCAGCATCACTCTAATACCCAAAATCAACAGAAAAAAAATGAGAAAGCCTAAGCAAGTGATGAAGGTCTGTGTAGGTTTGTTATGAGATATAAAGGATGAGACAAAAATAATATACACATAATAATCAGATACATACAGATTAGAGACGCATGTGCCAACTAGTTTAAGGAACAAAATATATATCTAGTCAATATTTTTCTGAGAATATTTTGTTTTTTACCCAAGCCTTATCTACATAGCACATGATAATTAAAAGTACCAGACTGGTGGAACTAACCTTATTGGATGTTTAACAGCTATATTTTGAGGACTACACTATTATGGTCAGAGGGACTTAAAAGATAGTTTTTGCCCCTTGCCCTCAAATGTTGACTGTGTTCCAGGGGACTATGTAACATCTCTCAAAATGTCCTGTAACTGTAGTGAGTCACCTATCTTCTTGTTCAGGAAGGCCATGCAGACCCCACTAGATGGACTTGAACCAGTGTCTAGTCTACAAAGAGGAGGGTCAACTCAGAGGAAACATCTCATTTATGCTTCCAAGTGAAGCCAGACAGACATGGTCGAGCAGGACCTTTGACTTATCTTCACATAGATGGAACTGGTAAAAGAAGGAGCCAGGAGCTTCTCCCAAGCCCATGTGACCCCTGAAGAACAGATCCTCAAATGACTTTAAGTGTAAAAATAAAATTATTTTATGTGGTGGTGCATGCCTTTAATCCCAGCACTTGAGAGGCAGAGGCAGGCAGATTGTAAAGTCATCATTATATTTCTTTAAGAGTTCAAGGGATAACACTTCCCAGACATTAGGCTTAAGTCTATATAAAAAGTCACTTAAACAATTATTTCTCATTGATGATTTTGTTCCTAACCAGAAGTGCTGCTCAGATGTGAGACTTCAAATCTTAGTCTCCAATACCGTAGTGCCCACCTGTAGCTAAGGGAGACAACCAGCTATTGTTCTAAAATGATAGATAAATTTGTTTTCTCCCCCCATCTAGAAGCCTTTGATTGGGAACTGATACTGATTCTAACCACTCCAACAGCTATCAAAATGCCTGAAAGCAAATCCTGAATCCATCACTCTCTAGTCTAGCCTTGGAAGACAAAAGAAAGATGAGTAGGAACCCAATAGAGGGATGCTTTTTGAAGCCCTTGTCAAGAAATTCCAATGGACTCTCATATGAACATTTGAAAATTGCCCTGTTCTGACTTTTTTCTGGTTCCCTGTCTAGAACTTGTAATGCTAATTACTCTTGCTTTTACTTCTCTTCACATCTCCTGTTCAGGATTCAAGCACTTTCTTTGCCCCCTAGAGATTTGCAATTTGGGAGTCTTTTAGATAGACACACTAAAGGGGTACCCCAATTTCCTCACCCAGTGTTCCTGTTCAGCATGGAAGAATCCAGAGTGGTCTGTGTCCCGATTCCCTATCTGCAAGCTGGGTAAACTCTTCAGAGGATGGTGTGATTAGAATAGGAGGTAGGAATTGGCTAGACAGTTAGGATAAAAAGACCTCTCCCCAAAAGTCACCAGCTTTTTTGCTAAGACAATGTCCTTGGGCCTCTCAGCAACATACTCTGTTCCAAAGGCCAAAAATGTTGGAAATATTTGGGAGCTTTCATGTAATCCTTAAAGATTTTAGGGTTACCTCTTCAGAGTGGGGAATGCTAGAGTAGCCAAAAGCCCCATAAAAAATAAATAAATAAAAGAAGACACAAGAGTACATGAAGTCATCAGAAAAAAGTGATGGGGAGATATGGGAGGAGTTGGAGAGGAGGAAGTGGGCATGCATTTGATCAAAACTCCTTATATGCACGTATGATAGTCTCAATAAATGATTTATTGAAAAATATGAGAGAAGTGATAAAATGAGAAGACAGACATTTCCAGTTTGATGAAGTTTATCAACATGGTTAAATATAAAGTTCCCTGTCTTTACAATGCAGGGAAGAACTGGTCTCCACTCATGTGTCCCAAACAGCACAACTGTCACCTGTAATAGGACACTGTTGACAAAGGATATGGAGTGGACCCTTACTTTGGCACATCTCTATTTAAGAACTATAGATCACTGACACTCTAATTAGATATGATTTCTCCAGCATCCACTTCAGAGGTGTAATGTAAGATAGATGGGGTTTTTCATTTGTTAATAGAAGACATGAAGTTGGATTGGGGCAGTGGGGGTGGTAAGATGGGGGTAGGGATGGGAGAGGAGGTCTGAATATAATAAAAATTCATTGTAAATGAAATAAGTAAATTAATAAAATTACTTTTAAATATAAAAAAGGAAAAAGAAAGAAAAATGCAGAGGTGGGTATGATCTTCTTTGGATCTTAATTCAAATAAATTCACTTTTTAAAATGTTATTTTATTTATTTTGAAACATGGTCTCACTATGTCTCCTAGCTTGTTAGTCCTTACTCCACCTCCTATTACAGGGGTACACTGCAATACTCAGCTCTTAAAGAAAAATGTTTTTCAATGAAACTTCCTTGTGAAACCAGTGCTGGGCATGCTGAGGGACTCTTGTTTTAAGTGATACTACTTTGAGGCTGATCATAGTAAGTGCAAAGTTTGCATTAAATATGACAGTGGCATGTGTTTAAAAACATACAATAGCATATAGAGGGAGCATTCAATATGATTCAGCAAATAAAAACTTTAAAATAGGAACTGTCTTCAGGGAGGAGGTTTCCAGTTTCATTGCTCCACGTCCTGTGTCTGAATCTGTTTTGTCTTCAGAAATAGGGTCCTACCTTCAAGTTCAAGGAGGCAATGAAGGGCTGCAGCAATTGCCTATGTTATTTTATGAGTCTCATGGACTACTCTAAACAACAAATCAAAGGGAAGTTTCTTCTGTCTGACACTGTGTTTCTTCTTATACAGCCTTCAGCAATGTACATACACTCATGTACAGATATTGCATGTTTATTTTTCAGTGGGCTTTGGAAATAATATATTTCTCATTAGTTTTTAACACCACCTAAGCATTATTTATCTCTCCTCTCTCATGCTCTCTTTCTCTCTTTCCCTCCTTGTCTAGACCTTTTCCTCCCTCCCATGCTAAAGTGCCCCCATTTTTCCCATTTTCTCCTTGATACTATATGTCTCCTATTATCCCCTTCTCTTTTCTCCCATGGTTCCTTATATATCCTTCCCTCCTCCTTTCCCAGTTAAATACCCTAATTCCACCCCCCCCATTTCTCCATTTTAATATCTGTCTCCTACTATGGTCTTCTTTCAAGCTTTTACTTTCCTTTTACTTCCATGGTTCTCTTCCATTTTCCTGACTCCTATGATCAAACGGGAATATACCCTCACATAAAGAAATTTCATATTAGGACCCACAAATGGGAACATACCTCACTTGTTTTTCTGAGTGTGTTATTTCACACAGTATAACAGTTTCTAGTTCCATCCATTTACCTGCAAATTTCATGATTTTATTTTCCTTTACCTCTGAGTAGAGCTCAACTATATAAATTTACCACATTTTCATTTTGCATTTTGTCAGTTGAAGGATATTTGGATTGTTTCCATTTCTTAGCTATTGTTAAAAGAGCAGTAAAAACATGGATGTACAGGTATCTTTGCAGTAGGATGAGTCCTTCGGTTATATGCCAAGAGTGATATAATAGGATCATGTGGTAGGTTTATTTTTAGTTTTGTAAGGGTTACCCACACTGATTTCCATAGTGGTTTGCAATTTCACCAGCAGTGAAAGAGCTATTCCTTTCCCCACATCTTTGTCAACATTTGGGGTCATTTATTCTCTTGATCTTGGCCAGTCTGACTGGAGTAAGATGAAATTTTAAAGTGGTTTTAATTTGCATTTTCCTAATTACTAGGGATGCATAACACTTTTAAAGGTGTTTCTTAGCCATTTTATTTCTTCTTTTGAAAATTTTGTTCAGGTCCTTAGCCCATCTGTTTATTGGGTCATTTGTTTTCTTGATTCTTTGTGTTTTGAGTTCTTTGTGTATTCTGGTTGTTAATCTTCTGTCAGATGTGTAGCTGGTGAAGATTTTCTCATACTATATGGGTTTCCTCTTCACTTCTTTGGTTGTTTCTTTTGCTGTACAGAATCTTTTTAGTTTAATGAGGTTCTCCTTGTCTATAGTTGACCTTAATTCCTGAGCAACTGATATCTGATTTAGAAAGTCCTTTCCTGAACCTGTACTAAGATGTTGCCTATGCTTTCTTCTAATAATTTCAGGTTTCACATTGAGGGTTTTGATATATTTGGAATTAACTTTTATGCAGCATGATAGATAAGGGTCTAATTTCATTGTTCTGTGGGTGGAAATCCAGTTTTTTCCAGCACCATTCATTGAAGATGCTGTGTTTCCTTTCCCATGAAGATTAGTTCTCATAGTTTTAGAGGACAGTATGCAAGCTACTAAGGAAGAATTTCAACCAATGGCCCCACCCCAGCTTTAAAGCCTAATAACCACAATGACCAGCACACCAAACTATATGAGTGCAGTAGTGGCACTTTTACCTTGGGGGTAATCAACAACTGTCTAATTGGGCTTAAAGCCTGCTCAGTGGGAGGGACCTCATGTGTGGGACTGTGAACATAGCCAAATACACATGGCCAGAGAGGTCATAGATCCTGCAAAAAAACCTTACGTCTGTCACATCCCTAGACAATGTAACCCGTATATTAAAAGAGAACTATACCAATTACTTCTCTTCAAAGAAGCTTCTTTTTGCAACATGTGTAAACTATTACAGAGGTCCACAACTGGTCACAGACAGAGAGCGTTTGTTGTGGAAAATCTTGTGACTGATTTTGCCTTTTGCCTTATATATCTATCATGCTGGAATGCATTGCTTCCTGTTTAGAAACTGAAACTTATCATGCTAATAGGGCATCTGGCCTGCTAGATTGTAATAGTATACTAGTCTGCCATGCTAATAAGGGATCCCATATGCTGTGTTATGATTGGATTATTACCCTTATATAAGCCCATACTTTCTTGCAATAAAGCAGATCTGTGTCACTGAACCTGGTCTCCTGCGTCTGAATGTGGCGACTCTGGCGCAGACTCCTCACCAGCCCTGGGGTCAGGACTGGATGACTGATCGGAGGAACTAAGAGAGCAGGAGAGTGGCCACAGCTAAAGGAGATCAGCCACAGCCAGCGACCACAAGTATCTATGAGATGCACAGCCCTAAATGACAGATATACAGTGGAGCCTCTGCACCTAAGCCTCATGGAACATAGTGGAATGGGAGTAGAGACAATACTAATGCATCTCTCAACTCTCACCAGCAAAGCTTCATCATGCAACAGAGGGCAATTAACACAGAAGGGCACAACTGGTCAAAGGGTAGAGAATAAGAGGTTGCATAGTGCATGTCTATGGGTAGGACTCCTATATTAATATTCACCTACTCATGCCTCAGGGGCCATTGTGGAAGAGGGGGGCAGAAAGAGTATAAGAACCAGGATTCGTGCATGAACAAAAGAAAACAGAATTTTTCAAGCATCTGGGAACTTGTTCATATGAACTTACAGCCATGGTGACAGCATGAACAAAACCCACGAAAATTCAGACAAAACCCAGTATAGAACTGGAGAAATGGTAGGAAGCTCCAACCTTAGCCAAGGATCTATTAATCGTAGATCACTGCTGGGTGAGGGAGAGTTGATCTTCTTTAAGGAAGTGGTGCTAGATAGATGTCTAGTGTTGGTGGATGGCTCATACCAACGAACATCTGGGGACACAAACTTGACTTGATAGGACTTAACATATATGACAGAATGTATGAAATTCAGTGGGCAGACTATGTGGGGGTAGTACAGATGGGGAAGGGGGTGTAAATATGATTAAGATGCATGAAATGCACAAAAATTCAAGTTAAAATATATATTAAAAACAGGAACTGTGAGATGAGTAAATATGGCAAAAATCTAGAAAATTGTTGTTCCTGGGTGATGTGCCTTTACAAACTGAATACGCTATTCTCTATACATTAAAAATTGAGACATGACATTGCTATGTAGCCATCTGGGCTGGACCTTTCACTGTATTTTGACTGGAGTCTTTAGAAGCTTGGCTAAAGGAGCATCCAACTATAACTAGGACTCAGTTCTACCTGAAAATCTTTTGCATCATCAGTCTCCATGTTCAGACATGTTTGTTAGCCCATATTTTCCATCATTATCTTTCTTGGTGACTTGGTAACACAAATCTGTAGTGTTTCACTAGAAAAAAACTCTGAGGAAGAAACGGAAGTTCATTTATATCAGTGTATAATGGCTGAAGATTTTCCTTATATGCAAGTAATATTTTATTATTATTATTTCTGTTTTGTCAGAAATTATATAAGATATTGCTTAATAAAGAATAAGAGGGACAGACCTGCTCGGCCAGGACTCTGATAAGTCAGATCCTGCCCATTACATCTTCATTCCATTTCTCTTGCCCACCCTCACCCTGTCCCCTGACAGTCTTAAACCAGGTGTGTGTGGGGGGTCTCCAATTCCTTAACCTCAAAAAGAAAAATCATTCAAGGAAACTCTCCCAATTACAATAGCTTCAAAAAATAAAACAAATATTTAGGAATAAACCTAACCAAAGACATTAAAGATCTCGATAATGAAAATTTCAAATCTCTAAAGAAAAAGAGGAAGACACTAGGAAATGAAAAAACCTACTATGCTCACGGATTGATAGAATCTATGTTGTAAAAATGACCATCTTACCAAAAGCAATTTATAGTTTCAATGCAATGCCAATCAAAATATCGAGGACATTCTTCCTAAATCTAGAAAAAAAATCATCCTAAAATTCGTATGGAATCACAAAAGACCCTGGATAACCAAAGAAATCTTGGGCAACATAAAAATGCTGGGGGAAATCACCATACCACATCTTAGATTATATTACAGAGCTATGGTCATAAAAACCTCATGGTACTGGCATAAAAAATAGACACACAGATAAATAGAACATAATAGAAAACCAAACATGAGTACATACATTTTCAGCCACATGACATTTGACAAAGGTGCCAACAACACACAAAGGAGGAAAGACACCATCTTCAACAAATGGTGCTGGCAAAACTGGATTCCCCTTTGTCTTTCACCCTTCACAAAAGTCAACTCCAATAGATCAAAGACCTCATTACAAACCTGAAAATTGGAAACTTCTAGAAGAAAGCATGGGCAGTATCCTCCAAGATATAGGCATAGGATAGAACTTTCACAAAATTGGACACCAGCTGCTGCTCAGGTATTAAGGGCAACAATCAATAAGTGGGACCTCATTAAACTGCAAAGCTTCTGTACAGCAAAAGAAACAACTAAGGAAGGGAAGAAGAAACACACAGTGTGGGAGAAAATCTTTACCAGCTACATATTTGACAGAGGGTTACTGTCCAGAATATACAAAAAAATTTAAAAAAGAAACAAGAAGATTAATGACCCAATAAAAGATGGGCGATAGACCTGAACAGAAAGTCCTCAAACAAGGAAATAAAAATGGGTAAGAACACCTTAAAAAGTGCTCAGCATCTTTAGTCATTAGAGGAATGCACATAAAAACTCGAGGTGGCTAAGATCAAGGGAACGAAAGTCTCCAAATACTAGAGAGGATGTGAAGAAAGAGCAACGCTCATTCACTGCTGGCGGAATGCAAACTTGGGCAACCACCATGGAAAGTAGCATGGAGAACTCTCAAAAAACTAAAATTGAACCTACCATATGATCCAGTTATAGCACTCTTTGGTATAGACCCAAAGACTCATCATACTGTAGTGATACCTGCACAGCCATGTTTGTTGCTGCTCTCTTGAAAGTAGCTAAGAAATGTAAACAACATAAGTGTCCCTCAACTGACAAAATGGATACTGAAAATGTGATACATTTACACAATGTTCTACTTAAAAGAAAGGATAAAATTTACAGGTAAAAGGATGGAACTAAAGACTACTATATTAAGTGAAGCAACACAAATGCAGAAAAGGAAGTAATGTTCTCCCTTATTTGCAGATTATAGCAACAATCTCTTATATGTGAGTATATAAATTCTGATGTAACACCAGGAGTCAGGAAATGGAAAGGATACACAGAGGTAAAGGAAAAGAAAGAACCCGGGAAGGGATAATAGGGAACAGATACTACTGGGGGGAGGTAGGGAAAGTGGGAGTGTTCTGCAGGGAGGGGACGGGGGAGTGATATGCCAGGGGCCATGCTGTGGTGGGGAGAGAAGTCAGGAAGGGAGGGTGGGGTGGGAGGTGGTTTTACTGGAAGGAGGGTGGGGATAATGGGGACACTGGGACTGGGGAGGAAGGAGAGTGGAGATGGGTGAGTGTTGGAGGACTTGGGAACCTAGAGGGGTGTGCGGTGCCCTGAGGGCCCCATTGGAGGTGAACACATAGTGTCTGAACATTGATGCATGTGTATACCTAAGAGCTGCTTGGCAGGGGACACAGTGCCAGACAGAGAAAACTTCCCTTTGAGTGGTTGGTGGGAGTGGTTCAGAAGACTCTCAGGATAATACAGCCTATTGCTAAACCTCTTGGTTGTCTCTCAGGACTGATAGATGGGACCCTACTGCTGAAGACAGGACATACTTCTGATATAGAACTTGAAGCAATGGAGCAGGAATTGACCTGGAATCCTTCTAACTGAAGTTTGACTACCATAATGCTAGTATGATATGCAAACTGCCAAGGGAGAAAAACAACCAGTGGTCCAACTCAGTCCTAAAGCCTAATAAACATAACAACTGGCATGGTGAGCTACCTGTATTGTTACAGTAGTGGCACTGTTATCTGGGGGGCAATCAGCAGTTACCTAACTGGACTTGAAGCTCCCTTGGTGGTAGTGAACTTAGGGGTGACACTGTAAACTCAGTAAAGTGCCCCATGACAGGAAATGATGTATATCCTAGAGAAAACTCTATCTCTTTCATATCTCTAGACAAATGATACTTCTTACTATATGCTAATTATTGATCTTTATATTTATAGGCAAGCATACTGTATACCACTCATCAAAGAAGCTTCTTTTTGAAAAGGATGGAGGCTACTGCAGAATTTCTCAACTGGTCAGACACAGAGAATATATATCTGAGAGATGACCAGTACTAGGTGACGTATCTACAATTGAACTTCTACTGCTAAGCCTCATGTAACATAGTGAAACAAGGGGTTAAAAATAAAACTAATGCAATTCTCACTAGTAACGATTCCTTGTACAGCAGAGTGTGATGCACACAGAAGGCCA
The DNA here is from genome assembly GCF_000622305.1 of Nannospalax galili. NCBI lineage: Eukaryota > Metazoa > Chordata > Mammalia > Rodentia > Spalacidae > Nannospalax > Nannospalax galili. Next base: position 2,336,959 of record NW_008353490.1, read on the forward strand.
CACTGCCCAAATTTTAAAGAATAAAAGACTGTGGAGTATGTTTCCCTGGATAGGATTCCTATATTGAGCCTCACTCATCCATGGTTCAGAGACTATTGTGGAAGGAAGAGCAGGTAGGAAGATTGTAAAAGCCAGAGCCTGTTCATGAACATAGGGAAGCAGAGACTTTCAGGCCAGTGGAAGCTTGATCATGTGAACTTGTGGCAATGCTGGCATCAAGCATGGGACCCATGTCAACTCAATTGAGTAAGGGCCCAGAGGGGAGGAGAGAGATGGGCGACAGGCCAGCCCTAGACTGAGAGCTGTTGGATGCTTGTTGCTAGTGGGTGGGAGAGAGTATGCCTTGCACATGGTCTCTGGGTGGACTAACTGGACTTCAGTGGACAAATTTGCACTGAAGATGATCTGGGTGCAAATGCTTGACTGGATAGGACTTACCATGTGTGGCAGAGTGCATAGGATCTGGTGGGAGAGTGGGGAGGCATGGCTGGGGGAGGGGGGCCCTGGGTTTGACTGGGAACTGTTGTATGAGAATATACAATAATATTTTTTAAAGAATAAGAGACAATTTCTGTCCTATAGAAACTGCAATTTGTAATTAACTTTGAAAGTATTTACTAGTAGAGGAAAATTAAACTAAAAATTTTCAGAAATAATCAAATTTAGTCTTGGTATTGTCTGGGTGAAGAAAAGAAAATTGTTCCTTCAAACATAAACTTGTCAACTTGCCAGGAAAAAAAAAAAAAAACAAAACAAAAACAAGCAACAGTCTTCAAAGTATAACATGAAAATCTATGTTATGTCCTATAATAATCTGGAAGGGGGCTAGAAAGATGGCTCAGTGGTTAAGAGCACTGGTTTCTCTTGCAATGGACCAGGGTTCGATTCCCAGCACACACATGGCAGCTAATAACCATATATTACAGGGGATCCAGTGTACTCCTTTGACCTCTGTAGGCATTGTACCACGTGCATGCCCTTACATGCATGCAGGCAATATATTCATACACAAAGTAATAAATAAAATGTTTTTTTTTTTTTTTTTTTTTTTTTAAAGAAGCTGGAAGGAAGTCAAACAGCAAATAGAGAATCTCCATTTTGACAAACCTTAGTTCAGTTCATGTGGTAACTCTTGAGACTAGGTTACCATGCTATCAATTTCTCCGTCAGACCTCCCACTTGATATGGTCCAACTAAGACCCAACAGCTTTTCAACCAATTTCACAGGTTTTATCCGCTTTTTGTCTGACCATTGTATAAGGGAATGTAAGCAAGGTGCTCCTAGTGGTACCTAGTTCTTTATTCTGTTGCGGGTTCTCCTCAGGCCAGCTGTGAAGACCCTGACCTGGATCGGGTCCCCTGCTGATTCAGGGGGCAAGAGGCGTGGAGTCAATACACAGACACCTGGAGTTGGGTAGAAGCAAGCACTAGGTGAGGTGCTGCAGGCTCTTTTAATGCAGGAGGGGGCAGGCCTTATATTTCCTTTTTCTCCGCCCCCAAGTCCCTTTAGTCAGCATATCATTTTCTGATTGGTCTGCGCCACCGGCAGTCTGTCAGCAGTCACTGGTACAGAAGTGTGGGCTCCTTTTGGCAGGCTATTTGAGGACCAAGAAGTGAAGTGAATTCTCTCTGAATCCCAGGGCTCTGGGTCCGCTCCATCTTTGAAGGCCTCCTGCTACGCTAGTCCACATAACTTCTGTGAATTTTTTTTCCTATCATTGCATTCACTCAGTTTATTGTCATAGTTATAGCATATACCATGTATAAAATATGGAATGTTCAAAGATGTACATGCAGCCATTAAAGCCAATTTTTGAAGAGTATCTATTGAAGTGCTAATAGATGCAAACAGAAATTAGCCTGTCAGTCAACAGATGAATAAATAATAATCTGGATTCTATTCGGCCTATTTATCTTTCTTAAGGAAGTATAGTATCACAGAAACTATAAAACAGGTATTATTTGAAGAATTTTTATAGAAAAGGACTCAGAACACTCTACATTTACTTGAGTGTTTTATATGCATTAATTTCCAGTAGTCATGTAATTTTTATTTATTATTACAAGATATTTCTGTTGACAAGCCCTGATAGGCCTAGACCTGCTCAGACACCATCCTAAAAGAGGCATCATAGCTTCTACTCAATTTGCACTTGGTTTCTTAACTGATATAATCAGCTATTGTCCAACAAATCTAAGAAATTATCACCAGCAATTATTTGTAAACTGTGAAGGCCAGGGGGTATGCTCTGACTTGGGATTCTGCACTAATGATAAGAAAATATACTTAGAGGAGAGAGTTCACTCTATTCCTCCTGTAGGATCATGGCTGATCATCACATTATTTTATACGAGTTCAGAATGTTCCTAGAAATTTAAGAGATTTCACTCTTTTTTGAATGTGTCCTACAAATTAAAATTCAATATTTAAAATAAAAGTGTACCATTTCCCATATTCATAGTTCTACTTCTCACTCTCTTATTTCACACAGAACTTAATAAAATTAGGGTGAATAAATATTTTTAATAAAATGCTTACGGTCAAATTTTAGTACCAGTATTCTGTGCATGACTTCAAAATATCGGTTTCTTCATACATTTTCTATTTTTGTATCATGTCCTCTGATATCATTACGGAAAATATTTCATAGACCCTGTCCTTGAACCAATGATTTCTACTAATGTGAGCTGGCTGTGTGGGTGTATAACTGTATAACTATTCCAAGTCCCTGCACCTGGTTAACAAACTACATCACCATCTTGAAAATTTTATTAGTTTGAAGAAAGTGTCCTGCCTGTATTTTGTATTGGGAGCCAAAATTTATAATCCAGTCTTAACAATGAACAAAACTGAGAAAGGGTGGAGACAAGCCACTGGCGTTTAGTACACAGCATGTTTCTTAAGGACTCTTAAGGTTCATATTCCTGGGGAAGAGGGACAAGAAGCAAAATTTTCAGGACAAAAAGGACCATGGTTCAGGAACAAAGACAGCCTAAGCCAACCCCACAGGGAGCTTTTCAGGTAAAACAGACAGTGGAGCTGTCCACAGAGGGGCTGGGTTGACCCACCATCAGCATTATCTTCCCCTCCAGGAGTCAGTTGCTGGATTTGGGCTTTTTCTGGAAGAGAAAGTGGGGACAATCTTTAGAAGAGCTACAGAGGAAAGAGCTGTGACAATAGCCTTTAAGCATATAGGGCTATAGCCCTTCACTCTGAAGGGGAACCGTGGCAGCGCATCACTCCCTGGTTATCCAAATATATGATCATGTTCTTGGTATTTGGAGACATGTAAGCGACATCTTTGCACCTCCTGTGGGCATAAGCATCTGACCCATTTGTCCTACTCAATCATTTACTAGCTGTTGTCTTATAAGCTGTTCATTATTTCTTTTCTTTGTGTGATAAGGTTTGAAGGATCCATTTACATTTTCTCATTATTTCCCCTGTGTCCTGCCTGGATTTATTTTTTTGGTTGGATGTCTGTACTTAGAAATTCATCCCATAGAAATAAGATGGAGAAAGTATAATTAAAGTAGAATTGAAATCATCGCCTCAACCTCCTTAATGTGCCTCATAGACCAAGCAAAATGACCCCATTTGCCTTACCAAACTAGACCTTTTTCTTTTCAAATAAAGAACAAAGACCACCAAGCATTTTCTGTATGTAAAAGGGAAGCTTAGAAAGTTCAGAAATTTTAACAAAAATCCAGTGTCTATCCATTTTAGAAAAACAAAATTAGTCCATCTGATCAATAATAACAGAAAAAATCAACAGGAACTTAAATACTTTTTAAAATGTAGCATAAGTTGAAGTACAAGATAACTACTCTTCTCTGGTTTGCTATTAAAAAGTCAGAGAACTTTAAAGAAATACACAATAACTACAAGATATGTACTAGAAATGGAAGCTCCCAAAACTTAAGTACAGTGTTGGAAGACCACTGAAATTCTGTGTTAGAATAAAGAAAAAAAAAAAAAAAAAAAAAAAAAAAAATAGTTGCCTAGCATGCATGAAGCCCTAAGCTTGATCCTTAGTATCACTGGGGGTAGCAGGGAGATGGTGCTGAGAAAATAATGGTGCTGAAAGTCAGCTGAGCATGTGATAGAAATAGAAAAAAGTTTATGACTATTTTAAATACAATATGTGGTGCTGCTTCTGGCCAGGAAGAAGGGATTAAATGTTAATTTGTGTTTTATGGTATTCATGGATATGTTTTTTTATATGTTTTACTGCTAAGTCTTTGAAATTGAAAGCTCTTCAAAAATATCTTAGTATTTATAATTTCAGTATTTTGAATTCTCTCCATGCTGTGGGATCTCTATTGCTTCAGTAACTCGGTTTCCTTTTCTTATATTATATAAGAGGTGGTCACTTAACATCACCTATAGAATTGAACAGAAAATATGACAAAGATGTTATACATCTGCTTCCATTCTCCTTAATGTTTAGACTACAGAAATTTTTAAAAATTGTAATACGGTAGTGTCGGATATGAGATTCCAGAGATACTGGGATTTGCATCAACCTATGTGTCTCCTGACCAAAACAGTCAGACCAGAAGTTGTCAGATTAGTAGTTAAGTTGCCATTGTATGAAGAGGGGAAGATATCTGATATAGTTTTAGGTATATTTTAACTGTGTGATCAGTCTCAAAGCTGGGGCTATATGGTTTGATTACTACAGATTCATGGTAAGATTTTAAACCTAATGAAACTGCCAGCCCTATACAGAACCATGCAACAGCATGGTTATCACTTTTTATACTACTGGAGGGACTGTAAGGTGCTATCTAGATAGCAGACTCAAGTATAAAGGACAGAGGTTCAAAATCTGAGGGCTAATTGTGCATTATAAACAGAGAAATATTTGGATTAACCCTGTGCTATCCTCAATATTTTAATTGCCAATCTCATGTTTCTCTATCCATTACACTGTTAAATCCCTAAAGACAGGGGTTTTAACCCTAATTACCCTAGCATAAGGTATATTGCAGGGAATGTAAATTCCAAATTAGTGGTTAAGAAAGAATGGGGCAATTTTTTTTTTTTTTTTGGTTTTTTAGTCCAATACCCTTTCAAACTAAGTCATTGTCCTGTACAATGATTTTAATATCTCCTGAATTCCTTTACAGCTAATTCTGTATAGCTGAAAGACATCAACATCCTCATTGTGCAAATGCTTCTAGTTCACATAAACATATAAGAATGAGTGCACTTATGCCGAAATCAACACAAACCACATGCTTGTTGTGTGGAAATAGTCCTTACTGAAGTCTCAAGCACAAAATTATGAGCACAGTTATGAAACTATTCCTGCTTAAAACTCACACCCTTATAGTACCTAAGAAAGGATGTCACCAACTAATCCTGTATTCATTTCCCTAAAGCAATCCATTAATAAGTATGTTAAGTGAGACATGTGTCCCTGAGGAGGATGTCTAGGACAACAACATACTGACAAGATTAAATGTTTTCAAACATCTTCAATGAAGTGACTGAATCATTTTTTTAAAGAAAAATTAACACTTTTATTTCCTACAAGTGGAATGTCCTAAAATAATTTATGCTGTTTTCATTTCCAGATTGATCCTGTCAAGTGCCAGCTACACTCCTTTGGGAACCAAGAAAAGAAAAGAAAAGAAAAGAAAAGAAAAGAAAAAAGAAAAGAAAGAAAAGGAAGAAAAGAAAAGGACTAAAGGGCAGTCCACTATACATTGATCCCTACTGGCTAAAATGATAATCGTACCAATTCAACTTTCTTAGGGTTCTAAATTAAAACATGGCAACCAAATCATTTAGATGTATTGTAATTATTAAATGTGGAAAGTTGACTATATTTTTAAAAATGCTTTGTATACTTTTCTTAGTCTTAACTATTGTAATTATGTTCAATATAACATCCATTCCAATTCCAGGAGTTGCTTTTGGAATGGTGCACTTAGAGAGTATGGGGTGAGGATGAATCTTTATAACTGCATTTTAGTGTCACCAAAGACATTGGGAAATTCGAAAATGACAGTGGCAAGTGCCAAGGGATGCAAATTCAGGGTGAGAAGTGGAATTAGAATCTCCCATCATTTGCAAAATTCAGTCCTCATAAATCCTGACATTCCTGTCTCATGCCAAATCCCTTCAAGATATAGCTGTAGCAAGTGAACTGCCAATATCTTCTGGGATTCACTCAGGAAACAGAGTTTAAACTCCCACAGACCTAAACATCATCACAACATGCAGTCAGGAAGCAGTTTGAATAAGTAGCTCACGAGCACTTGCATATATATTTAATGAACAATGTCATCCTATTGATAAGTTTTGCCTTACTTAAATCCTTCTATTTGGATGAAACTTAGACTCACTTCAAGTTCAGTCTATTTGATTCTTTCTTATGATCCCAACAACAAGAGATATTCCTAACTTAGAGATGACTTTTTAATTAATACTTGGAAACTATCAAGAGTAGTGTTTTCATGCTTAAAATTTATAATGACAAAATTATGAGAACATTAACATAATTTAGCACTTATTCTTTTTTAAGCACTTTTGATATTTACATATGGAGGTAAATGTAATTAATCAATCAGTGATGACAGAGCAGGGATTTTAAATCAGGGCTCTATCCTTTCACCAGGAAAGACTTTATCTTACTTGCTTTTCATATGTGACTTTAGTTCTGGAAAACATGGTGATTTGAAAATAGTCTTTAAACTTAAGACCATAGGTGAACCAGAAAAGCTTTTTTTTTGTGGGAGGTGTTAAGACAGGGTTCCTCTGTAGCCCCAGCTGGCCTGGAACTCACTGTATAGATGAGACTGTCCTCCATCTCTTGGAATTCTGCCTGCCTCTGCCTCCTGAGTGCTGGGATTTAAGGTGTGTGTTTGTCACTGTACCTGGATAAGGAAGTTTTTAGTTCAAATGCAGAATTAGCTAACTATCTAGAACGGCTCTGAAAAGTGCAATTCCCTGATATATATA
>NW_008353490.1:2346456-2364015 GCF_000622305.1 Nannospalax galili
TTATTAGTTTAGAAACTAACTCACAAAACCCTGAGTTTTGAGAAATTTTCCATTATTGGTATACACTAGCTTCTCTTTAAAGTACTGTGAATTATTTGGGATTTTTTTTTTCTCTTTAAAAACAAATTCTTATATACCCCAGGGTGGACTTGAACTTGAACTTGCTGTGTAGTTGAGGATGTTAGAGAATTCCTGATCCTCCTGCATCAACCTCTCAAGTGCTTGGATGCTAGGCATATCCACACGTCCTACTTCCAGAATATGTGTTTTAAAATTTGTGTTTATTTTATGCGTATGATTATTTTGCCTGCATGAATGAAAGTGTACCACATGTGTGCTTTGTCCATGGAGGTCAGAAGAAGGCATTATCAGATCCCCTGGAACTGGAGTTACTGATGGGTGTCAGCTGACATATGGGTGCTAGGAACTGAACTCAAACCTATTCTAGAGCAGCCAGTGCTCTTAACTGCTGAGTAATTTCCTTAGCCCCAGAATATGTGAGTTTCAAAGAAGTTCTGCATACAATTGCTTTATAGGAAAAAAGATTATGTTGTAATCCTTTGAATCTACTCAAATATATTTGAGAGTATTTAGCATTTCTGATTTCCTTTGCAATCTCTTATAGTTCAGTTCTTTTATATTGTCTGATACAATGTAATTCAACTAAATATCATTTATTCTTTACATATACCATAAAATAATCTATATGACATATGTGATAAGGAATGAATTAAATATGATACTAGCAATTTATAAGTTCTAGTTTAATTGAAGATAGTTTAATTTTTTTCACACACTAGTCATATATGTTCTTTTGTTCATGCATGCATTTCAGACCACTGACCAGGAGCATATAGTGTGTGTCCTTGCTGGGAATGCAGGAAGGACACAGGGGATGCAAAACAAGAGGGGTTTAGGGTACAAGAATGTGACCTGTATGCAGGTAGGTAATGTTAGAAGAAATTTATTGGAAGGGATGAGCTGGTGGGCTGGCCTGTTCCCATGGGAGAGAGAAAGCCAGCTATTTCTTGTTACAGCAGACTGGGTTTTATAGGATTTATTTCTTTTGTAGATAGGGGGTGGTGGGGCTGTAGCAGGAGGAAGGGGTAAGTCAGTTGCAGGTGCCTTGGTAGCAAGCAGCTTCAGTTAGGTGTTTTTCAGCTTTTCTATTGGCTGCAATGGAAAATTGCTGTTATGATTAGGGTGCATTGTTAAAAAAAAAGGTCAGGTGGCTACTGAGAAACTAGAACGGTTTAGTTTCTGTTTCCTGGAATGCAGCGTGGCAGGTTGTGCTTGCCATGTTGCTAGTCAGTAGTGACTCCATCCTGGGGCCCAGTTAGGCCCAACATTCCAGCTTTTTGTTAGGGATGGGGGTGGCACTTTGTTTCTGTAGCTGCTTCCTGCTAGGCTGGGTCTTTGAGTCTCTCAAGGGATGTTGGATTCAGTGGTCTACTGCTCCCTTTGAAGTCCACTGAGAGTCAGCTCTGAGGTGGCTAGGGCTGGTAAGAAATAGAAATAGGACAAGTTAGTAGAAGTTAGTTAAAGGTTTGGGGTGTCAGTTCACTTGGATTTGTACATGTTAGGAGAAAAGGGGTTAAAGGGGGAAGAAATATAATTCCTGTTAGGGTACCCAGTAGGGGTAGGATCCAGGGCCAAATGGATCCAAAGACATCCCAGGAGCTAGAAGAGGAAGTTGTTCCTATTTTGAGTCAATTGGCAAGGTTTGGGACATTGTTTATCTCTGGTTCTACTTGTCCTGACTGGTCTACGTAGTAGCAGAATTCTTCGTTTGGGAAGAGGCAAATTCCCCCTTTTTCTGCTGAGACCTGATATACAAAGTTCATATATAAATAATGGAAGAGTCCAGAGAAAAGTCAATACAGCAAAATAATAGTATACAATTTTAGTCTGCACTATTATTCACAGCAGGCTGGGATCAGGGATTCATAATTGTAACCACAGTGTCCTCCTGTGGCCATGATGTAGTTCTACAAAGTAATAATCATTACTTACTCCCTAATAAGATTTTTCCATATACTTTTTCACACTTGCTGTAGGTTTGTGAAGTGGCCAGGGAATGAACCAGAACTATCCCTCTCCCTTACCATTTCTCCTGGCTCTTGAGGGAGCTGGCTATGATGGTATATACCTGCGATCCTTGCATTCATGAGAAGCAGGAAGATTGTGAGCTCCAGAATAGCTTGGGCTACAGACAAAAAACCAACACAAAAGAAAACAAGCAAAGCAAAACAAAACAAAAAACTGCTTTGGAGATTTAAGCATTCCAACTGAGTAGATTAAAAAAAAAAAAAAACCCAAAAGCTGACCACATGACAGTTACGGTCTAGATAAGCCTAACCCTGCTTGACCATCAAGAACAGATGTGTCTGCTTTTTGAACTCTGTGTCTTTCATGCCTTACGGCTGCTGCTGTTGCTGGGTTTTGAGGGCTTGCAGTGCTCCTTAGTTATCTCTATAACTCATCCTATTCTACATGTGTTCCTTAAGAAAATTCCTACCTAGAAAACCATCAAATGAGTTAATGGAGCTCTCTTAAACTGGAATGAGCCCAAACATCTATTTCAGTGCTGCTCTCTAGGGGTGTTAATTCCAACTTCAAAATAAAACCAGCATCATCACCTGAATACAACTTGTTTACTTTTGGTGTCGCCTAAGCAAGGCCCACAACTTGCTCATTATACATTTATTCAATTTTCTCAGCATTTAATGTGTTCTCATTGTTTGAGATGCTACATTCTGAACAAGTCAAATCCTTAATCAGTGTTCTCCCCGTTTATAGTCTAGACAGTACTGGGTGATAAGCCAATGAATGTATATTTGCAAAGGGCAAGCCCGAGGATGGAAACATGCTGGTGTTTGGTTATCTCATGGTATTCTTTTCCATAATGATTTATTATCCTATTCTCAAGGATCAACTGATATTAAAGTTATAAAATAATGTGCGACAGACACTTGCAGAAAAAAATCAACATTAATTATTTTAAAAAGAAAGCTAGAAGTTTAGAGAAAACAAGAAAACAAAATTATTTAAACACAAGGGAGACTTACTTAAGCTAGGCATTGATGCACATCTGTAATACTAGCACTCAGAAAACTGAGGCATCCAGTTTGAGCTGCATAGTGACACATTCTGTGGGGGAGGGTAGAGAGAGACAGTTATCTTTTTTTTTTTTTTTTTTAAATTTATTGAGAATTTCATACATGCATGTAGGGTGTTTTGATCAAATCCATGCCCACTCCCTTCCCTCCAACATCCCCCCCTCTGAAGAGGTAACCCTAAAATCATTTAAGGATTAAATATAAGCTCCCAAATACTTTTGACATTTTTAGCCTTGGAACAGAGTATGTTCCTAGCAGGCAGAAGGACATATTGATTTTTAGCCAAGCAACTGGCTACATTTCTTTGGGGTCTTTTTTACCCTAACTGCCTAGCCAATTCTTACCTCCTAATCTTATCACGTCACCCTCTGAAGGGGTTATCCAGATTGCCAATAGGGAATAAGGGTGCCGACCACTCTGGCTTCTTCCACTCTGAACAGCGACACAGGGTGAGGCAATTGGAGGACCCCTTCAGTGGGCCTATCTAAAAGACTCCAAAATTGCATAACTCTTGTCTCTAAGGGGAGAAGAAAGTCATTGAATCATGAATGGGAGATGTGAAGAAGTAAAGGCAAGAGTAATTGGCATTACAATGTAGGAGGGGCCTGTGGGGATCAGCCAGAAAACTGGACCTGGAGACTTCTGCACAGGGGCACCAGTCTAACACGACCTACTTCCTCAAACTGCTAACCTGATATCTGCTGCCCAGGCTAGAGACAGATGACCTGAAGGCCATACCAATAGACAATATACAGATGAACCCTGAGGGCCAATGGGGGAGGTTTGGGGAGTATATAGGAAAGCCCTTTGTATACAATAAACGAGCTTGCTGGCAGCCCGCTACTGAGCAGCATGTCCCGAAGTCTGTGTCATTGATTTCGCGCCTACTCATCCCCTGCCATCGAGACTGGAGTCAGGCCGCTGTAGAGCACAGTAACATTACAAGTTCTAGACAGGGAAGTAGAAAAAAATTCAAAACAGGGCAATTTTCAAATGTTCATGTCAGAGTCCATGGAGTTTCTTGAAAGGACTTCCAAAAGCATCCCTCTATGGGGTTCTTCCTCATTTCTCTTTTGTCTTCCAAGGCTGGACTAGGTGGCTCGGAAGACTAGCTGGATACTCACGTGAGGGTCCTGTGACCCTGCTTGGCACTCCTTTAATGAATGAGCACAACCGTCAAGAAGCCCAATTATGACTATGTTTAGTGATCAGGTTCAGCTGAAGTTGTGATGATGGTAGTTATTTCATGCAGAAGGCACTGCTTATTAAAAAGACCTGGAATTTAAAAGGATTTGGTGCTAGGAGTCACATATGAGTGAGAACATATGTCATTTGTTTTTCTGAGTTTGTGTTACTTCACTTAGTGTAACAGTTTCTAGATCCATCCATTTACCTGTTAATTTCATTATTTCATTTTTCTTTACTGCTGACTAGAACTCCATTGTATAAATATACCACATTTTTGTTAACCACTCATCAGTTGAGGGACACTTACATTGCTTCCATCTCTTATCTATTGTGAAAAGAGCAAACAAACACCATTGTATCAGTGTCTCTACAATAAGATGAATCCTTTAGGTATATGCCAAGGAGTGGTATAACCGGGTCATATGGTAGGTTCAGTTTTAGTTTTTTAAGAGTTCTCCACACTGTTTTCCATAGAGGCTGCAGTAGTTTGCCATCCCACCAGCAGTGAATGAGCACTCCCCTTTCTCCACATCCTCACCAGCATTTGGTATCATTTGTTCTCTTGACCCTAGCCAGTCTGATTGGGGTAAGGTGATACCTTGGGGTGGTTTTAGTTTGCATTTCCCTAGTTACTGAGATATTTATCTTTTAACAATCAAACTAGGTTAGATGGTAAATTAATCTTCTAATTTAACATTTAAGAGAAACAATATCTCAAATCTCAAATCATATTCAACTTTGTCATGACAGAAAATAAAGCCTTTGGCCTCACTTGTATTTATTCTTATTTTCGTTCATGAAGAACTTAAAAAAAATGAGAAGGTATAAAAGTTTATAGTATCCAAATATCTGTAAATCAATTTAAAGTAGAAGTGTAAATGAAGTCAAAGAAGTTTACCTATAGTCAAAAATATGTTTAATTAAAAAATTTATGCCCATATTTTGAAAAGAAAAATAATATCTTTTTGAGAAAAATTTAAATACATCATGTCAATAAATGGTAATATTTTTTCTACTAATGTTTAGATAGATTCTAAACTCAAATTTAAGTTTTTCTATTCCAAACAGAACATTATCAAAATGTATTAGAGAATTCAAGCAATATGTAAGCAGGTCTTAATTAAAGGACCCTGTAGTCTATTCTTTTCACATAAGATACCTTTTATTTTCTCTTGTCTGGGACCAGACTATACAACAAAGCAGACCTGAATCTGTAACAGGCCACAACACAGTAAGCTAAATGCAATAATCATTGCCAGTAAAATTATGAAAAAGATCGACTCTGATCCTGTTTCCTTGGGCAGCATGGTCTGCATGAATGCTTTTATACTCTAAAAGATCATGGAATCTAGGTCATTTCTCCCGTCAGGTAAATATTTTCTAAGCATCTACAAACACGTTAAGGATGTTCCTGTGGCAGTCCCTGCCCCACTTCCAACAGCTTCCCTTTCCACTGGCAAGTACACACTCTGGAGGAGGCCTATTTGCTTATTGCCTTCAAAAGCATAAATCAAAATCCTACACTCATATTTAATTTGAGAGTCCGTGTACAATAAAAAAGTTGAGAGGAAATCTCATTGCACAGTAGGAACTTGACTTTGGCATTTTTATACGCAAAGTGGAAATTGTTTCTACATGACATGGTTGTTCTAAGGAATAAGCACATTTTAAGCCCCCTACATGAAAGATCTGTGTGAAATTTTACCCTCTCAACATTCTTATTGTTAAACTTAGATCTTCTTATTTAAAATTTCAGTTTCAGTCATGTAGAAGGATTATAGAATTGAAAGAATATTTTAACTCTTTATCCCACTTAAGAGAACAAATCACGATCACACTCAGTGCTTAATGAAAATAAAGCTGCAGCAATCCCTAATTAAAATGTCAGAACAGCCAGAGCATCAAAGAGGTTGGAAGCACAAGAGATTCTTTTCATTCACCGGAATTTTGAACTTAGGTAACAATTCCAGAAATAGCAAACACAAAATATTTATAGTTGATGTTTCTATTTCCTTCAACACAAAAAAATCATTTTAGAATAAGTCTAAATACTTGCAGACATCTCAAGTTGGGCGATTACACCAAAGAGCAAGTGAAAAATGGCTCTCATAGGTGCCTGTACTGTATGAAGCAGGTTACCTGGGACTAGGGGAGTAGATGCTCAGGATGAATTGGAGAACTGTTAAGTAGCCAGCATGGTGAGGGCAGTTGAGAAGCTGGGAGCCAAGGCGTCTGTTCTCAGCAGTCACAGCCCAGTCAAGCCAGCTGGCATGAATATAAAGCAACAGCAGTGTGCTTCTTGTCACATTTGAATGAACAGCTATGTGACAGGAAGAATTTTTCTGTCAACACAATAACGGTGACTCTGTGAGAGCCCAAGTTACGTGTTATTTCCTCCTGGAGGGAAATTGGTACTTGATAAGTAAAGACTTCATTCAACTTATTTTTAAGTATCACTCATTGACAGGCGCTGAGATCATCTGGTGATTGACAGGAGAAATGGATTCTTACTCTCATGGTCCTTTCAGTCCCTGTGAGGGCTCAGGACAAAAAGCAGGAAGAAATCAGACCCACAAATAAGAATATTTCAAAAAGTGGTCTGTGCTGGGAATAAAGCGGTAATAGAAAGCAGAAAAGGGACAAAACAATCCTAGGTAGGTAGGAATCTAACGACAAGGAAACTGTATTGTTTTGAAGGATGACTCAGCCTCACTGTGGGCATGGAGGGCATCAGCATCCTTTGAGGCAGTGAAACGGATGTTCGGGAAGAGGGCCCTGTGATCTCCACCTGTGTGATGTGCCACGTGCACAAACGAATGAGCAGCCCCTTTACTAACTGGGCTGCAAAATGGCCCATGGCTGCCAATAAATTCTAAATGAAATGAATGCTTGCTATTAAGAAAGCACAAATAGGTAAGGATTTGGGATGGCATTTATTTCTTAATTATTCATCATGTTTTCTTTAATGTCCATCTCTCACTCCAAAAGCTGACTTTCTGTAGGATAAAAGTCTTAATTTTTTATCAACTACTCTAACCCATTCCATTCCAATACTGGCAGAAAAATAAAAATATATTCCAGCAGATGTGAAAAAGTGCTGTCAAGTGAACCCAACTCAACTCTTTTCTTCCTTAGTTCTACTTCAGACCAGCCTGTGAAAGGCTTGTTAAACTTGCCAGTGGATGCGAAGACCTCCTCTACACTCTTTGTACATTTATGCTTATGACTAAGTTCCAAGTGCCCGGTGATTCAGCTGCTATTTCCCATGTGTCTATTTTAGACTTGCCACCGGGGAAAAAACATTTCTAAAATATGGTGTGTTTAAGCAGTGCTTTTTGCAATGACATATGCCACCTCGGCCCTTATGCCACAGCGGAAAATCCCAGGCCCACTTCCAAGGGAAAGTCCTGTAACTGGCCTGGCAGGAATGAAGATTTTTTTCTAAAGATTTATTTTTTTAATTATGTATATATGTGTGGGTCTTTTATGCACATGTGCATGTAGGGTGACCACGGAGTCCAGAGGCATTGGATTTCCTTGGCGCTAGAGTTCCAGGCCATGGTGAGCTACCTGATGTGCATGCCATAGTTGCTGAGAATTAAATTCTGGCTCTCTGCAAGAGCAGTATATGCTCTTAACCACTGAGCCAACTCTCCAGCCTTATGGGATGAAGACATTTTAAAAAAGACATGTATCCCTCAGTTTGATAACAGACTCTTAAAACAATGGTGATCAAGAAAATGGAATCCCCCTGGAAATCTCATGCTGGGAGAAGAAACCGCCTAAAGCCTGGGACAACCAGGAGGGAAACTTTTCTCCCAGAGAGACATTTAGAGCTTGTCAAATCATCTTGCAGGTGAGACTAGTCTATTCAGTGGTTGGTAGGGCCACTCCTTAACTGGGAACTGTTTAACTGGAGATTTGCATAACTCTGGTTTCTACTTAAGTTTTAAATTTACTTCAGGGCCAAAAGTTGGACTTGAGGGGGCAATGAATCTCTGTCTATCTTCCCAGTGTGGCCACATTGAATAAATCTTTTCTGCTTTTCACTATTAATTTGGCTGGTTTAATTGGATCATTGAGCAGTGGGGTTGGACCTGACTTGCTAGCATACAGGCTGTGACCCTAAGTCCTGTAATAGTCTCACCACTGTCAACAGCATCGCTGCTGCAATGGTTCCCGATGGGATCTCACACAATGGGGAGGCTACACAAACTGGGACCCAGTCACTACAGCCTCCTGAGTGGCATTTAGAGAATTTTGAAAGGGAGCAAAGAACTTTCCCTGGCATGTGTCAGATTGATGCTTCAGAGTCAAGGAGCCTTTCTTCCACAGTACAACATCAGGTCCAGGAGACTGGCAGGCTCTCAGATCAGACTGCAGGCATTGAAGATACGCTGTCTTAGTTTTGAAGGTTCAGGTTCAAGCACAGCTCATTATCTGTAGAAATTACTGAGCAACAAGTCAAGGACTGAGAGTATTAAAGCACATACCCTGGCCTTGCCTTGTCATGCAGCAAAGTCTGTTTGCAACTTTTAAGTGTTTTTCATTAGTAAAATGTCTTTGTGTTCAAAGTAGTGCTTTTATAATCTATAGTTGATACTCTGTGTGCCTCTGTGTGTGCATGTCTGTCTGTCTGTCTATCTATCTATCTATCCATCCATCTATCTATCTATCTATCTATCTATCTATCTATCTATCTATCTATCTATCTATCTATCTATCTATCTATCTATCTATCTATCTATCTATCTATCTATCTATCTATCATCATCATTTATCATCTATGTATCTAATCTCTCTCTCTCTCTCTCTCTCTCTCTCTCTCCCTCTCTCTGGGTCGTTTACACTGGCATGTTTGTGTGCAACCAAAAGATGTCTTTGAAGATTTAGATGCAAGGATACATATAGTAGGTGAACTGTTATAGCAGCATTGAAGCTTGTCAATCACACAGAATGAAACAAACCTTTACTGATATGAAACTTGAAATTGCAAAATCATTCAAAACAAAATAGTCCAGAATAGCCAGAGATTCACATATAGTTTCATTGTTATTCCTATATTTTTAGACAATATAGGCATTTAGTTTTATATCTGAGAAGCTCTCACAGCAATTTAGTCGGGAGGCTAAGGTGAGGTACCTCATGGGCTAAAATACAGACAGAAGGCATGACCAAATATTCATACACAAGAGTTTAGTTTAGGGCTTTTTTTTTTTTTTTTCTGTTCTGGGTATTGAACCCAGGCATCATATGTGCTAAGCATTCATTCTTCCACTGAGCTATATGCCAAGCTGACTTACACTTTTGCAAGGGCTACTACACAGCTCTCTGGGGAGTTAAAGTTTGTCCCTCTTATGGAAATGTAGGATCAAAGGAGAGACACTATCATATTTGGGTTTATATGTATCATATAGGCAATATAGCTACCTGTGTCCTTGATGGCAGGGGACTCTGGACTACCTGGGCTTTATAGGGGTCTCTGTAGGGGGATCAAAGCAAATGTTGCTTTTATGAGGGTGGTTCATACTGATGGTCAGAACCATCATATCTGAGTCTTGGTTTTCTTCCTAAAAGAAGACTAGAAATGGAAAACTGAGTTAACAATTACAAATACCATAAGGTTTCTTGAGATGAATTTTCTTATTTATGTATTTATATATTTATGTATTTACTTTTTATTGTGTTTGAGTGTTTTGCCCGCATGTATGTATATAAGTGTGCACATGTATGTAATGCTCTTGGAGGCCAGACGAGGGTGTCAGAGTCACTGGAATTAGGTTATGGAAAGATTTTGTCTGCCATTTAGGTGCTGGGAACTGAATCCAGGACTTCTGTAAGAGCAGCAAACGCTCCTAACTGCTGAGCCATATCTCCAACCCCAAAGTGCTTTTTTCTTGGAAGTTGGTTATGTTAGTTCTACATTTTATGTTAAACAATAATATCCTTTATATTTGTGATTGAATTATTATATTATTTCTAGAATTCATTTTGTTTGATAAAAATATTTTCCTTCAATTTAAATTGAGCACTGTATTTCTAGTTAGTATGAATATGATTTTTTTTGTTCAATGCTATTTATATTTATTCATAACTTGTTACTGTGTGATCATTTTTTAATGGATTATTGATAAAATACATTCACATGAGCATCCCATGAATGAATGTTTTCTATGGTCACTTAATACTATTTGTCAGATTGGGTCTGAAGAGATGGCTCAGTGGTTAAGAGCACTGACTGTTCTTGCAGAGAACCCAGGTTTGATTCCCAGCACCCACATGGTTACTAACAGCCATCTGTAATTCCAGATGATGGGGATCTGATGCCTTCTTCTGATCTCCAAAGGCATTGCATGGCATGGGTGCACTTACACACATGCATGCAAAGCACTCATATATAAAGTAAAAATAATAGATTAAATATTAAAAAGCATTTGTCACTAATTTGTCAATTTCTTATGGCATTATGAAACATTTAAAAATTCATTTTCTTTTGTTCGCTCGTTTGTTTTTCTGTGCTGAGGACAAAACCACAGGCATGCTAAGAAAATAGTCTACCACGAAGTTATGCCCTGGGCCCCATAGCTGTTCTAAAATCTTAGTTGTTCTAAGATGTTATATTGATCCATTTGATCTTTATACATGTATATGTTAAAGTGCAATGAACTTGGCAATGAAATATTTGTATGAAGAAAAGGATGCACAAATAAAAATGAGGGTAAATTATGTAAATATGACAGATATGTAATCAAGTGAGGATTTAAAGGAAATATTTTCCTACACCTCAGAAAAGAGAGAAGGTAGGGGAGCACTGTAAACATTAAATAAGAAGATTTGCACTGAGAAAGACAGGTTGTGCCAGTGCAGTGCTGGTGGAGTATAACTCCTGGGAGGAGGGTAATTAGGAAGGGTTGCCCAGAATGCCACAGAATGTATAGCTGTCAGGACAAAACAACGCCTGAGAAAAGGCACTTGAATTTATCTGCTCTTTGTAAAACACTCAACTGCCACTCAAATTATCCAGTGCTCTCTTGATAAGTCCTAGTTAATGACTGCAGCTATCATCTACAATACAACACAGATATTGCAGAATCCCATTTAATACAGTTAAGAAACTGACATTTATCGCTCTATTAGCCACACTGCAGAATTTACTAAAATGAAATATCTTAACATTGGGAAGACTGAGGAAATATGAACACTGTCTTCAAACGTTCAAAAAGTGACATTTATTCTGAAAGTTGTCATAACATGCTATAGATACCTACTTTTATTTTTTTTTCGGTCTTTTTGAAACAGGGTCTCCCTTTAGCCCCAGCTGTCCTTGAACTCACTATGTAGTCCAGACTGGCCTTGAACTCACAGAGATCTGCCTGCCTCTGCCTCCTGAGTGCTGGGATTAAAGGTGTGCACCACCACGCCTGGCTAGATACCTACTTTAAAAAAAATGCAGCTTCAAGAAGCTCTCTCCTGAATACGGACATCTCCTACCACTGCTTCCATTGTGAAGTGTGATTTCTATTTGTGGAAATGATGTGGATATACGCTCTAGGGAAAAGAACAAACGTAATCTTTCTTGTTGTTCTTGCTGAGCTGTGCACATACCCATCTCTCAGTGCAAAAGTACACAGAAACCTCTGTAATGCCAGAAGTCATTTGTCTATTTTTAAAAATCTATATACATCAAACTTCAGCAAAATAATGGACAGCCTTTGAACTCTGACTTAATACATTACCTTAACCGTACGGCATGATTTTAATTTTTCCATTCACTGATTCCAATGTATTTTATTTCACTTTTTGTGACATTATTCTTCATAGCACGTTATGACTGTGGCAGCTTTTTCTAATTGCATATTTTGTTCTTTAATGGATCTTTTCTCATTTCCATTTCTGAATATTTCAGCAATTTCTAAGCTATGATTTTGAACTCCATTAAGTTCTCCAGTCTCTGTCTCTCTGTTTCTGCCTCTGTCATTGTCTCCATCTGCATCTGTCTCTATGAAATCTACCTCACTTCACCTCCATTTAGCAATTTTATATCCTCCCAGGTTTTAACTATATGATGTCTATTTCATGTCTCAAAGAGAGCTGTGAGGAGAGATGGTCAGATGGTTAAGGGAATTGTCCTAAGGACATCTGCATTTGATGAGTCATTCAACATCTAGTAGAGGTCTGCTACACTGCTAATTCCTAGCTTGCTTTTAGTTACTGCCTAGAGATAAACTCAAAGAACGGTATTGTCTTTGTGGTCTCACAAGGTGTTTGAGCATTGGTTGTTTCTATTTTAGGCTCAAGAAACATGACTAAGAGGTTTGTTAGAGTGAAAAGACACTTAAATATCTCTGGACATAAATTGTTGTCAAGGTACCAGCATTAGACAAATTACATGTCTCTATATTAGGGTGATCTTTGGAAATTTGGAGCTAGTGGTAAGCATCATAGAATTCTCTTCTGCCTTCAACACTGGAATTGTTCTTATAACTCAGTCTGTCCAATTTGCTAATCAAGGTGTCTTATAACATGGCCCTGTACCTAAAGCTGTACCTAAACACTGTTTTCTGCTCACTTTAAACTGAAACATTCCTGTGCTCTAAGAACTGACTTCTGACTTCCTATTGTGATAGGAAGAAACCTGGTTCTATCATCAAAAAATGAGTGAACATTTCTATAGTGACAGTTTGGAGAAATAGCCCTATAAACAATTTTCATCATTCATCTGGTCTTGACTTGATTAGCAGGAAGCTATTTGTATTAATCAGAGCTCTTTAGAAGAACAGAATAGGCCAGAATGTGTGTGTGTGTGTGTGTGTGTATCTATATATGAATTACTAAATTGGCACATTCCACAGTGGGTTTGGTCCTTCTACATTATTTGGGAACCAAGAAAATGCCCCTAGACACATGCCTACAGGGCAATATGATGGGGGAAATTCCTAGTTTGAGGTTCTCCCTTCCCAAACATCTGTAGTTTGTGTCAAGTTGCCAAAAACTAACTAGAACATTTGACTCCTTGTCAATTTGACACACAAAAATATCACTCTTAAATCATAACTTTCCTTTCTTGTTTATCTTGTTTAATAAGATCTGATGTTAATATTACAATATAAAATATAACTTTAAAATCCCACTGTCTTAAAAAATTCAAATTCTTTAAAAGTTAAGAATCTCTTTAGAATAGTCAAAGTCAACCTTTTAACTGTGAGGTCTTGTAAAATCAAATACAAGTTAAATAACTTCTTATTTCAAAACTGAAGTACCAAGCACACTAAAACAAAACCAAATCCATCAGTGTAGTTCAATCTTATATTTGGGACTCATGATCTTCGGGCTCCAGAGGGCTTGGGCAACTCTATCTCAGCTCTGCCATTTGTAGCACACACAGACACACACACACACACACACACACGCAGCTGGTCTGATAGGCCTGAGCCACCTCTGCTCCTCACCCGCCTCCCCTTCTCACAGTCCTGGCATCTCCAATATCCTGGGGTCTCCACAGCAGCTGAAGGTGCACCTTCTCCAACAGTCTCTCTTGTGTTTTACAGCATCAGGTCTCAGCTTCACTCTACAATTTCTTCAATCCTAGGGTCTCCACTGAAACTGAAGCTGTATCTTCACCAATGGCCTCTCCCTAGTTCAAGCCTTTGCTGCTTTCCATGACCCCTGCATTCCTTCAAAACCAGTATTATGTGTAAGACTATATATTGCCAAGCTTGCTTCCAGCTTGAGATGCATCCTTGGTCCACTCTGGGCCACAGCTTCTGAACGGTGACCCTGAGGAAATACTCCCCTGGAGATTCTACCTCAATGATGTTGATCTCTTGTGAATCTTAGTTGATTTTTCAGACCTGGCTAGCATTTAGTGTTCCAGTAAAGCACAAAAAGTTTCCTTTCATTGGTGCTTGTCTCCTGTTATTCACAGCTGACCAGAAATCACAGACTCTTAATTCAGAATATCACATGAATGGCTCTGATAGAGTTTTTGAGGGACTCCACCTTCCCTCTGCAGTGTCACAGCCATGTCTCCCCACCATCTTCATTTCTCTCAGCATTTTCATCTACTAAGCTTCTACAGAAAAGCCCATTACGCTCTGAGCACTGGATGGCTTTTCCAACTAAGTGTCCCAAACATAACAGTCCTCCCAAGAAAACAGTAAAGTCAGGTCCATCACAGCAACAATCCCACTCTGGCATCAATTTCAGTTTTAATATGATTCTCTGCTGCTGTGATAAAACACTCATCACATATGGAGCTCGGAAAGAAAAAGGTTGATTTCATCTTAAAGATCACATTTTATCACTGAGAGAAACCTGGAGGTAGGAACTGAAGCAGAAACCACAGAAAGCTGGTTACCGTCTTGTTTCTCATGGCTTGCTCGGCTGTTGCTCACCTGCCCAGGGATGGAACTGCCCACTGTGAGCTGGACCCTCCTACATTAGTCAGTAATCAATAAAACACCCCACAGACATGTCCAGAGGAAATAGGATGGAGACAATTGCTCAGCTGAGGTTCTCTTGGCCCAGATGTTTCTAATTTGTGTCAAAGTTGACAAAAAGCAGTCAGTATAGGATCTACATAGAATAATTTGTAGTTCTTACCTGCTTTTTGAGCTCTAGAGTTTATCAACAATTCATGGCTCATCAGTACCATATCACTAGAAATTTCCATTTAAACTAAGGCACATGAAAATTCCAATTCATTATTTCTATGTCCCCTCTGCCTAGCTTTTGCACAGTCCTCTGTATTTCGTTTTTTAGATATTATCAAAATAAGTTTATTATATTCTGGAATAGTACCTTTATCTTTGATTTACCACTTAATAGTACATACAGTAGAATATACAATTTTCATGTTTGTATCTACTTTAGATATATACTTAATCTCATGACATCCAGAAGAGTTCAGTTCCTTATGTTCAATAGTCTCTTCATTGGGCTCCAGCTTCTATATCCTCTTGAATTCATCTATATACTGTGACAGGATCATCTTCAGTCAGAGCCCTAATCATGTGACACTCCTGCACCAAGGACTTTATTGGCTTTCTCTGGACTTCCATAAATCTAAAGTGACATGAGGCAGATGATTAAAATTCAAGAGTATTCAGAGATGAGTTTGAATCCTAAGTATGCTTCCTTTTTGATTTGTGACTGAGCTGAATTATCTCCTTAATAATATAGTTGTGACCCCATTGCTTCTCTCATGGCTTATTATGAAAATTAGCCAGGAAAATCTTATATTAAGTTGCTAGTATACTACTTAACATATATTAAGTGATAATTATTAAATTACTGTAACCAAATATTGAGGTCAAACTCATTTTTAATATGAACATGTTCAATCAATATTTTATTAAACTGACCCAGCATGGGTTCTCAACAGTCATTTTACTTGGCTGTGTTTTTTTTTTTTTTTTTTCTCTTGTGGTTTCATTTTATCACATAAATCCTAGAGGTCTATTTTTCAAATTCTGCTGATTCTTTTATATCTGCCTTCTTTTGTGATTATCTTAAGTGCAATGCCCATCTTTGTCAACATAGTAATAAATATGATTATATTGATAATAGTGCCTAATTTTAATTTTCAAAGTATAGTTTAACACATTTCATCATCAGAAGCTATCATATATTACAACACACACTGCTTCCCCGAGGATTCCCATAGCTCAAACTCATTTTTGCAGTATTGACAGTGTGGTGCATCTGAATTACTGCTCTGGTCATGTCAGTTCCCTGCTCAAATATCTTTCTCTGGGCTCCAATTGTCCCCAAAATGATATGCAAGAATACCTCTGAAATGGAGCTGTGTACTCTCTTGAGTGTTCTTGATTTCCTGATCTCACATCTTTTCTTATGCAATTTCGCTTTATATACGCTTTATTCATGTTTACTCTTTGTGGTTTCTGGGGCCGATTCCAATGCTACTGCCCTCTATTTTCATATTTTGAAATTTGAGACATTGTACAATGTAATGAGTTTAGTTATGACATTTTCATATGTAAATGCTTTGTGGGTTTTTTTTTTTTTTTTTTTTTTTTTTTGTATCCCTTCCACACTGCCCTTACCCTTGAGATCTGCTTTCCTGTCAGCAAGAATCCTTATTATTAATGTCACATGTATTCCATTACCCTCTTCTTTTCTCCTCAAGGTTTTGTCCCTTTTATAATTTCTTCTCTAATTTCATAAGACATGCACATACACACATTAAATAAGATGTTGAACTTCATCAAATGTCCTTTTCTACATGTATTGATATGACCATGTGATTCCAGTCCTTAAGTTTGGTGATATGTGGTATTACATTTATTAATTTATGCATGTGGAAACAGCCTTGTACTCCTGGGATAAAACCAACTTGGTCATGATACATGATCATTTTAATAATTTCTTGAATATGACTTGCAAATATTTTATTGAGAACTTTCATGTCTATTTACCAATGAAAGTGATCTATAGTTTTCTTTCTTTCTTTCTTTCTTTCTTTCTTTCTTTCTTTCTTTCTTTTATTAATTTATGCATGTGGAAACAGCCTTGTACTCCTGGGATAAAACCAACTTGGTCATGATACATGATCATTTTAATAATTTCTTGAATATGACTTGCAAATATTTTATTGAGAACTTTCATGTCTATTTACCAATGAAAGTGATCTATAGTTTTCTTTCTTTCTTTCTTTCTTTCTTTCTTTCTTTCTTTCTTTCTTCTTTCTTCATGTACTTGTTCTTTACTGTTGTGTTATTATCTGATTTAGTACCAGTGTGATACTGGCTTCATAAAATACATTTGATATCGTTCCTTTTTTTTTTATTTTAGGAACATTTTAAGAATTGGCATTAGTCCCTCTTTAAAAGCTCTATATAATTTATTAATGAATCCATATATTCCTTGGCTTTTCTTTATGGGGAGACTTTTAATTACTTCTTTACCCTCCTTGCTTGTTTTTAATTTACTTAAGTTGTTCGTGTTTCTTTCATTTAATTTTGGTACATGTATTTAAGTGTTCATCCATTTCTTCTAAATATTTTCATTCTTTAAGAATATTTCATTTTCAAAATATTCACAAGTGCCTTCTTTTGTCATTTTCTTCATTTTTGCTATGGTGGTTTCACCTTTTTAAAGAAATGGCTCTTTGGTTGGTTTTATGTATTGTTCCTTTAGTCTCCATTTTGTTCATCTCTGTTCTCATCTTTATTTTTTCTTGGCATCTGCAGCATTTAGGTCTGGATTGTTCCTGCCTATATAAATCAGGGTT
>NW_008353490.1:2364035-2377227 GCF_000622305.1 Nannospalax galili
ATATATATTTCATTTATTTAGTTATTAAATCAGCTTACTTTGAAATTGTAATAACAGTTGAGTCACACTTGACAACCTGAGACCCTTGTGGCTGTTCAATCTCTAAGGCAGGGTCCCCCCATCATTCCCAATCTGACACCAGACAACTGAAGACTTTCTGGAGGGCCATTTGTCCTCAGTCAGCAGTAGAAGCCTGGAAAATCTGTTTCTAAATCAGTGAAGGAATCAGCAGCAGCAGCAGTTGGATAAATTAACTTGGGGAAAAGTGAAGATCAAAGGAGTGAAGGGTCAATAATCTTCCTTCTGCCTTGTTCATTCTAATCTGGGCTGCTACCAGAAGGTGTTGCCTGCAACTGGGGTGGGTCTTCTCACATCATTTAAAACAATTAATACAATTCCTTAATTGAAATTACCAACTCAGGTGATTCTAATTTGTGGCAAGCTGACATTAAAACCAACCATCACACTGTATTTGAGATTCTGTTGCCATGCCATCATTTATTTCAATTGATTCTAGGAATTATAAAATTTCCTCCCTGAGTTTCTTCAATGATCCACTGTTCATTCAAAAATTAGTTTTTAAATTTTCCAAAATTTCTGCAATTTCAGTGGTTTCACTTGATGTTATTTTTTTCTATTTTTTTCCACAATGTCTTGGTATGATAGAAGGAATTATGTTGATGCTTTCTATTTGTTAAAGATACTGAATGCCCTGCAATGTAATGCAATGCATTTGAGAGACAGTTCTGTGGACTGCTGAGAAGAATCGTATTCTCTGTTGGATACAATTTTCTGTAGATATCTATTAAGTCCAGTTGATTTATGGTTTAGTTTGTCTCTGAAGTTTGTTAAATTTTAGGTTTAAACACATGACTTAAGATGACAGTAAGATATGGATTATGGATGTCACCTGCAACCATTGTGTCAGAGCTTATCTGATTTTTTGTTCCTTTTAGTGCTTATTTTATGAAATTGGAATCCCCAGTGTTTGCTACATATGTATTTACAATTGTTGCATATCCTTGATGAATTATTCCCCTTAACATGTAGTGGCTTCTTTATCTCTTTGGATTAGTTGTGGTTTAAAGTGTCATTTATTATGTATTAGAATAACTTCATAAACATGTTTTCAGCCTTTAAATTACTTGACAGTTTGACTTTCCCCTTCTGGCTCTCAATTTCTAGGTGCTTTTTCCAGTGAGATTTGTTTCTTATAGACAACAGGAAATTTTTAGTCAAGTTGTCTCCTGAGTTAAGGTTAAGGCTATTTCCCTTTAAAATTGCTTCTGAGAGGAATTTTCCAATTCCTATGGTTTTGTTTCTCTGATTGGTTGGATTAATATTTTTCTTTGTTTCTTCTTCCTCTGCTAGCACTAGTAATTTGTTGGTTTACTCTTATGGATGTGATGAATTGCTTCCTAAATCTCCTTTATTGATGCTAAAGTAACTAAGGCCTGAAGAGAGGTTCATTCTCTAGTCAGGTGGACTTGCTCCATATGGAGGCACTCAAATTAACTCTCCATGGGAGTCAGAATCATCACTGGAGCATTTTATTAACTTGTTCATCCTAGTTATGAGGTTACTGCCTGGACTAGGAAAACAGGGAAGCCAGGGCTCAGCCAGTAGAAATTCCTCAAATATTTCTAATCCCACCTGCTGATGAATGCAAGGCAGCTGGATTTTTTTCCCTTGGTGGCTAACTGATAAGATGATAAAAATAGAGAAAGATAGATGGAGATGAAGATGAGAGAGAGAGATTGAGAGAGAGAGAGAAATAAAGATAGAGCTGAGATCAAGACAGGTAGAGGTAGAGGTATGGACAAGGGATAGGTATAGAGGTAGAGGTACAGGTAGAGGTAGAGAAAGAGAATTGGCCAAGTCAACTTGAGAAGAAACACATCAGTTCAGTAGTGGGAGTTACTAAGGGTCAATACAATTCAATGGGAAGAGGTCTAATACTAATTTGTGGAAGGAATGTCAAAGAATCTATGTGGATATGCTTTAAAACTATCAGAGAAGGCTGTGTAGTTTCAATGGACCTGAGAAAATATGAAATTAGTATTACTTGTTCAATGTACATTTGAAGTCTCCCAGGAGTCTTATTATCGCAGGCAGAACTTGTGTTGATATCAGTGAAGCATCATCTGTTTTAGAAATAGAGTTGGGTAAGGTAGCTAGGAAGGAAAGTAGCAATCCTGAATCCATTCAATTCCCAGTAGGGCTAGAAGGATATTGAATTCCTATAAATTATTCCACTTGGGCAACAAATAACTAAGAAAAAAGAAAGAAACTAGAAGTACCTGGCTTATTTATAAACCCGAGATAACAAAAGCAGTAACCACATGTTGTCACCTAAATCAGGTAAGCAGTATAAGAAGAGAAGAAAGACCACTGTGTCCTGACCATGACAACAACAATGAACCCTGCTTAATGGCATTCATTGTCAAGAGATGCCTACAGAAGCCTGGGAAGGTATCAAATAGCTTCTTAGTAAATCAGGTCTGACACCCACCCAGGACTAACAAGAGGCAGAAATCCTTTCCTCTATCCTGTATGCTATGAGCTTACAAAAGCACCTACATTCCCACCAGGACCCACTGTGGGCAGAAAAGTGAAACAGCCTTAAAGAGAGAGCATTGAGCATTCATTAAACAGCAAACCATTAGACTGTCATGAGACTTAACAGAAACTAGACTTAGATTGGCCGAAAATTATTTGTGGAAAAGAAACTGTCATACTGTTCACAATGGATAATTTTTAAAAATTTCCTTCTACTTAGTGGGTCAGAACTTTAAGGGTAGGCCTAATGAAATAAAGATTATGAAAAGTTTCACTGCATTTCTTTTGTACATCTTAATGTACATAGTGTTTTTTTTTGACATTGGTATGATGTATTCACATTATAATATGCTAGGAATGTCTTGCATATAAAATACATTCAATAAATATGTATTAAGTTGGTCCATGAATGATTTTGAAAATGCATAAAACTTCAGAATATTCTAAAAATGAACATATATTAAAAACTATCAACACCAAGTGTTCAGACGGGTCAGGACACAAACCCTTCAGGTTTGCAAGACAAAATGTCCCCATGTTGCATAACTATGTGACTATGTGAATCAGTCAGCAGAGTCCCTCTCTTGGTCTTTACCCCTCTGGACTTGAAAGCTATTATCACTGCTTGTAATTCATTGTGTATTTGATCCTCAGTCCCTTAGTGACAGGGACCCCAGTTCCAAAAGTAAATCAAAGATTCCTAACTTCCCTTTCTAGAACTTGAGCTCATCTGACTTGTACATTATCAATGCATTTTTTTTACTCTCATAAAGGAAATAATTTTGCAACAGAGGAATTTCACATCACTCAGTGACTGCATTCGGGATGATCAATGTAGCATCTCAGTTCCAGTTTTGACATTGGGTAGACTTGTGTCTCAAAATGGGAAAATCTTTGGCAATTTCTAGCCTCAAACAGCTGTCCTAGTTCTCTATATACATTGTGCCAATAAGATATTGAGAAGCTTGTTACTTTCTGTGCATCTTCCATGCCTTCATAGAAAGGTTCATCCTTTTTGCAGTGAAATGAATTATAAATCTCAGGAACTCTTGTGTTTTATTCCTCATAAGGCCCATATTTAAGATTGTCTTGACATCATAGAATTTATAACGTGGGTCATTAGTCTGTGATTTAAATGTTTCAATGAACTTCAGGAAGGAGTTCTATGTGCCAGATAATTTTCTATGGTACTGAAACGAAAATGGATAAACTCATGATAAATAGATGAGAGGAAGAAAGAAGAAAGAATAGTGCATCCTAGTGGATATTTATAGAGTGGAAGAAAGTATATACTATTTTCTACCATGATTTCTCCATTCCTTGGGACTTAGTTTAGAACTAATATGCATTTTAAAAATGAAGAGATACGGGGCTGGAGAGATGGCTCAGTGGTTAAGAGCACTGGCTGCTCTTGCAGAGGACCGGGGTTTGAGTCCCAGCACCCACCTGGTAACTAACAACCATCTGTAACTCTAGTTCCAGGAGAATCTGACACCCTCTTCTGGCCTCTGTGGGCATCACACAATATGGGTGCACTTACATGCATGCAGGTAAAATATTCATACACAAAATAAAAATAATAAATTGAAAAAAAAGACATACACCAGGAAAAAGAGTAAGCATGACTCATTACAAATGTTACGACCTGTACCCATCCAGTGGCATGGATTACCATCGTAAAGGATCCTCAGACTTAATTACTTTTATGTATTTTCAGATTTAATAATAACCAAGCTGCCAAATAGATGCATATCATCATTATATGATGGGTTATCTCATTACAATAGGTTTACTACCTCTTTAGTGACCCATAACACCACTCTTACTAGAAGAAAAAGTCTTTGAGGGCAGGAAGCTTTGATTTGCTTGCAATACCCATGGTGTCAGGAAACTATTTAACACATATTCATAATAATAATTTACTGGTTTTCTTTGAAGTATTGGTGTCAGGCAGTGTAGTACCTGCCAATTTTGGGAAAACTGAAGAATAACTGTGCATAATGAAGGCCATCTTTCAGGGCAGAGAAGCTAGAGAAGGCCAGACTCTGCAAATGTTTAACTTGTGTCAGCATCTCATAGCCTCCATCAATGCAGTTTAATGCAAAATCATATTGGTGTCTGAACACTGAATAATTCATGTGTAACTTACATAAAGATATTCCCATTTGTGCTACAATGTGCACAGTTTAGGTTAACTTGGGTTTTGGTCCTTAACCCTTAAACAGACACTCATTAAACTAAGCACAAATGTATTATTTAAAATGAACTGATATCCTTGGGAGGGCGTGTGCTATCCTGATGTGACTATGCATTTAGTCAGGTTGTTTAATTTAGATGATGAAATGTCATTCTCTGTATCATTGCTTTATAGTCATATGATATGATCATCTCAGAGGAAGAAGTAATTCATTGTAGATACAGGAATAAGATGTCTATTTCAGGAGGCTACTTTTAAATTCTTTGAAAGTATTTTGTGTATATTTTCTTGATTTTATTACTTTTATTGAAAAATAATTCATATACCGTAAAATTTGATCTTTTAAAATGCACAAGTCCATGCTTTTTTGCTTTCTCAGAGCTATATGCCCATCACTGTGATTCAGATTTAAAACATTCCCATCAGCTTTCAATGAAGCCACACATCTTACAGTTGTAACTCTTTTCCCTCCTCCCCAGACCCGTGCAGCCGAAGAGTAACCTGTAAGTAACCTGTCATGATAACTTCAGAGAAGGACAATCATACATTGGTGGTTCCTTTTATCTGGCTGCCTTTCCTCAACATAACATCTTTACATTTGATCTCTGTTGTCCGATGACCCCCTGCTTCTGTTCTGTTATTGAAATAATATGCACCGCAGAGATAGACTAAATTTTGTTTATTCACTCAACATCTGGTAGATATCTAAGTAGTTGCTGCTTTTTGTCTTCCAGTACATTCTCAAGAATGTGTAAAGTTTGTTTGTGGTTTACAGTTTTGAGTTGTGAAAACAACCTCTCTCCAAGCACCATCACAGGACCCATCCCAGACTGTTGGTACCACGTGAGCTCTGTGGCTCTTGTGATCTAAAGATTAATTGTAACTTCTAATTCCAATGATCTAAAATATGCCTCTTATGTCTTTCATTAGATGAGCCCCTTTTAACTAATAAAGTTCTTCATAAAATTACTGGAAAAATAATATTTACAGTTTGACACAAAGAGCTCAGGTGTGGTAGTTAGTATAATGCCCCTGCCCCTTGTGTACGTATGTGTTATATGATTTGTTCTCTTACTGCACCGACTGTCGATGTTTGTATGGAGCTGAGTATCTCTGGTAGGGATGTGGTGAGCAATCAAATTGAGGAGAGAGTTTCAGAGAGTAAGAAACATATTCTAAAGCTTCATAGACTGAGTTTATGGAGAGTTGTTTGAGAGTGGTAACAAGCAACCTCTTTCAAAACTAGTTTGTAGAAAATGTAGGATATGGCCCGTATACATTAGGCACAAGTCCTTTTCTAACAGCTATAGGAAATTGAAGACAATGACTAATAGGAGACATTTATTTCTGCATATAACATAAATTTAGACCTTGGACATTTATGATCAGTATAGAAGCTGTTCTCTGTCCTCAGTGCCCAGACTAGGATTATATGATTCATTTACCCCATCTTCTTTTCCATCGTTCAGATCAATTTATGCCACAAACTGTATGTCAGATTTCCATCTATATTGCAAACAGTAGAAATGAGAAACAGTGAATAAAAAGCAGCATATTTCAAACTGAGAGTGATCTGCTGCATCTTCTAAAGCCATTTTGTTTTAATATATTTCTTCTGTAATTCTATGTTTAAGAAGAGTCAGGCAAGTTTGGTCTCCTAATGCTTATTGCCTAGCAAGTACTTGTACGGTAGCCTCAATATCAATACTTCCGCAGTGAATACATTTTGGTTCTCTTGGCAGGTTCATTTTTGTCTTGGCAATAGCTGCCTTCAGCAGTCAAAGAAAACTATTGTTATGTACTCTTCTAAACTGTCTCTGACTGCTCCATATCCACACCAGCAAGAAAATCCCAGCTTTTACTCTCCCTCTCTTACAGAGGGCAATGCTGTAGGTATGTCAACACAAGACTCGGACTACAAGAAACCATTATTCTCTTGCTAAATTCAAAAAACAAGTCATTTGTTATTGCTAGTTTGTATCAGGTCTGGTGAATAAACATCAGTCCAATGCAAAGTTTTAAAAAATATAAAGACAAAATAAGTTGTCTGTGACCAAAAGATCGAAGGCTAGAATTGTATTAAGTAAAATTTGGTGGATAAAAGGTGGAGAGTTGTGAAATACTTGTTGCAGCTTTTCTGTTTGCCTAATCCAAGATCACAATGCTGAGAGTCTTTGGCTCTGAAATTTTGGCGGGATGACTCCTAGAGGTCACCCTGTTCCAATCAATGGCTAAAGCATGAGAGTTGGGGGAACAGGATGTGGATATTTTAGTATAATGTCCTGGATGTGGGTTCTAAAAGAATGTTTAGAAGTCCTTTGGAAAGAAAGAGATTCAGGAAGAAAAAAATATATCCTATGTCTCCATTCTATCCTTACTTTTCTGTCTACTTCAGATCCCTATGTTTTGGCTTGGGTCCCTCACAGGCTCATGAGTTTATAGACTTGTTCCTTGGATAGTGGCACTATTTGGGATGCTGTATAACTTTTTGGAGGTGGGGCCTATGTGTAAGAAGTGGAAGGATGGGAGGTGAGCCTTGAGAGTTATAGCCCAGCCTGTTTCCCACTCCAGCCTTCCTGTTTCTTTCTCTACAAAGATATTAGTAAGCAGCCTCAAAATCCTGCTGTCATAGTCTGGGCATCATCATGCCTCTGACCACAGTGGCCAACTCTGAGCCATAATAAACTCTTCCCCCTTTAATCTGACTCTTTCAGGCATTTTATCACAGTGATGAGAAAAGCAACTTAGACATCCTGTCTTACAAGAAATGACTCAGCCCATATGGCAAGAAAAATGATTTTAAGAAATTTGTGGGATGAAATGTGTTGATAATTATAAAGATTATTTTTCTCTCCCTATCATCTCTCTTCAATTTGCCCTTTTCAGTTGTTTAAGATGGGTAGGGAAATAGGGTAGCACATAGTTATCTTTATAAAACTGGAGAAAGTACAGAGAATCCTAAGAGAAATATGAGTGTGTCCTGTTATATAGGAATTATTAGTTAGAATTAACTGGTCCTTATCAACATGACTTCTTTATGAATTTTTGGATAAATAAGCACAAATTTGGTGACTGAATAGCTCTTCAGTCACTTAATCAAACATAATAATGATTTACTCATAAATTCATGGGAAACATCAAGTAAATGAAAGCTTAATTTCATTGAGAATTAAACGTAAAAGTCAAATTTAACTGACCCTCTCCAGATTGCTTCTTTACTTGATTCCCTAGACTAGAAGCATGATGTGAAATGCAAACAGCACAAACACACACACACATGCACACAGACACACACATGCACAGAAATACACACAGAAATACAGATACACATAGACACAGACACATATACACACAATCATTCATACATGCACACAGACACACACACAAAACCACACACACACAGACACATAGAGATCTGTAGACACACTCACACATGTGCACATATGTGTACACATGCACACACACACAAATCTACTGTGAAAAAGAACTATTTAAAGATTATTCCATTTTCTTCTTTAGCTCAGCTTTCCAGGGAAATAGCCTGAAGTTACTTCAGCAAAGAAAACCATCCTTTTGATTTTGGAATTTAATTCATGTGGCCCATCTACAGTTCAAAGATTGTAATTTTTTAAACTCTAGATACACTTTAAAGGGATACCCTGAGGAAGAACAATTACTTCAGAATTGATTTTGACATTCAAGTGTCTTCTCACTTTGGAGAACAATTAAAAGTTTTAGACTTTGGGGCTGCAGAGCCTGGGATAATTGAGTCTCAACATTTCCAGGGGAATGTACTTAAGAGATGAGACTGAGGTGGACCCACAAAGATGGGTTGTACACAAACATGTCTTCTTTGCTGCTCCACTCAGCTTCTGCAATGGACTGTGAATTCAAAGATGCTGTGTGGCTGTCAGAGCTCTGCTGGCTTTTATCGCCACATCCATGTTCCATACAGTTAGGCCAACGTGCCCCAAGATGATGCAGGCTTGATGTGTGCAAAGCCATGAACACAAACATCATGCTGAAGCCATGCAGAGCAAACAGAAGGCAGGAGGTGACTGCCCATTGGAGAGATGCAGGGAAGCAGTCGATATGGAGATTGTTGAGCATGAGGGCCAGTAGGAGCAAGAAACCATGCACTGACAGCCCTGTACCCTGTCATTTTGGAACTATCTGGCCATTAAATCATTCTTGTTGGTTGTACCTAGGGTGTCGAGACAGATTATATCTAAAGGTTGAGAACATTTGTCATGGGAAATACGTGACTATATGCATTATCAAACTATTGAAGTGTCAGCAGAGGGGTTGCTTATAGTTATAGGAGAGACAAGAAGCATCTGTCTATACCACGATTTCTTGAGCACATGAAATTATGATAAATTAATTACTGAATATAGTGAGATGGCTTAACCCCCTCCTCTGAGGTTAAGATTTAATCCTAAAATGAAAGAATTCTTCTTGCCAGTTATTTAGGCTTATAAGAGAAGGACCATAGTAACATTTTTATCATTATTTCAAAGGTTTGACTGATGTCATTCACTGAATTGATTTCATATCACTTCTTTCTTATACCAGAGTAGACTGTGTAGCCTGGATGATCATGTCACTTCCTGACTAGGCAGGGGACTAAACTTTCTAAAAACCTCCTCAAGACAGCCACGCTGTGAGATGAAAGTGTATGCACATTATTAAGACCACATGGGGAAATGAAATTATAATATCCATTGCTTGTCATTCTTTCTCTGTCTCTCTGTCTCTGTCTCTGTCTCTCTCTCTCTCTGATGGTAACATACTTGAAGGGGACCCATTTAATTTTAGCATTAGATTCCACTTTCCTAGACAAAGATGCAGACTTTGATGAGGATGGTGATGTTCATTCTTTACAGTCAATGACAGTTTTCCCACTACTGGGTCCAGAAAGAATGTGTAAAAGTAAAGTTTGATCACTCCGGAAGATGATCCAGAGCTTCCACACATGGTGCTAATATCCACTTGTTGCTATTAAAGGATTTACTGAACCATCATATTATATTTTTCAGAAGAAAATGGTTTTGTGTAGCGTTACTATGCCAACATTGCAATTACCTAAACAAAAAGCCTGACTCTTAATTTTAATTTCTAAGAGTGGCCTCAAACATGGAGGAAACTCATTCCCCCAAATATTTTTTGGAACAATCTGTCTTCTGGAACCCTGCTGATCGAAATCTTTGCAACTCTGTTTCTGGAACTCTTTGCCTGAGTCAGACCACACCCACACTTTTATTCAAACTTGTTTCTCCAGCTTCCATTGAGGAAGTACAAGTTTGGCTCCACACTTGCCTATTTTTTGTATTTATTCTTTTTATTTTATGTGTATGAATGTATTGCCTGTATGTGCGTTAAGTGCATCTGTGATGAGCAATGCCTGCCAAAGTCAGAAAAGGGCAACGGTCCCTGAAACTGGAGTTACAGACAGTTGTTAGCTGCTGTGTGGGTGCTGGGAATCAAACACGGGTCCGATGCAAGAGCAATTAGTGGTCTTAACTGCTGAGCCATCTCTCCAACCCCATTCCACTCTATTCTTAACAGATCATCAAGCCTTTTCATCCTTAGTCCTAGAATATCTCATTCATCCAAGGTCAATTGTCCTTCCCAACTTTCACTGTGTGCAATACAGGTGGGCGTGCTGCTTTCTAGCACTATGATATGTTAATTCTCGAGCATACTCACATTAATTCATTCATTCACTCATTCATTCATTCATTCATTATCTTTTTGGCTGGAGTACCAAATTGAGGTTGCCAAAAAATCAAGTGTCCAGGTCACAAAGCACAAGTACATTTAGTTTTACTGAGGTTAACTAAAAGTCATTAGTCAAGATTATTATAAAAGTTGTTCCTACAGTTTTGAATGTTATAGCAGTACACAGAAAAAGCTGGCTGGAGCCATGGCCCTATTGTGATAGTGGCTCCCTCCATTACTAAGTCCATAGTGAGTCTAGTTCTCGTCCTGGAGATATCAAGGGTCCTGGACAAAGATGCTCCTGCTTCTTCACTTGATATATTTTGTTAACAGTTCCAAGATATTCTTTGGGTTTTCCTTCTATTTCACTAACTTTCCCTTTCAGTAGCAAATTTTGGGTTCTTCTCTTCTCCTGAAATCTTTCATATTTTTAGTAGCAATTGAGCTGCCTAGAATACGTCTCTCTTTTCTGTCCTTAGTCTATTAGAAAATTAGTCCTCAGGGCTTTACACTATGCACATGCTAACAGTTTCTTTACATGCAACTTAAGACTTCATCTCTATCCTGAAATCTGAGTCACAGGTGCATTACCAATATGTTATGTGATGTAGGATAACTGACAGAATCTCAAATGTGATGTATGCACACTCAGGTCATAATAGGTCTCACGTCTCCCCTGTATTGGCCCTCCCCACTCTACTAAGGCAACTCTGTTCCTGCATTTAGTCAGATTAAATTCCATGATACTTTTTCTGTTCTAGCCATGTTCATTCCATGTCTAAACCCACATTAAAAATCCCAGAAGCACTCTTGTTATGCATACTAAGAAGGGGCCCCTTAGGCTCTCTTTTAAAAATTCATCCAGAGTCCAATAATTGCTCACCGCATGCAC
Source organism: Nannospalax galili (assembly GCF_000622305.1). Lineage (NCBI taxonomy): Eukaryota > Metazoa > Chordata > Mammalia > Rodentia > Spalacidae > Nannospalax > Nannospalax galili. The sequence continues at coordinate 2,375,405 of NW_008353490.1, forward strand.
AGTATTACAGTGTTTCACACTACCATTTCTCCTTGCTAATTGCAGTGCCAAGGTACTTGTTTTCTACAAGTTTTTCCTAAAATCAAGGCTGAAACAATGCTAATTTTATGAGCTTATGTTATTAACTATATAAAATGGGTTTCATTGTGAAACTTCCATGCATACATACCAGGTACTATATCATGTAGAGGTCCTCTATTCATTTCTCTAATCTCTACCCCTTCTCCACTTTTTCACATCCCTAACTACTCTTCCTTTGACTTTTATGTCATTTTTCCTCCTAAATTCCACAAATGAGAGAAAGCCTGTGAAACTGCTTTCACAAGCCCACATTATGTCACTTAACACGATGATACACAGTTCCATCAGGTTGAGACAATGGTTTAAAATATCAACTCTCACATCACTGCTTCCCGTGATATGAAAATAGCGTAGTGCAGAGGACTAGGGCTGTTGGTGTTCAGCATCTTGCTTGCCCAGTGCTGTACAGTTATTCCACTGCTCCTTCTCTGCTCACTGGTCTTCATACACATGGCGTTCAAGTCCTCTGCATCCCAAAGTAAAATGATTTCTCCTTAGGTGCATGTTGCCCGTCCATATGAACTACTTTCTCCACACTTCTAAAATTTATCACTGTCTTTCCAAATCCTCCTTAGACTGCATTTCATTTTTCCAAATCACTTTATCATCCTCCTAATTGCTATGCAATTTTCTTGCTAATCACCATGTATTACTATCATGTGGAAAAAAGAGACATGAGACCAGGTTTTTCAGTTTGAAGACATGTCCTCATGTACCTAAAATAATGGATGTAGGATGTATTACAGATTGGAGCTACCAGATAGTGAATGATGCTGTAAGTATAGACCAAAATTATAGATATCAGGAAGGTATAAAGAGCAATAGTAAAGAAACTGCATATATATACATATGTGTGTATGTTTGTGTATAGCCTTTTTTTGAGAGATTCTCATAGTCCCCTGGAACTAGTCGACCTAGGAGGGCAAGGAGCAAAAACTGTCCTTTATGTCCCTCTAACCAAATTAGTATAGGCCTCAAAGTATGTCATTTCCGTGTATAGCCTTTTTAACAGATGAAGTTTATCGTGCCTCCTCTTCATTTACCGACTACAATACCAAATACTAAGGGATGTTAAAGAACCCTAAAAGCTACCACACTCACAGAATAAAATTAATTCAAAACTCCCTGGAGGCGTTTGTATCTCTGGGTTCGTTTTAGTTTTTTCCTCAACTTATAACGTTTAGACATCCTTCAGCTAACCATATCTGAAAACATATTAGGTAGAGAATAGAAACAAGCAAACAAATAAATGCCTCTCTATTCTGTCTGGGGACATTTAGCTCATGTTGCTCCCAGCTGTCTTTACCCTCGCTTCATTCTTTTAACTCAATTGAGTAAAAGGATGGCAGCACACCTTATTTTCCCTTTTATCATTTTCTGTAGTTTGTGTCAATATCACTATGAAATTCTTTTTTAATCTTTATTATTATAGAGTAAAATGAATGTTTATTACTGTTTTTCATTTTTTTCAGGACTTGACTTTTTATCAGGATCCAGGCTGACCAGTTCCTGTTTCCAAAGTCAATTCCCCCCTAGTAAAAAATCCATTACTGACAAACTTGGCTTTCAAAATATGTATTTTAAAATTTATAATAAGGAATAAATATAGGAGAGAGAGAGAGAGAGAGAGAGAGAGAGAGAGAGAGAGAGAGAGAGAGAAAAATAGAATGTCAACTTCTGAGTTATATACAGAGTCTTTTTATATATAATATATCCAGTGTTTGTTTTCTGTCTCCGAGGTA
>NW_008353490.1:2377238-2400471 GCF_000622305.1 Nannospalax galili
AGGCTAGAGGAGAGAGAGAGAGAGAGAGAGAGAGAGAGAGAGAGAGAGAGAGAAAACTAGAATGTCAACTTCTGAGTTTTATACAGGGTCATTCTTTATATAATCTATCCAGTGTTTGTTTACTGCTTCCCAGGAAGTACATGAAAGTTCTTTCAGAAATGGTGAATACACAAGATTAAAATAAACTAATCAGATCACTGAATGAGATATAACATTGTTTATCCTTGTTGATCATGGGTATTGAGGATACATGAGAGAACTGACATCCATTGGGAGTAGAGCCTAGACATGTAGCAGTGGGGGCTCTGTTCTGTCCGGCTCCTAGAACACACCATATTGCCTGTCTCTTACCAGCATAAAGTAACTGTAGATAATTAGACATAGTTGAAATATGCCATTTATAGCTGACAGATTTCAGAGCTAAAACACTAAACATGTGAGTCCTCAAGAATCTATGAATTAGCAGAGGTGACCTGAGTCTCTTGAGGCTCCTTAAATGACAAAGGGGGAATACAGGAATAACCAAGCTTTAGATTCCCAGCTGCACATTGGAACTGTGAGGCATGCTCCTTAGCCTCTTCAGATAGTGATAGTGTAGACCTCAGAAATGGTCATGATTACAATTGGCACCAGTGGGAAGGCATTAAAATCATGGGCACCCAGGTTGGGGGTCTCACACATGGAATGTGAAAGTTTCCAGAGCAGAGAGTGGATGAGAAGCTGAGTCTCTGTGGATCTAGACAGTGATATCCATATCAGAAGTTCTGTCTTTACTACCTGACTGTCCCATGTAAGGTGGTTTGAATGAGAAATGCCCCTCATAGGGTCCATTATCTGAACACTTGGTTTTCAGTTTGGGGCACTGTTTTTAGAAATTTGGGAGGTATAGTTTTGCTGGTGGAAGCAAATCAATAGGGTGAGGCTTTTGGAGTTCATAGCATTGTCCCACTTCCAATTTTGTTCTCTCTGCTTCCAGTTTGTCTTTGAAGATGGGAGCTCTCAGCTTTCTGATTCTGCCACCATGCCTGTAACTTGCTGTCACATGTCCCTGCCCTGATGGACTGTTCTCCCTGTAGAACCATAAACCGCCCCCCCAAATCTCCCTCCTGTAAGTTGCCTTGGTCATGATGTTTTATCACAGCACACAAGAATAACTAATATTCCATGTGATCACATGCTGAAGTGCCCAGAGTTAAGAAAAGGAAAGCTTTTTTTTTCTAGATGGAAGGAGGAATCATAAGTCCTGTCCTCAGTCCACTGCAAGAAGATACTTCATATGAAGTGAAAGGTGTCTTTACTAATATTTGCTTCTGTTGCTTCTTAAGCAACTGGAGGACATTTATTTGTTTCATGGTGTTTTACAGAATAATTTGAAGTAGAATTACTGTGTCATATATATCACAAAATAATTTAGCTTCTGAAAATTACGCAGGGCTTTACTATTGATAATACCAACATACTAGCATATAACAAAAGCAAGAATTAAGCTTAGTTATCAGGTCACTACAGGAGTAAGGGGTACACACTCCTCATTCATTGACCCGCAATACGAAACCACAACTGCGAACTGACAAACAAAAAGGGTGGAATGGACAAAAATAAAAGACAAATTAGAGAAGAAAAAAAATGTTGACACCATGTGTTTTCCAATGTGTTAATCATTGTTTTACACACACACACATACACACATTACATACCACACATTACACAATCAAGAACAATGTAATGTAACAATTTGACAAGAGAAGGAAAATATTTGACTATTATCTAAGTATATTTATATAGGATAGTTTTATATATATATATATGGAGGAAGGAGAGAGAGAGAGAGGAAGAGAGAGACACACAGAGAGAGAGAGAGAGAGAGAGAGAGAGAGAGAAGATGAGATGTTAGGGGAAGGCAAAAGAGAGCCAGAGAAATTTTCCATAAAGAATTGGCCTCCTCAATCATGGAAGATAAGTCCCAATCTGCAGTTGAAAGATCTTTCTTTTCCCAAATCCTGGCTAAGAATTTTGTCATTTTTCAGCTGGATCTATGACCTCTGGTTCATGAAGAAAGAAGAAAATGCTTTTGGACTCATGTATGTAAGTCTTTTCACAGAAGGAGGCCACACCAATTATTCATAAAGAATTATTAAAAGAAGATCTCATTGTGCTGCTAAGGGCACATGTGAACTATTTCCTCGTAGAAACACTACATCATTTACGTATTAGTTTCATTATTAATCTTAACTGTGCGTATGTTGCATATATGTGTAGTGTATATGTGTGTGGTGTACATGTGCAGAAGTCAGAGGGGAAGGACGTTGTGTGTCCTGCTCTGTCACTCTCCGCCTTATTCCCTTGAGACAGGGTATCTCTCATTGAACCTGGAGCTAGATTGCCAGGCAGAAAACCCCAGAAATTATGCTATCTCTGCCTCCTTACCACACTGTGGTCACAGGCATACAAGTGACCATGTTCAGCTTTTGTATGTGGGTGTTGGAGATTTTAAATAAGGTCCTTATGCTTTCTCAGCAAGTATTTTTTCTTACTCACTGAACAAAGGCCTCAGTCCCAGATGATCTGAATTCTAAATTTCTAAATTTCTAAATCTCTACCATTGAAGCCTATAACTCAAAATAATTTTGCTTGATTAATTAAAAGAGCTTACAGATGCCAGTAATGTGAGCACACACTGAATTAAGTACATACAGACACTTACTGTTATCATAGCTAACCTCATGCTAATATTGTATAGATGGAAATAGAAGTGAATGGCATCAAGGCAGAACTGTTAGAATTAAATTAACTACAAGGATATGAATCCTATTCACTCTGTGCTAATGTTTGCCCTACATGCTCGGATATTGGGTGGAATCTATTTTCACTGACAGGTGAGCACAGCAGGTTATGCTTTCTGAAATTCAAGGTCAAGTCCTGGTGAGACATTTGTCTGTGAAGGACTGGGTCTTTTCCATTTTATTTGACCAACTGGACACTCAGTTGCTTACTGAAGGATAACCAATCCCTATAAATGTGCAAATGTGTAGTTCATCTAATTCATGTCCTGCTACTGATAGGTTAGGAGGAACACTCCCTTTAATACTATGCTAAGGAGGATGTATTGACAACATAATATTTCCTTGGTAGTTTTTTCTCTTTCTGTAGCAGAGAAGCCACGTGGACAGATGTTTGTTGGCTACTTTCACATGAGATCCATATGTTTTACATCTGATATGCAAACTCTTACTGAATCAATTGTTTTGTTAGTACTATGGGCTATGCAGTTCAGTCTATGGATCTGAAAATATTTATTGAAAAATTTGAGTTCATCTCTGCTGACAATTTCTAGAAAAAAGAAGGGAAAACAAAGTTCTAGGGATATAATAAATAGAAAGAAGATTCAACTTTGTGGGTGACTCATAGAAAATGTACACTTTCTAAAGCATAAATACTATAAGATGGAAACTCTTGATTTTTTTTCCTCTTTACTACAATTGGTCTCACATCCTTAACTGGCAAAATTTGGATCTGCTATGTCCCCAAAGGTCATGTGCTTAAGGGCTGGTTGCTTACCAACAGTGTTGCTGGGCTTTGATACAGGCATTGATTGGAACTGTATCCCTAATAAGGGAACATTATAATCATGACCCTGTTTTCTCTTACCCTCTCTGCTTAACTGTGGCAATGTAATGAGTTGCTTTTCTCCAACACATGCTGCCTGCAAAGATGTTCTCCCTTGCCATGCAGACAGAAGCATGGCATGAAATCATGAGCAAAAAACGAACGTTTGATCTTTTAATTTATGCATCTCAAGCATTTTGTCACAGTGTTGGAAATATATCATGCTAACCTCAATGGTTGTTGTGGTTTGAATATGAAATGCCTCCCTCATAGGCTCACATGCTTGAACACTTGCTGCCCACCTGATGGTAAAGTTGTGAAACCTTTAGTAAGTGAAACTTCCCTGGAAGTAAGAAGGCATCTGGAGGTTTTATGACCCAGTCCCACTTCCTCTTTATACTCTGCTTCCTGGCTATGGCTATCCTGTGACAAACTTGCCTCCTGTTCCTGCTGCCATACAGTCTGCCTACTGCTCTGTCTTTCTTGACATGATGGAATGTTCCTCTTGAACCATAGCCACAATACACCTTTTCTCTCTTTAATTGCTTCACGTCAAATTTGGTCACACCTATAAGAAAAGTAATACAGTGCCTTACATGGAAAAATATTGTGACTGAAAAGGTCAATGCTGTCTTTATGTCAGGGACTGAGACTACAGTGGGCAGGCTAGGGCACCATGGACTTCATGCCATCTTTACTGCTCCTTGAGTCTATGCTCTTGAGCCAGTCCAGAGGGATGTTGACAATGTGATAACAGAGCCATGAGCTACATAATTCACTTCCATCAGTAGTATCTGGCCAATAGGAAGCCCTTTCTAGATGACGATGATGATAACAATGATGATAATGATGATTGTAATTTTCACTACTTTGCAGTTCAGAAGTTGAAGGAAGACTTTCTGGTGCTGAATTTCTGAACATTAAGTTGGGATTTATCACTCACATTCCTTATTTGTATCATCATAGACCCCACAGATGGAGAATTGGAGGTGAGCAGTGGAAAGGAATCTGTTTAGATTTTCCTGAGGCCCAATTCTCCCATTGCTTATTTTTCCTATTTGGTCAGATTGTAAGTTTGCCATTAATTTCCCAGGGTATCTTCTTTTATTCCCCTCTCAGCTTTCCTAAAGATAGTGATTTTGTGTATAATTCATTGATGGCTCCTTTCTCTGAAAGTTTGAATCAGTTTCAAAAACAGAATATGAAAGCCATCTGAACAGCACCCACAATTTGTACCATGAAGAGTCCCTAAGTGTTAAGTGCCTATCTTGTGCAAGAAAGTACATCCAGACTGTAATGATGAAATACTTCTCAAATTATGTTATTCCTTTCATTTTACAAGTTAATAAATGGAAAGATAAAAACATAGGCAAATTTCTAAGGTCACTGATGAGGTTATGAAATTAAGATATAAATGAGCTTTGGGTTGGACTGCAATTCCAAAGTGCTGCTATGAAGAGCTAAGTGTACTAATTGCTGAGTCTAATCCTTCTTTTAAGTTTTACCTAGTAAAATCAATCTGAATCCTGTTAATTCACCTAGCCCAGTCACAGATCTCATTCAGTGTTTCCCCAAGGGACAAAAGAGCCATGTTTTTCTGACATCCCTGCTACAGACCAAATGTTTGTGCAACCATCACCCCACATACATATACTGAAATGTAATTTCTCATATGATAACATTAGAAACTGATTCTCCTTTAAGATTATTAGGTCAGGAGAGGAGCCCTCATTAAAGAATCCTGACAGCTGACTTCCCTGGTGGTTAGTAGGGGCTGAGACCTCTTGAGAGTGCCTGAGAGCACCTGATCCCACCTCTGCAGTGTGAGCTTGCCAAATTGTTCCATGTCCATCCCCCTGCTTTAGGATAATCCCTCCCACTGCTCCAGGGATTGGGCTTCCCTGCCTACTAGCAGGGACCAGAACATGCATCTCCTATTTCCTTCCTTGGACCATGGTACTATCCATCTGAGACTTCTGAAGTACTCCTAAGCAATTAGGGCCTCTTCAGCCTTCTGGAGAGCTCCTGAGTAGTCTAACTATAGCCACCTGGCCATTCCAATATAAAATCAAAAGGGATAATGTGAAGCCTAGATCAACCAGTTTCATACTCAATCAGAATGCAACCAAGGTACAACAATAATACAAACAGAACAAAATGTCAGCTCAACAAAGGAAGGCTTGAGTTTAATACCAGAATTACAAGGAATAAAATGTCACAATTCCAAAACCACAATGAAAAAATAATAATATGAAAAACCAAAATAATATGTCTCCATCAAACACACCTAATTCTATAGGCGAGTTCTACAATGAGAACTTCCTAGAGATAACACAGGACACAGAATTACAAAAAACAATCATAAACATGATCAAAGAATTCAATGAATTTAAAGAGCACACAAAAAACTCAAAGAGATAAAAGAGGATAGGGAGAAATGTCTGACTGAATTCACAAAAGAGATAGAAATATTGGTGAAAACTCAGGCAGAAATGAAGAAGGAAGTCAAACATTCAATAAGCCAATGCACAATCACAGGAGAAAGCCTCACCAACAGAATGAATGAAAAGGAAAACAGACTATCAAGACTGAAAGATAAAGTTGAAGAACTGGACCATTTAAGCAAAGAATATGAAAAAACAAAACAGTAATGAAATTTACAGGAAATGTGAGACACCATGCAAAGATAAAATTTATACATCATAAGTATAAAGGAAGGAGAAAAATCTTGGGTAGATAGTATTGATCAGCTCTTCAACAGAAATATAGAAGAAAATTTGCCAAAATTAAGGAAAGACATAACCATGCAAGTACAAGAAGCACATAGAATATCAAATAGACAGGATCTGGGGCTGGAGAGATGGCTCAGCAGTTAAGAACACTGGTTGTTCTTGCAGAAGACCCAGGTTCGAATCCCAGCACCCACATGGCAGCTAACAACTGACCCTAACTCCAGTCCCAGGGGATCTGACATCCTCTTCTGACCTCCGCAGGCATTGCATGACACGGGTGCACTTACCTACATGCAGGCAATACACGCATACAAGTAAAAAATAAATAATTTCAAATAGACAGGAGCACAAACGAAACTCCTCACAGCATATCATAGTAAAAATACTAAATGTACAGAATAAAGAGAATATTTGAAAGCTGCAAGAGGAAAAAAAGTTACATATAAAGGAAAGCCCATCAGAATTCCATCTGTCTTTTCAGTGCAAAGTATGAAAGCCAGAATAGCCAGGACAAAAGTGTTCCCGGTTCTAAATGCCCATGGATGCCAACCCAGAATACATTACCCAGAAAAACTGTTGACTATCATTGAAGGGGATAGAAATTTTTTTCTTGACACAAACAGGTTGAAAGAATTCATGTCCACCAAACCAGTCCCTCATAGAATACTCAAAACAATACAAATGACTGAAGAAAGAATGAGTATACCGAAGCGGCAACAGAAAGAAATTAAATGATGGTGTAAGTGTCCAAATGCAAAATTAGACCACGAATGCAAATAGAAATTAAAATGACAGTAACCAAAATGTATCTTTCATAATAAATTTAAATAGTAAGGGCCTGAACTTTCCAGTCAAAAGACACTGGCTAACTGAACGGATTAAGAAACAAAATCCATCTTTTTGTTGCCTTCAAGAAACTCATCTCACCTTCAAGGACAGGCACTACCTTAAGGATGGAAATAAATATTCCAAGAAAATGGATCTAAGAAACAAGCAGGTGAAAAAAAATAGACTTCAAACTAAAACTAATCAGAAGAGATAAAGGGGATCACTCCATTCTGATCAAAGGAACAATTGACGAAGAAGATATTGCAATCATGAACATATATGCAACAAACTTTGATGCCCCCAATTTCATAAAAATACTACTACAGCACTTTAAGACACAGATTTACCTCAACTCAGTAATAGAAGAAGACTTCAATACCCCACTATCTACAAAAGTCAGGTCAACCAGACAAAGAATAAACAGAGAGACATCTGAATTAAATAATACCATAAATCCAGTGAACCTAACAGACATTTACTTAACAGTCCACCCAAGCACCAAAGAATGCACAATCTATTCAGCAGCCCAAGGAAGGTTCTCTAAAACTGACTACTAGGGCACAAATACAAACCTCATAAAATACAAAAAAAATTGAAATAATTCTGTGCATTCTATCAGGCACCAATATAATAAATCTTAAAATCAAAAACAAAATAAGCTCTAGTACCTACACAACCTCATGAAGTTTAAACAAGACACTCTTGAGTGATAAATGGGTAAAAAAAGAAGTTAAAAGAGAAATAAAAGTATTCCTGGAACTAAATGAAATGGCTAACACAACACAACAAAACCCATAAGAAACTTTAAAAGCAACCCTACGAGAAGTTTATAGCTCTAAGAACCTACATTAAAAAAATTCAGAAAGTGCACAAATAGATGACTTAGCATTGCATTGCAAGGCCTGGGAAGGCAAGAAAAAGTGAAACCCAAACCCAAGAAACAAGAAGAAATAACAACAATCAGAGCAGGAACTAATGAAATAGAAATAAAGAAAACAATAATCAGTGAATTTAAGAACTAGTTCTTTGAAAAAATAAACAAAACTAAGCCCAATTAGCCAAAAAGAAAGAAAGAAAGAAAGAAAGAAAGAAAGAAGAGAAAGAGCAAATCTAAATTAACAAAATCAGACACCAAAATACCATAATAAAATTATACAGAACATTATAAATGAATACTTTTAAAACCCTATACTCTATTAAACATGAAAACCTAAAATAAATGTATGAATATCTATATTCATGGGAACCACCAAAGCTAAACCAAGAAGAAATCAATAGCTTAAACAGAAAGAGTACATGGGAACATTCCCATTCACAATAGCCTCATAACAAAATATCTAAGAATAAAGTTGAACAAAGACATTAAAGATCTCTACAATGAATATTGAAATTTTAAGAAAGAGATTGAGGAAGACACCAGGAGATGGAAGGATCTCCCATGCTAATGCACTGGGAGAATTAATACTGTGAAAATGACCATTCTACCAAAAGTATTCTGTAGATTCAATGCAATCCCAATTAAAATCTGCATGTCATTCTCCACATAACTAGAAAAAATATGTTAAAGTCATATGAAATCACAAAAAATCCCAGATAGTCAAAGCAAGAACATACATTGGAGGAAAAAGACAGCGTCTTCAACAAATGGTGCTTGCAAAACTGGATCTCCACCTTCAGAAGAATAAAATTAGAGCTTTGACTTTCTCATGGCACAAAAGTCATCTCCAAGTGTGTCAGACTTCATTATGAAACCTGAAACTCTGAAGCTGTTAGATAAAAATATACCCTACAGGATATAGGTGTAGGGAAGGACTTTCTTAATCAGATATCATTTACTCAAGAATTAAGATCAACAATCAACAAGTGGGACCTCATTAAACTACAAAGCTTTTGTACAGTAAAAGAAACAAGCTAGAAAGTGAAGAGAAAACCCAAGAAGTGGGAGAAAATCTTCACCACTGACACAATTGACAGAGGACTTATATCCAGAATATATAAAGAACTGAAAAAAAATAAGAAATAAAAGAATGAATGATTAAAAGATGGGCTGTGGATCTGAGAGTTCTCATAAAGAGAAATAAATATGGCTAAGAAACACCTTAAAAAGCGTTCGACATTCTTAGTAATTAGGGAGATGCAAATTAGAGCCACTTTAAGATTTCGTCTTACCCGAGTCAGACTGACTAAGACCAAGAGAACAAATAATGTCAAATGCTGCAGAGAATATGGTGAAAGGAGAACATTCATCCACTGCTGATGGGATTAAAAATTCATACAATCACTATGGAAAGCAGTGTAGCAAACTCTTAAACTAAAAATGTGGGACTGGAGAGATGGCTCAGTGGTTAAGAGCACTGATTTATCTTGCAGCGGACCTGGGTTCAAATCCTAACACCCACCTGGTGGCTAACAACTGTCCATATCTCCAGTTCCAGGGGATCTGACAACCTTCTTCTGATCTCTATGGACATTAAATGACACTGGTGCACTTACACACATGCACACAATACACTCATACACATAAAATAGAAATAATAAATAAAACATAATAAAAAGCCAACTAAAAATGAACCTACCATATGCTCTGATTATTCCACTCCTTAACATAAACACAAAGAACTCATCCTACTGCAGAGATACTTAACCATCCATGTTTGTTTCTGCTCTTTTTACAATAAGAAATAGAAACAACCTAAGTGTGTCTTACCTGACAAGTAGATAATGAAAATGTGGTACATTGCACAATGGAGTTCTACTCAATGGTAAAGAAAGACAAAATCATGAAATCTGAAGGAAAATGGATTGAACTAGAAACTGTTATATTATGTGAAGAAAAGCAAGTGAGGTATGTTCTTCCTCATTTGTGGATCTTAGCCCCCAAATCCTTATATGTGAGTGTATACCCTGGTGTAACTGCACAAGCCAGAAAAATGGAAAGGAACCATCGAGGTAAAGGGAAAGAAGGAGCCTGAGAGAGAGGAATAGTAGGAGACAGGTTTTACCGAGGTGGGAAATGGGTAAAATGGGGATTTTTACATGGGAGGGGAAGAAGGAGGGTTATATAAGAAACCATGAGAGTAAAGAGGAAGAAGAATTTCAAGAGAGGTGAGAACCATAGGAGACAGGTATTATCAAGGGTAAAATGGGGAGGAAGGAGGAAGAGTTAGATAGGGAAAGATAAGAGAGATAAATAATGTTTAGCTAGAATGAAAAGCTAGAGGGAAATGTACTAGTTCTAAATCCTACTGAAAAATTACACAAACAGTATCTCAACATGAGTCCATGCTTATTAGCTGAAGGCTATATAAAAAGAAACAGTGCCACACAGGGAAAAACCTCCCTTTGGGTTATTAGCCAGGGTAGTCCAAGAGACTCCCCAAATTTCACATGCTTTTTCCACAGCTCCTGATTTCCTCCTAGAACTTGAAGGGGATACCTTATTGCTGAAGACAGGACACATTTTGGGCACAGAATTTGGAGCTATGGAGCTGGAACTGAACTAGAAGCCACTTTCTCTGAAGGCTAGCTGTCATAGTTTTGAAGGACACTATGTAAGCTGCTAAGAGGGAGCATCAATCAATGGTTCAACTTCATCTTTAAGTCCTAATAACTACAACAATAACAGGCACAGCAAACTGTATTGTGGCATTAGTGGCACTTTTATCTCTGGGTAATCAATAGCAACCTAATTGGACTTAAAGCCCACTCAATGTGAGGGAACTCATGTGTGGTACTGTAAACATAGCCAAACACATGGGGCTAGAGAGATCATAGATTTTTAGAAAAAACTAAAACTATCACATCCCTAGCCAAATGTAATTCATTAGTATATGATAAATATGGAACTTTGTATTTACAGATAAATATGCCAGTTATCACTCATCAAAGAAGCTTCTTTTATGTCAGACAGAGACTATTATAGAATTCTACAACTGGTTACACACAAAGAGTAAGTGTCTGTGAAATACCCACCCTAAGTGACATATCTACAATGGAACCTCTACACCTAAGGTGCACAGAACATAGTGGGACAAAGGCTAGAGAGAATACTAATGCAGCACTCATCCGTCATCAATGAAACGATTTCATGCAACAGAGGACAATGAACACAGTAAGCCACAAATGGCCAAAGTGTAGAGAATAAGAATCTGTAAAGTGGGGGTCCCTGGACAGGACTCCTGAATTAGACTTCACCCACCCAGAGCTCAGGGACCATTGCAGAAAAGAGGGCAGAAAGAAAGAGCCAGGGAATTAGGTGCATGACTATATGGAAATAGGCATAACTCTTTGGGCCTTCCTCGTATGAACCAATAGCAGTGGTGTCAACATGCACAAGAGCCATGGAAACTCAACCAGAAAAAAACCTGTCACAGAACTGAGGAAATGGGCAGCAGGCCCCTATCTTAGCCAATGAGCTATTGGCAGGTGATTACTGTACATTGAGGATGAGCTGTTCTTCTTTAAGGATGTGACTCTAATTAGACTTAACTAGATCTCAGTGGATGAACTTGCACTGAGGAATGTCTGTGTACACTAACTTGACTCACTATACCTTAACATAAATGACCGAATGCATGAAATCTGGTGAGGGGATTATAGGAGGATGTAGATGGTGGAAAAGTATATGGCTAATTAAGATGTTTTGTATAAAATACACAAAAATTCAAAAACATTTTTTAAAAATTTAAAAAGAAATATGGTTTAAAGATTATTGCATATATTATCTTACATGGCATATTAATTACTTTGCTGTTGCTATGTAACACCACCATGATCAATGGAAGGCAGGCATGGCAGGAGGCAACTAGAGCCTTGACACAGAATGAGAAGGAGCTGGGGAAGTGTTATCAAACGCAAGGAATTGATAAATAATTGACGAAGTAAAGAAAGTTAACCTGATTTAAACACTGTGCATTGCGTGCATATATAAAACATTGCATGCAGTTCATTCATATGGACTAATTTAAGGAGCATTTTCGTCATTAGATAGTCTGACTAGACCCCAGTGGATGAACTTTCACTGAGGGAAATCTGGGTACACTAGATAATAAAAGTCTTCAAAATGTGGGTCCCTGGACAGGATTACTATTAGACTTCTCCCATCCAGGGCTCAGGACCACTCTATAGTACTTATCATATATGACAGAATGAAGTTCAGTGGGGTGGGACATGGGGGGTCCAAATATGGGAAGGGGTGTGAAGATGATTAAGATGTTTTGTATGAAATGAACAAAATTTCAATAAAATGTACATACAAAAAGAATACCAAGAGCCACCCATTTCCTTCTAACAACTGAGGATACAGAAAGACAGTGCCATCTATGAACAGGAAAATGGCCTTTCCTTGATGTTGAACCTACCAGCACCTTGTTTTTGCTAATTTCAGTTTCTCGGACTGAGAGAAATGACTGTTTTCTTATTTATAGGTGCTCATCTCATGGCATTTTTGCTATATCAGTCTACATGTATTAAGACAGCCTCCACAATAATTCATGGTATGTAGGTAGATGAAAGTTCTGACCAGAATTTTGAGTGAGGTTTATAAATAATATGTGATGTCTATAAAATGTGTGTTTACATTCCTATACCAAGTAACTATAAACACAATTAAATGTTTTGAAATAGGTATGATATATATTTATGTGAAACAGATATATTTATAACACATTTTACATATGCACCTATAACAATAACATATAATGTCTATAAAATGTGGGTGTTTGTAGTCCTATACCAAGTAACTGTAAACCCACAATAAAATCTTTTGAAGTAGGTATGATATATATTTATGTAAAACTGAGGTATATTTATAACACATTGTACATATGTGTCTATAAGCATTGCCTAGCATGCATAGCTAATAATTGTTGGGCAAAGTGAGTCACTTATTATGTTGTACAAGCCCTGTTCTGATGATTTGCTATGAAGCAGTTCATTTGATTCTGTCATTAAACTACAAGTGAGATCCTTCCAAGATCTCCATACCTTGTAAGGAAACTGTAGATCAAGATTTCTGTATAGATCTACATAAGGTAAGAGATGAAGTCTGAGTCATGTATAAACTCCTCTATGACTGCTGCTTCCACACTATATCCCCTAAGACTCAGATCAAGAATGCCTTACTTACTCTTACATGTTCATCATGTTCTACTCACTAAATGAGTGTTAGCTTATAGGTTATTGCAAAAGTTTTTTTCTAACAGTTTCAGACTTTCAGGTTTCACATTGAGGTCTTTGATCCATTTGGAGTTCTTTTGTGCAAGGTGAAAGATAAGGGTCTAATCTCATTCTTCTACAGGGGGAGATCCAGTTTTGCCAGCACCATTTGCTGAAGATGCTGTCTTTCCTCCAGTGAATGTTCTTGGCCCCTTTGTCAAATATCAGGTGACTGAAACTGCATGTACTAATGTTTGGGACTTCAATTATATTCCATTGATCTATGGGTCTATTTTTTGTCCAAGTAACATGCTGTTTTTATTATAACTATATCTCTATAATATAGTTTGAAATCTGGCAACATAATCTCCCCAGCATTGCTCTTAGTGCTCAGTGTTGTTTTGGCTATCCAGGGTCTTTTGTGCTTCCATATGAATTTTAGAATTGTTTTTTCTAATTATGTGACTAATATCACAGGGACTTTGATTGGCATTGCATTGAATCTATAAATGGCTTTTGAAAGGATGGTCAGTTCCATAAAATTAATTCTTCCAAATCATAAGCATGGGAGGTCCATCCATCTTCTGGTATCTTCCTTAATTTCTTTCTTTAAAGTAAAGATTTTTTGGTCTTAATGTCTTTGGTCAGGTTTATTCTGTTTTTTTGTTGTTGTTGTTGTTTTTTTTTTTTTTGAGGCTATTGTGAATGGGAAGATTTCCATGTACTCTATATCCAATTGCTTGTTTCTGGTATATAGAGAGGCTACTGATTTTTGTAGATTAATTTTATAACCTGCCACTTTGCTGAAAGTGTTAATCATTTATAAGAGTTTTCTGGTGGAATTTTTGGCAACTCAAGTATAATATCACACCATCTGCATAAATGGATAATTTGACCTCTTTTTTTTCAATTAGTACTCCTTTAATTTCCTTCTATTGTCTTATTGTTCTAACAAGAGTTTCAAGCACATTATTTAAAAGGAGTGGAGATAGTGCACATCCTTGTCTGGTTCCTGATTTTAATGGGAATGCTTCCAGTTTTTCTCCTTTTAGAATGTTGGCTGTGGGTTTGTTGTATATTGCTTCAATTCTGTTGAGGAATGTTCCCTCCAGTCCTATTCCCTCTAGGACTTTCATTTTAAATGCAAGCTGAATTTTGTTAAAGGCTTTCTCTGCATCTATTGAGATGACTATGTAGTTTTTCTCTTTGAGCCCGTTTATAGGATTTATGACATTTATTGACATGTATATTGAACCATCCCTGCATCTCTGGAATAAAGCCGACTGGATCATGGTGGATGATCTTTTTGACATGTGTCTGTGTGGAGTTTCCAAGCATTTTGTTGAGAATTTTTGCATTTATGTTCATTAAGGATATGAGTCTATAGTTTTCTTACTTGGTTGTGTCTTTACCTGGTTTGGGTATTAGAATGATGCTGGCTTCATAGAAGGAATTTAGGAGTTCTCCCTCTGTTTCTTCTTTCAATTTCTGTTTATGCTGTTGGTTTAATTGTTCATTTCCACCATTATATGTTCATTTAGTTTCTTTCTCTTGTTCCTTGAGTATAGCCATTATTTTCTTCAGTTCTTTGTATTGCTTCAAGATTCTCTGAAGGGCTGCTTTTGTGGACACAAATTCTTTCAGCCTATTTATGTTGTGGAAGATTTTTCTTTCCCGTTCAACTGTAAAAGACATTTTTGTTGGTTAAAGTATTAGGTTAACATCTATTGTCATTTAGAACTGGGAACACTGGTTCGGGCTCTTCTGGCTTTCATAGTTTGCACTGAAAAATCAGTTTTAATTCTGATGGGTTTTCCTTTTTATTTGACTTGTTTCTCTTTTGTAGCTTTCAATATTCTCTGTTTGTTCTGTACATTTAGAGTTTTGACTATGATATGCCATGGGGAGTTTCTTTTCTGGTCCTGTCTATTTGGTGTTCTATGTGCTTCTTATATTTGTATGGGCATGTCATTCTTTAATTTTGGAAAATTTTCTTCTACACTCCTTTGAAAAACTGGCCTATAACATTATCGTGATATTCTTCTCCTTTCTCTATGCCTATGATGTGTAAATTTGGTCTTTCAATGGTATCCCACATTTTCTTCATATTCCATTCATCAACTTTATCATCCAATGGATTTTTTGTTTTCCTTTCATTCATTCTGTTGGTGAGGCTTTTTCCTGTCGTTTCTAATTGGCTTATTGAGAGTTTCACTTACTTCTTCATTTCAGACTGAGTTTTCTTCAATATCTCTAACTCTTGTCAATTCAATCAGAACTTTATCCCTATCTTCTAGTTTGTTTGTGCTTTCTTTAAATTCATTAAATTCTTTGATCATGTTTATGATTTTTCTTTTAAATTCTTTGTCCTGGGTTATCTCTAGGGGGTTCTCATTGTAGAATTCCTCTTTAGAACAGTTGGTGTTTGGCGGGGACATTTTATTTGGGTTTTTCATTTTATTATTTTTTCATTGTGATTTTTGGCATGTGATTTTCTTTTGTTGTTTCTGATTCTGGTGTGAGACTCAAGCCTTTCTTTTTTGAGTTTAAGTCTGTTTCTGTTTATATACTTGATGTGCCTTTGTTGTTTTCTTATTGGGGATGAAAAGCTGTTTGGTCTAGGCTTCAAGTTCTCTCTTTTGATTTTATGTTGGAGGAACCAGATGGCTTTAGTCAACCTACTCAGGAGTTCTGGAAGAGGTCCAAATCCTATGAGAATCAGATATTCTGTTTTCTTCCTAAGTTCTGGGTCCCTTTAGTCAGCAGGCACAGCACAATTTGGGAAACTTGCTAGGTGGAGGCAGGATTCAGATGATCTCAGGCAGTTTGAAAAGGTCTGGGCCCCTATGTCATGGTAGGGAAATGTAACCCTGCAGCAGTGGGAGTGGCTGTTAGTGGTCGCAATGTAGCGGGATGAACACAGTGTAATTTGGAAAGCTCAGCGCTATGTGGAGTCAAGAGGGTAGTCCAGAGATCTAGGGTGCTAAGAACAAAAACAGGCCTGTGCCCCAAGAATAAAAGGAGAACAGGTTCTGGGGTCCAGGAGGTCGGAGTTACTCAGATTGTACATGAGTCAAGGCACCATGGACTGTATCAGAAAGAAAGCTGGTCTAGGCAATTCAAGGCAAGTTGGGGTTGTGGACAGCCAGGGTAGAAGGCTGGTCTCAGGAGTGCAAAGGCTAGTTGGGGGGGGAACAGACTATGAAGGTTCTAAGAAACAGACTCAATGATTGAGCTGGTCTGAGTGTGGGGAATCAGGACATAGAGGGCAGGTGTAGTCTAACAGGGTAGTTGAGAGACCTGGGGTGTTAAGAGCAAAAGTGAGCCTGTGCTCAAGGTTAGAAGGAGAACTAGATCTGGGGTCTGGGAGGAGATAACAAATATTTTTTAAATTAAAAAAATAATAAATGTGACTAGAGGTCATATGACATAGGACTGAGTCCCCAGAAGGTCTGGGAACAGAACAAAAGTCAAATGATGACAAGAAATTGGAGAGGGCTGGGGTTTCTAGAGAAGGAGAAGAGAGCACACATGGAGGACCACCAGAGTGGCTTGCTGTACAAGGGCCATACCAGACTCCATAAAAATAAGCATTTACATGACTGCTTTGATAATTGCTGTGTTTGGGAATATGGTCATTAACAGTGAATCATTCTCGATACCAACGTGCAGATTTTCATGGTCAGACATATGATGCTTCATGGATCGAAAACAACTGCACTGGGATCATAGAACTTCTCAGATCAATGTACTTATTGCCTTTCTAAAAGAAATACTGATATATTTTCTTTTCTTGGACATAAAATCAGTACCTGTTTGTCAGATACTCCAAACAAATATATGTCTGCTTTGATTATTGGCATTGATTTCTTAAGTAACTTGAAGTAAAAATCATAATTTTAGTACTTCTCTCAAAGGGCATGGGAGTTTATCATTTCGCCTAAGCATGAACTTTAAATGAAGAATTTTTAAAAAGTTATAGGTGCTTAAGATCCTGTTTGAGTACAAAATCTACAAGTGTATCCATGTGCCTGTGTATTGTGCTGATACCAGATTTAGTTCAGCCACTGATCTTTGATTTAGTCTATTTTGAGTGCGTTACAGAACCTTACTGCCTTTTATGAGTTGTAGTTTCATTTTCTGTAATATGGAGTATTCAGATTCAGAATTGTATATATCTATCTTTTCCCCGATGTTAGATGTTCATTTGAACTGATTTTTTTTCATTTACTCCGCATTATTTTTAAATCCATGCCATATTTCTAAAGAAAAAAAATGTTGAATAGGTTAATCTTTACAAATGACATTAGTTGACAACTGATTATATCATATCATATTAAAATAACAAACTTACTTTTCCAAAAATGGTGTTTTGAAGAAATAAAATAATATTTTAGGAAGCACACAAGTTATTCACAGGAAACAGTGCAGACTCATACAGACATAAACCTTCATTCAGACAAATGCCTACAAATAGAATAAGATAAAATAAACTCAAAATTCTGGTAGCTAGAGAATACTTTGCTAACAAGGTGCATCATTAAGCTAAGAACTGACAACAGTAAGTCAGTATAGATTTACCATGTAAATAAAAGGGAAATTCTGGATAAACAGTGATATATTAAGAGAGCATCTCTACTTGTTTCAATTGATGTCTCAAATAACTGTTGCCTTTAAGTCTTCCAAAAAGCACAAAACAGGCTCACCTTCCCCACACCATGCTCAGTAAATAAATGCACACAGGAATAGGGGCCTCAGTTCTGAAGAAACAAATTTTTCCTTTTTCCTGCAAAAATCAGAGTTCCTGAATGTTGCTCACGGTCCAGTCCTTCGCATAGGCCTGCTTAAAAATCTGCAGAAAACAGCTTCTGTCTCTTCTCTGTGCTCTCCTCCCAATTGCCTACACTAAAAAGTCAAGTCAATTGCAAATAGAATTTTAAAAATAATAATAAGTTAATGCATCTATAAACTTGAAGTGATTATGAATTTTTAATCTGACTTGGAAACAGGATGCCAAGATGTATTTCGCTGTTGATGTTGCATTTTATTTCATTTCTGATCAATATTCTAGGCCATTGGGAGTGCGGCCTGGAGGGTGAAAGTATTTCTATGTGGCTGTATGTATCTGGGCACTTTCCCCTTCAATTCTCATCCTTCTCTCTTTGTCTTACCTCTGAATGTGCCAGAAAGCAGGGGCTGGCATTGGTATCAAACAAACATGTTCATCCTTTAACCACATTTTAATAAAAATCAATACAACCTTTTATAATTTTAGTTCACTGGATGAAATCCAGCAATTAAAGATTCCAGAACACCCCTCTGATAGAGTTTCCTCCTATTTCCTGCTTCAGAAGCAAATTCATGTGAAATTCATCTGCGCCCTCTGCTGACTATTTGGCAGCATGACCACCACCTTACAGTGGATTTTGTGAATCTGGGTTCACATTACTAGAAAATCATTTGGAGGAAGACCTTCCTTGTTTGTTGGCTGGTTGGTTTGTTCCCCTAATAAACACTTATTTCAGAAGTTCACAAACAATTTACATTTTTCAAAATCTAGATAAAAAGAAGTATGTCTGAATCTCTAATTAATTTGACTGATGTGTCAAAGGAGATTACTAAATCTTATCTTGAGCAAACCTGTGACAAACATGGAAGTATGTCTGTGGTCATCTCAAAAGACAGAAAGAAGCAGATGAGGCTGACACGGTGAGACAAGAATCCTGCTTTGCTGGTTCCAACCTAGTCAAGCAGAAGGTTACATAAGTTCCCCCAAAGCACTCAGACAGAAAGGCATAAAAGTACACACTTCACATGCTATGTTGTGAAGGGCACAAAGGCAAGTTTTACCAAGACCCGAGGCCCCATGTGACCTCATTTTCTGTCTGCCAGTGAGGTTTGTTGACTGACAATATTGAGAATGTCACAGCTATTACCTTGAAGGATCAGAGAAACACATAACACGAGAGGGACAGGAAGCTTAGGAGCTGAGCAACTACGCAGCATGGGTGTTGTGAATAGATTCATATGACACATCACATTCCCAGGTGGGCACAGACCAGTGATAGCACAAAGGTGATTGCGAATTTCCATTGTTAATGTCAGGCCTCCATAAATGCAGCTTCTGAGCAACTGCATGTTTGCATTAAAGCAACGTCTTTAAAATAGGACTGTGAAAGCATCTTTGGTATCTTTTTCTAAACTAATGTACATATTTTTTTCCGTTACTTGAAGCAATGTCCATTGGTGTATAGGTAAGACAGAGTAAGTCACTGTTTCTCATGTTCAAGCCATAGTGAGTTTGGATCACTGACTGCAGAGAGCAGCTGAAATATCCATACTGTCATGTTTAGGTTCTCCATCTTCTTGTGGTCATCTAGGCTGTGCTTCTCACCTGTGGTAGAGCACATCACTTAGGCTCCATAGCAGCGTGCTAACTCTACATCTAGCTATCTCAAAAATAATGGTTCTGGCTAGCTTTCTCTACCTGAATGCATAGGTACATAGTATAATTAATATCTATTAAATAGAGTAGCAATCAGCATACATTTTTCATGTACATCACATGGAACACCCCACATACTCATTAAAATAGAGTTCAGGCAAGCCATGGATAGGAGATATTTGATTGAACTATATCCTTCCCAGCTATAACACATCTGTACTAGACATTCATCATTTATGCAGCCAGTGTCTCAATTCCTTAATTTCCCTGGAGCATGCTGGTGAGACAAACATGTCCCAGAATCTTTTCTGTTAATGACTCTCAGGTATGCTTCCACAGAGGTCAAGACTGCCCCAGTAGAGTCCTACCAGAGTTGGAAGAAGTGATGCAGTTTTTCTCCACTGCTGACTTTTATCTCTTGTTTTGTCTCATACCAGAATACTTATGGCAACAGCAACCTGTATCTGTTACCTTTCTCTTGTTGAGATTAAATATCATGACCAAAACGAACCTATAGTAGAAAGAGCTTATTTTTCTTATGGTTTCAGAAGGATTGAAATTCCATCATGGTGGAGAAGGCATGGCGTCGCATCGGGAGCAGGACGCTGGCTGATCACATTTCATCTGTACACAGGAAGAGGAGAAAATAAGATGTGTGGTCAGGTTGTAAACCCTAAAATCTACTTTATAGTGACCTACTTCCTCCAGGAAGACTCTACCTTCTAAAGATTCCATAAGTTCCCTGAAAGCCACACCAACCACCTAGGGACATTTGTTATTCAAACCATACATCCCAACCATGACTCCCATTGGGTTATGGCCACTTCATGATACAAAATTAATTTAGTACAAATTTAAAGTCCCCATAGGCCTTAACAGTCTCAATACTGTTCAAAAGTCCAGGCTCCAAAGTGTCTTCCGATACTCAAGGCAATGTCTTAACTGTGATCCTCTATAAAATAAAAAACTATATTACATACTTTCAACATAAATGTTAAAGGACATACATTCCCATTCAAAAATGAAGGAATTGGGGCAGAGAGAGGAAAGACTGGACCACTGCAAAATCAAAAACTGTTAGGACAAACATTAAATTCTGTAGCTCAAAGTCCATTATCTGAGCCTTTAGTTTCAAAGTGATTAGATGGTTCTGCTCCTCCAGCTTTGCTGCTTTCAATAAAGATCTCTTCAGTTAGTTATACTCCCTAAATGAAGAGTGTGTTGGCAGATGTCACATTACTGGGCTCTGACATTTTCAACATCTTGGGGATTCCAGCACAAACCAGGCCTCATCATCTCAACCTCATTCAGTGGTCTCCTGCAGGGACACTAATGTTGCCAAACACTGTCTGGCCTCAGGGGCCCTCTGAAACCAGAGTAAGACTTTACACTCCCTCACACCTGCATCTTTCTTGCTTTCAAAACCAGTGCCATGTAGATGAAGCTGACAACTTTCTCCATCAGCTTGTGATGGACCTTCACCCTTGGACCAGAAGCAGCAGCTTTTGAAAGTTGAAGTAGTAGCTTTCTCTAAGCAAGGAATCCTTTTAACTCCCTTTCACAAATTGGAGGCTTATCTGGCTGGAGTCTTACCTGGAGGGTGTCTCTCTATTGATCTAGTGCAGACATGGAAGTTTCTACATAGTGGTGCCAATATCTTTAACAATTACTGTCTCTTTTTAAGCACCTTGCTTTATTGCAAGCTTCCTAGTATTCTTTTCCTCTCCAAACAACATAGTTTTCATTTCTTTCTGTCTCACTTGTTCTTTTTCACTTTAGATCTCTATGAGGATAATTAGTAGTAACCATATTACAAAATCAATATTATGTTTTCATGAAATTTCCTCCAACAAAGAAATTAGTCAATGACTTTAATTTAGCCTCAGGTAAGTTCTCAGTACATGGACAGAATACAATCAGAATATCGGCCAAAATGACTAATGAATGGCTTAATAGAGTCCTTTTTTCCCTCTGAAACTTCATGAGGCGAATCTCCATTTTCCACATTGCTCTCGGCATTACTGTCTTCTAGGTTCCTTCTAAAACAGTCCATTAAGCTATGCTTATAGCATTCAAGGGATTTTCAAGTCAAAGCTTAATTTTCCCCGAAACAACATGATCAAGTTATATATATCAACAATCCTCCTGGTACCAATTTCTGTATTACTTTTCTGTTGCTGTGACAAAATACCATGACCAAATGAAATTAAATGAAAAAAGAGTTTATTTTTGTTTACAATTCCAGAGGGGTAGAGAGTCTATCATGTTGGAGAAGGCATGGCATAGCAACAGTTGCAGAAAGCTGGCTTATCACAAGAAGGGGAGAGAGAGCGAGAGGGAAAGATAGCGAGAGAGAGACTGATTATGAACTCTCAAATCCAGCCACAGTGATGTACTTCCCATGTCTCTCAAAGGTTCCATAACCTCCCAAAGAGCTCCACCACGTGGAGACCAAGTGTTCAAATACATGAGCCTATAGGAGACATTTTTCATTCAAAACACATTACTGTTTGGTATGTGTGTATCAGGTTCTCCCATTCCTTAAATTAAACTATCATCAATACCAGGACAACAGGAGTTAAATCAATGCAGTCACCCACCATGTATTCCTGAATAATATTTAGATTCCAGTTCACTATATGACAAGAGGTTTCTCTTTCAGCAGCTGTGTTTAGTTTAATAAATTTTGAAGTTTCAGAAACTGACAGTTTCTCTAACTCTGAGTTTTTAGCCTCAGTTCCTCTGAAATCACTAGAAATTTTGCCAAGGAGAAGAGTGCACTTACTGCACTGAATAGTTTTAATCTTTGGATTTTTTTTCCTTTCCCTCTATCAATCACCCTTTCATCTTTTGAATTTGACAGCCACTCAGCCTTATAAGGAAACATAGCCAAAGATTTAGCTCAATGACAGGATTTCACCGTGAACAATACAAGAAAGCCTAGATATGGGCTTGTCAGATTTTGAAGAGACCTCATCATTGCTTTCAAAGAAAATATTTTTCATGTACCAATGAGTCATTTACAGTAACTTGTGTTGTTCCATAAATCATATTATCAAGTGACTTACTATCTCTTTCCAGAGTTTACTTGTTAAAACTTATAGTTCATTTGCAATAGACAAAAGAAAATACTGAGGACTGATTTTATTTTAAAAGCATATTGGAGGCTAGTGAAGTGACTCAGTAAACAAATGTGTTTGCTGCCAACCTCCTTGACCTGAACTTGATTCCTGGAGCTCACATGGAAGACAGGAAAACCAATGCCCACAAGTTGTCATCTGACTTCCAGAAGTGCTCCATACCTTTCTCTCTCTTTTTTGCTCTCTGTCTCTGTCTCTGTCTCTGTCCCTGACTCTCTCTCTTTCCTTTCTAAATAAATAAATAAATAAATAAATAAATAAATACCAAAAAACAGCTTAATGAAAATTTCCAGCAAAGCGAATAACTGTTCTGACACTTTTCTCTT
>NW_008353490.1:2400501-2408863 GCF_000622305.1 Nannospalax galili
TTTCCAGCAAAGCGAATAACTTCATTCCTCTCATTACCTCTCTCTTATAACTAAAAATAGTGGCTATGTACAACAAACAGGCAGAAGAAGACTTTAAAGGGATCAAAGAAGTGGGTAGAATGGCCAGAAATATAAAAACAGGAAGAATAGTTCAGAGATTTCTGATATTCCCTCTTACCTTCCATGCATTCCAGACCAGGCACTGCGGAAACTGGAACAAGGGTGCCCAGCTCCTAGAAAAGACTGATTCTCCTAGCTAAAAGAGGAAACTCTGATCCCAGAATAACCAGCTGGAACAAGGGTGCCCAGCTCCTAGAAAAGACTGATTCTCCTAGCTAAAATATCAAGAATAGTGTGGCATAACAACATAAAATCCTTTCCCGTCCCTGAAATAAATACCAGCTTTACCCTTCCCTCAAACAAATGCCAACAGGGAAAACAATCTGTCCCTTGAGTGCCAGGGATTAGGGAGCAAGCATATCTCCCATTGGATTCAGCACCAACACTCCGAGTCCTTCACTTCAGCTTTGGTGGCTGAGGGATGAGTTGCCTTTCGTTGCTTTTTCACAGAAAAAAGTGTTCTGATATAATCAATGTAGTCCAAGGATGAGCTCAGCCTCATCCCCACCCAGCATCAGGGAGCAAAACAGATAGAAGCTAAGATAGTCACAACTGCAGAATTCTATACCCTGCAGAGTTAAGGTCCACTGGGAAGGTGTGCCCCATCCAACACTCAGGGAGATTGAGGTGCACGGGGCTAGACTGTTTTCTCAATTATTTCCTAGTGCATAGGGCCAGACAGGGCCTGAGCATGCCCACAAGCTACTTTATCACAGGAGATGGAGCTGGTCAGTGCTAAGCCAGAGAAGGAAAAGGCTGGACTTCATTTCATCCACCCACTGTGGAGACTACATGAGTCAGAGCTCCAAATGTGCTGTGTGCTGCAACTAAAACTCAGGAGAAAGCCAGGGATGAGCTCAGATCTGAGCCTGCCACACTGAAACAGGGCAAGAGCCGACAGTAGACAAAAATCAAATAGGATCCAGAGTACCATAACACACTGTCTCAGATTTCCTGGATATTATAAAAAGTCACACTTCACACTAAGAGCCAGAAAATTCAAACTTTAATGACAAATGACAAAAAGATCATGATCTCAAAATAGTAACCATGTAAGAATTATCTCAACAAGATTTTAAAATATCTGTCCTGAAACTGCTGCAAAAACATGTAAATTCTCCTGACAGAAATGAAAAAAAAAATAGAATACGTTTTCAAAAACATAGAAGTCATAATAAAAGAACTAAATAGAATTAATAGAGCTGAAAAACAGCTGCAAAAAGATCTCCATATGGACTCCACAGTAAAGAATAAGGGGAATATAGAACCAATGAATTTGTTGAGACATCAGGATAATTTTTATCTGTTCTAAACTTCTTATAGGTGACTTGCAAATGTTTCCTTTCTCATTTTGTAAAAACTCTTTTTTGATGCTGTCCTTTGATGTGTGAAGGGATTACATTTTGATTCACTCAGAGACAGAGATAGAGACAGAGACAGGGACAGAGGGCTATTGACAGTTGAACAATTTGATGCCTCACAGAAACCACTAACTGCAAAATAAGAAACATGTTTTCCTTTCAAAGACAGGATAGGCACTTTGGGGAGAATGTGCTTTGCTCCCTTTGAATATTCCACCTTAGATGGAACGTATAGATTTTGTTCTAAAGAATATGACATGTGTTTATTGAGATTATCCCATGCAAAGCATTTTCATTTTTACCGAAGAATCAAAACATATGGAAGAGCAAGCTTGGCACCAGACACATTTAATTATTTCAGTTAGTTCTAAGATTCACAAATGTATTAAGTCAATACAATGGCCTGACACTAATCTTACTTAACTTAGAATTCACTTACTCTCAGGAGATTGAAAGATAAACATCTGAAGATCTAAAAACAACAACAAGAGACATATTCATAGTACCACAGGGCTGAGTAGAGAGATCAGTAAAGGTTGCCATTCACTGTCTTTCTATTCTTTCGTCTCTCCTGTCTCCCTGTCTCCCTGCTTCTTCCCTTCTTAGTCACTCCTTTCCTCTCTGATTCAGTGTTTGCAGTATGTATGGTGGGCACCCCCACCAATGCAGTAGCTCAATTCTCTCTAGCGTACTCTAAGACCTTCTTTTTTTTTTGGTTTCTTCTCTTCCACAAAGTTGAAACTACCAAATTAGTCCAGCCTCCTTGTTATTTTCTTTTGATGTTAGTTTCTTTTTCTCTTCACCCCATCTTCTACACATCAAAAGCTTCATAAAAGTAAGAGTAGTTCATATAAAAAGACACCCCAAAGGGAAGATGAAACTATTATGTCTGGGTGGCTGTTTCATAAGTAACAATGATTGTTATCACATAGTTGACAAATGGGAAAGGTGTTGCCTACTGGACTAAGTTACTGCTATCTCACATAATTCATTTACAAAACAGCAGAATCAAATGCATACAGGTGGACACTTATCTAATAAAACACATCCATGCTTCCACACCCAAACACACCCACACTTACACACACATACACACACACACACACACACACACACACACACACACACAGTTTTATCATCCCCTGGTCCATAGAAAAATTCTAGTCTTTGATGAACAATTTCACAGAATTATGAAACTGTCAGGGAGAGAGGACCTTCATCCATCTACTGTGTCGTCTTCCATCAGGGAGGGGTAGTATCAAATATTTCAGTTTATTATTTCCTTCTCTGACATTCACTAAAGAGGACAGCAATGCCCTAGTTTCTGCAAACATATTAAATAACTCTCCCTAGATTCCAATAAAGTTGTTTCTACTCATGAAGGTTCTTCATCTTTGAAATAGCTACCTCCTTTTAAGATGAGACAAGAAAGAGTGTCAGCAGGGAGTTTCCCTCAGGGTCAAATGTCAGGATGGGTCAGCAATTGACATTAAAACTGTATGTGTGACCGTGTCGATAATTAATTGTAAAAAGTACTGAGGCTAACATTTCTAGACTCATTATTGTATATATATGGATTGCACAGTTTTATGCTGCAGAAAGGAGCCTGTAGTTATGATGTAAGCCTCATGACTACAGGCCTCAAGGCACCCTGCCTCTCCCAGGCATCTAATGCAGATAATTAGGGACACAGCACTCACAACCCAAGGGAAACAGAGACCTACTTAAGGCTAGAATTACAGGAAACAGAGAAGTCAATTTTAATCCTATCCAGCATGTGTTTGTTTATATACATTCAAATATCTGTTAGGTAAGGCCTCTTAAACACTGTTTCACAGCCTACGACCTAAAGTCCACAGTATCTTGTCAGAAGTAAAGAAAAATAAGAAACTTTCTGGGCACCTCTCCACTCCGGTCCTCCCCCACAAATGCCAGTCTGAAAGTGCTTCTTTTTATGTGATAGTGTTTTTGCGGGTTAGTGTACAGAGTAGTCAGTTCCCACACACTTTGCTTTCACTGCTCCTCTTTCCCTTCTCCCCTCTTCCACCCTTGCTTCTGTCTTGCTGTTACCCCGACAATCTCTCTTCCTCTTTTGCCACATGCCGTGTGTTACCCACTTTTCCTCCTCCAAGCCCCCCACTTCCCTCCAGCATGGTCCTCTTTCTAGTTTTATGACCTGTATACACTCCCCCCACATGTACGCATATATAAAAACTGAACCCACATATGAGAGAAAAACACTGTGAATATCCTTTTGTGTAACTGCTTTAGAAACCATTTTAAACTTCACTCTCCTTATTTTATTGAGGCAGAGAGCTTGTAGAATTCACTCAAAGGCTCTCTAGTAGTCAGTAACTAAAAATGGGGAAGTGGCTAATCACCATCCTAACCCTGAGACGCTGCTCACCTGGCCAGTGTCTGCTCTGCACTTGCCTCTGTTCACTCTACTTTCTTCGGTCAGATTTGCCACAGACTTACGAGGTAAGATTAGATCCAATTCTGTTCTGCTCTTTTCTGTGAATCTGATCCAATACTAACTTAGTTTTTAAAAATTATTTCTTGACTTATTTATTTTTATTTTTTGGACATGAGTGTTATGCCTGCATATATATAAGTGCACCCATTGTTCAATGGCCAAAAAAGAACAAAGAGAACATCAGATCCCCTAGAACTGGAGTTTCAGAGGATTGTCAGTCACCATGTGGGTACTGGGACTCGAACTCAGGTCCTCTGCAAGAACAGCCAGTGCTCTTAACCACGAGTCATCCTTCCAGCCCCTTAAAAGTTTTTTTTTTAATTAATTAATTTATTTATTTTTAGATTTTTTTGTATTTCATACAGAACATCCCAAACAATCTTATTCATCTTTATACCTGCATCCCAAATGGCACCCTCCCATAGCCTCCCACCCACTGGAGCCCATATATGCTGTCATCCCTCTTACTCTCCACTGTATTGTTGGGGCCTCCAGCCATTCCCCAGTGCAAGTCCATCCACTGAATCTAGTCAGCCTATCTAGAGATCCTTCTTTTAGGAAGATCAGCTCTTCTTCATCTAGCATCAATAACTTGACAACATTCCTTTAGATAAGATTGGGGTCTGCTGTTCATTTTCCCAGTTCTATGCTGGATTACTCTCTGGGGGGTCTCTTGGGCTACCCTGGCCAACAACTCAAAGGAAGACATCTCCTGTCTGGCATTGTTTCTTGTTATGTAGCCTTTAGCTATAGACATGGACTCTTAAAGAATTATAATGATCACTTTAATCTTTGGTTATACTTTCCTTTTTGAAAAAATATTTATTTGTTTTTATTTTATGGGTACACGTATTATACCTGCATATATGTAATAATACTTAGTTTTATAAGTTGTTGAGAAGATATTTTATTCTTTTTTACCAAGTTGATGCTTGTATATAATAGTGAACAAAAGTGCATGGTCCTTGCCTTCCTGAGATTAACAGGCTTGTGAGACAATGAAATCAAAACATCCCACATATACATTTAAAATAACAAACATTGACAAGTTCTGTGAAGGTCATCTATGAGTGAAGATAACATGGACAACCAGGCCTAATCAGATTAATTAAGGAAAAATTACCTGAGTTGATGACATCTGGTGTGAAATTTCAGTAGAGGGTATTAACATGGAGATAGAGGAAGCAAGAGGAAAAGGTGAGCCAGAATGTGGTACTTGAAGAAAGGGCAGAAAACTGTAGGCTACGTACATGGGCACAGTGTATAGTCATTAAAAATTATCTGCAGCAACATGAATGGAACTGGAAGCTATTATGCTAAGTGACATAAGGTAGACTCAGAAAGATATCTTCTCACTCAGTTATGAAAACTAAACCTGATTTCAAAGGAAAATATGAAACTAGCAGGAGAGTGGGGTACAAAGAAGCCAGAGATTAACAGCAAAAAGCAAAGACGAAGAGCTCCTGCTGGCTTTCCTCATGTGCAGTAGCGGGACTTCTGGGTCAAACAACCTGTTTTATATTTCAGAATGAGTACAAAAAAGTGACAGTTTTCTAACAGAGACAAATTATTAACACCTGAAGAAATAGAGGCACTTACTATACTTGCTTGATTGTAACACCTTCTATAAATATATGAAATTACAATGCACCTCATAAAGAGGTATGAATGATATAAAAATATAATAAGGAAGGGTAGTATAACATCTGTGATGTTAGAAAATGGGGAAAGAATGTTGGTAACTAATGGCTGAAGAAGAAATAGAGGTCTGGGGGGAGAAGGTTAACCAAAACCTAGGATATATGAAGAAGCTTTGTGAAATCCTATGAGATTATAAGCTAATTAAAATATTTTTTTAAAAGAGTTTAATCTGGACTCAGTGGCTCATTCCTTTAATCCCAGCACTTTGGAAGCAGAGACAGGAAGATGGATCTCTGTGAGGCCAGCCTGGTCTATATAGCGAGATCCAGGCCAACTGGGACTACAGGGAGACCGTCTCAAAATAACACAAACAAAAAGAAATTTGAATAGAAGCACTCCATCCACATTAATGAACAGTGCTGCTCCCAGAGGACATAGGTTATTAAATAAAAATATCTCAGTGCCAGGCATAGGATACCTCTCTACATATTAATGATCGGGGAGACCCCAGGGGCACCTTAAACAGTGCAGGCTATTGTTGCCCACAATAAGTAAAATCCTATTGATGAAGACACCACATACGACACAAAGAAATCAGTCTTGAAGTAACTAGAAGAAAAATCCCCGCTGGCTAGCTTCATAGTGTTGGAAGCTGCTTTACAGGCTGCCTGGGGAGAAAAAAATATCAATGATCATACCAGGCACTAGACAATTCTGAACTTCTAGACAAGATGCACCCACTGGTTAGTAGCCGTAAGACTGTAAATGGGGCTAACCAACTACTCTCTTGATTAAATTTTAGGCTGGTTCCACTGAAGGAATTTCGTGCCTCAAACTATAATTATTGTCAAAGTTAAGTCTAGGGAAGCCATAAGCCCTATGGGAGAACCTGTTGATGCTGTTTTTCTAAATTGCCATGTTGTTAAACAGTCTTCTAAATTTATATTTATATCCATCAGTTTGTGCTGCTCCCAGTGTTAGTCAGGGAAGCTTCTCATTCCAGTGGGAAGTGCAAAAACTCTAAACACTTGACGTGGTGGCAATAAGTGACTTTGAGTGCTCAGATATTGATGGGACACCTCCCCTCAAGGCTCAGGGAGCATATAAGAGTCAGATGATGAAGAAGACTGCTATAAAATGCCATTATCTGGACATGGCATACCTGTTCCACACATGAACTCACAGCAGCAGAGGTTGACTGTATTAAACCTACACAACATAAAACAGTTAAAATATCCAGCATGTAGCTGGAAGGAGTTCCCAAGGCTCCATGACAGCTGAAGAGCTAGTGCTGGTTGCTGGCTGCTGGGGGAAGGAGAATCAGTTTTCTTTAGGAGTATGACCATTGTTAGGTTCCCCTATGTCCCAGTGAATATCCCCATGCCCATGCAAGCACATATGGGCAGCATTGATTGGACTCAGTGGCTTAAAAAATTATGGAGAGAGAAGAATTAAATGTTGTACGGAATGGAAGAGCAAGGCAGATGAGGGTGTATGGCGAGTGATAACCAACACTAAAGGCCTTTAGAAAAATTCATATGAAAACCTATCATTATAGAATCTTCTTAAATCATGTGCATGTATATACATATATATTACAAAATATATTATAAAGAGTTAACTTATAACAGGGGGACACTGCTTCTTCGAGACACCACAGGCTAGCAAAGTAAAAGTTCAATGCTGGGGTTGAACTCCCTTTTTTTAAGCTGTTGAACAATGGTCCCATAGACCCTCAAACAATGCAGGTCATTGGCCCTGCTCTTGGTTACCCACCAGAAGTTAATGGGAAGACTCTATTGTTGAAGAAGCTACATATATAAGGTATATCACAAACAAGGAGAAATCAGGTTAGTGCTGGCTTCGATCCCTCATCACTGCTGGCTAGTTTTCATAATTCTAGAAGGTACTATGCATTCTAATAGAAGACAAAGTTAATTATCAACCTTACCCAGTTGTGAATCCTATGAGCTACAAGAAATGGCCGGTCAAGATATGCCTGATAGTGTAATAGTAGTATGAATATTATGGGAGTAAACAACCACTTTCTAATTGGATTTAAGGTCTGCTTCAGAAGATGGAGCCCATACCTGACATTGATATCAGGCCTAAGAAGCTGCAACTGGACAGGTCACAGGCCAAGGGAGAGAGCCTTAGACTATTACTATAGATTTAGTATTAAACTTTCTCCTAATGACATTGTTATACCCATAGATTAATGAATCTGTAAACTCTCACCAGAGAATCTTCCTTATGCAGTAGATAGTGATTAACACAGAGGCCCACAACTAGCCAATGTGCATGGAATAAAAGACTGCAGACTGTTTATACATGAATAGGACACCTATATCAAAGTTTTGGCTGCCAAGGCTCAGGGATTATTGAGGAAGAGGAATGGAAACATTGTAAGAGCCAAAAGTGTTGGATGACCATAAGGGGACAGAGTTTTCCAGAAAACTGGACAGTTACTCATATGAACACAAAGCCATGGTGACAGCAAACACAGGTCACATGAAAGCTCAAGCTGGAAAAAATCCCAGCATGGATGTGGGGAGGTGAGGAAGAAGAGACCCCAACTGTACCTGAGGACTATTGACAACTGATAGCTGCTGGGAGGGTAAGAGTCAGCCTCCTTTATGGGTGAAACTCTTGATAGGTTGACCAGGCTCGATTGGATGGATTCACTTCACAGGGCAATTGTGGACCCAAGTTTGACACTCTCTCTCTCTCTCTCTCTCTCTCTCTCTCTCTCTCTCTATATATA
>NW_008353490.1:2408935-2417111 GCF_000622305.1 Nannospalax galili
TACATTTAAAATGGATTTCATGAAATTGGTTTGGGTAGTAGGCGGGCTGCAGATTGAGGAGGGGGATATAAAAGATCAAGGAGGGGATCTAAAAGACGGGGGAGGAGAACTAAATTGTAATAAAAATATACTGAATGACAGTCACAAAAATTCAATAACATATGTAAATAAAAAAACTTAAAAGGACATGAAATTCTGAGGAAGATGAGATGAGGGTTTCTGGAGGGAGGGCCAATGAAGGGTAGATATCATCAAGATATATTGTGCACCTGTATGAAATTTTTGAAGAATAAACAAAATTTAAAATATTAATATACCAAGCTTAGCCAAAACTTAAATATGTTTCATATGAAAATTAACATGTTTTTTTGAGATCTGAGGTACTCTAGAAAACACTAAGGTTTTTCACCTTCTTAAACAATACTAGAAATAATTGTTCTTTCTCCTAATTTTGATGTGTATATACTATTCAATAGACAACACATGAAGAAATACCCAATGAGAAAGTTCATTTAGCCATCTCTACCTTAGGTTTCCTCAGGTGAGACACCATTAAACCACTAATCAAAGGATATCAGAAGTGGTATGCTTTCTGAGGAGGCTCTGAATATTTGTCTATGTCCTTCTCTCTGTAGCAACATCTAGAGGAATAATTAATACTACTACTAATAATAGTAATAAACTTCCTGTGAATCTTTAAATACTGTTACCCAGAAATGTACTTTCTCCCATTTTCATACTACTGGTCAGAGTAATAGATTAAACAGAGCTCTAAGCAGTTGTCTATCTGTTGTCTTCTTGTTTTATTCCAAAGCATCTGTGAACTACAAGTAAATAGAAAGGGGCAGAAACAGAAACATAGGGGAAAGTAGCAGGTGCTTTAAGCTACAGACAGAGAAGTTAGAAGTCCTGAGCTAGCTGGATGACCCTGTGCAGGGCCATGCCAGTCAGCTGTCAGGATTTCAAACTGCTCTTAATCAATAAGAAAACACTCTTGATGAAGGCTGATATCTGACCCAAAGTTTAGTATAATAAATTTAAATTGCATAGAAGGGGTACTAGATGCAGAGAAGATACTTACAGTTACTTGTTTATGATATTTATTTGACTACCTTTCCTTTTTGTTTTTAGCAAGTCAGTTTAATTCCTTCTTCAACTATGTATAACACTAAACCCATTTATCAGATCTTTATTTTATTTTTTAAATATTTTATTGTTTTTATTTTATGTATATAAGTATATTGTCTATATGTTTGTATGTGGGTAGATGCACCTGGGTTGTGTAGGTCATAGGTCATAAGAGGGCATTGGATGCCCTGGAACTGGAGTTACAGATGGTTGCTAGCTGCCATGTGGGTGCTGAGAATCAAACCCAGGGTCCTATGCTAGATCAGCCAGTGCTCCTAACTGCAGAGTCACCTCTCCAGTTCCCCAGATCCTGATTTATAAAAGATTATAAATCATGCCAATTTTTTGTTTTGTAAAATACATTGACTCTTTGAGAATTTCATATGACATGTTTTGATCATATTCAGACCCCATCCCCATCTCCACTCCACCCTAATTCTTCCCCCAGTTTTCATCTTCTCTATTTTTTTTTCAGGCAAAACCCCAGCATGGATGGGGGAGGTGGGTAAGAAGTCCCAGCCCAGGTTGAGGATTTATTGACAACTGCGAACTGCAGGGAGGAGAGATTGTTTTCTTTACTGTTGTGACAATTGGTAGGTCGTCAAAGGGATAGACCCATACACAAGAGCATTTGCGGAACACAGATTTATCTTCATAGGCTTTTAAAGATTATATGAATTTTTAACTGAACTTCAGAACTTGAAAACACAGCCTGTTTGTCTACATTTTTATGGCACTTTTATTTTTTGTGTAGTTTTAATAATAGATGTTCTTTGCAATAAGACATAAGTGGAATAGTTCGGTTGTTCGATAAAGGCGTTACTTAGGGGCCTATATTTGAGAATACCTCTCCCTAAATTATTTGACCTGACATTTGGTGTGTGAATCCAGACCAAGACATTCCTGGCTTCCAGAGCCTCAGTTATTTTTTAAAGATCCATTTTACCTGTGGAGGCCAGAAGAGGAAGTCAGATCCCCTGTAGCTGAAGTTATAGGCAGTTGTGAGCCACCTGACCTTTGACCTGAACTCAGGTCATCTGAAGGAGCAGTAGGCACTATT
This sequence comes from Nannospalax galili, assembly GCF_000622305.1. Taxonomy (NCBI): domain Eukaryota; kingdom Metazoa; phylum Chordata; class Mammalia; order Rodentia; family Spalacidae; genus Nannospalax; species Nannospalax galili. The sequence continues at coordinate 2,411,124 of NW_008353490.1, forward strand.
AAGGCTCATCCATCTCCTCCAGGCTATAGCCTCAGCTTATAAGGAGTAAGAAATGTCAGTTTGGACAGTTAAGGATCATGAGAAAAGAAGAAGGCAGCACTGTAGATGCTATCTAATTGACAGACATGTTGTCCTTGTTTAAAACCTCAGGATAGCAAATGATAAAGGCTTTGTTAAACCCAGTGTGAGATCTCTTCAGCAAAACATCATACTTAAATTAATTTTGCAACATTATTTGCTCAGTGTTGCATGACTTTGTATTTGCAAAGCAGGTCTTCCACCGTTTAACTAACCCTGTTATTGCATTTGTATGAACAATCAATCAATGATGGTAGTATAGCCCCAAAGATCTTTATTCTGGTAATTGACAAAATCACACCTTTGTCCTAACTGACCTACTGATTGGCAGCTTTTTGTTTCGTTTCATCTATTTGAGATAGGGTCTCCCTGTATCCCCAGCTGGCCTGGTAGCCACTTTATAGACCATGCTAGTCTCAGTCTCACAGAGATCTACCTGCCCCTGCTTCCTGCGAACTAGGCCAAGATTAAAGGCATGTACCACCACGTCCACCTCTAATTGGTTTCTGAACTAGGAGATGCAACAAAGGTGCTGAGATGTTACCTCCATGGCAGCATCATAGGAAGCAATAACATCATGGTACTGGGCAGATCCCCTCCCTTTGATTTCTGTGGTGGTTTGCATGAGAATGTCCCTCATACATTCAAGTATTTGGACATTTTGTCCCCAATTGGTAGGGCTGTTTTGGGAGGTTTTAAGAGGTGTTGCCTTGCTGAAGGAAACATGTCACTGGGAGCATGGTTTGAGAGTTCTTAAGCCTTTCCCAATTTCCAGTTACTCTCTGCTTCCTAAGCCTGCTTGAAGATGTGATTTCTCAGTTTTCTGCTCTGGCCACCTCTGCCTCCTCCTCCATATGGACTGTAATCTCTCTGGAACCACAAGCCAAATAAACTCTTCCTTCTATAAAGTCCCTTGGTCATTGTGTCTTATCACAGCAGAAGAAAAGCAATGAATACACTTTCTTAGCGTGCGTAATGGAGGAATAAGACACATGTTGCAGTGTTTCACATAGCAAGAAAATGTAGGAGAGGTTTGCTCAACAGACAACTAGGAATGCAGGCTGCCAATACAGCAAGCCTTCAGGCATTGAACAGTGACTACAAGTGCCTGAACTTGAAATCAGGTTCCTCTCAGTCAAAATCTTTATGTGATACCCTGGAATCAATGTTCAGTGGCAACTCGAAAAGAAATCTTACTGTGCAGGATTCAGCTCACAACCCTTGAGCACATAAACTCCCAAGATACAGATTGTAACATGGTAAATCTATGCAGTTTAAAACCATGAACTATGAAGCAATTTGTTACACAGTAGTAAACAACTAAACAAACCTAATATAATTAACCTTTCTTTTAAAAATATTTTTCTTTATTTTTTGAGAATGTAGTATACATGCACTACATGTACACTACATCATTATTTGATGTATTTACATCATTTCCATTCTTCTTCTGCCTTATCCAATTCCCCCCCCACTCTCCCTGAATTTCATGACCTCTTCTTTTATTATATATACAGCCATGTATATGCAGACATATATTGAATTTATTTTGCTGTTCTTGTGTATACATGTGATTAAAACTGACCATTTGGGATTAGAAAAATTATATTTTCCCTCCTTCAATAGTCATTATCTGTAGCTGTTACTCTGGAGGTGGAGATGTGAAGTTCCCCTCATTCATATTGGCATGGCTAGTGGTGGTATCTGTTATGCAGGTCTGTTTAGGTAACGATATTGTTAAGATTTCATGAATGAATCTCTTTTATCATGTCTAGAAGACACATTATAGCAGCAGACATCCTGATTCTCTGACTCTTACAATCTTTCTATCCACTTCCACAATGCTAGGTCTTGGCTGTAGAAGTCACATTTTAGATGTATTAATTGGGCCTGTGAACACACAGTCACTTATTCTCTGCATTTTAACCAGTTGTGGATCTCTGTAATAGTATTTATCTGCTGAAAAAAAGCTTCAGTGATGAGAGGTACATTTATCTGTGGATATAAGGACAAGTATTTAGAACATAGTAAAGAATTATATTGGTTTAGGAAAGTGGCAGTCATAGAGGACTTTTTTTTCCTCCCCTTCCCTTCCTTTCCCTTCCCTTCCCTTCCCTTCCCTTCCCTTCCCTTCCCCTCCTTTCCCTTCTCTTCCCTTACCCTCCCATCCCCTCCTGCTGTCCTATAACTGATTTTACCCTTTGCCTTACATGATTGTTTGCTGGAATGCAGTGTTTCCTGTTTCCTGCTAGCCTCATTTGAAACTTACATAGGTCACATGGTTTCCAGGAATCTGGAACCTAAAGAAACTGAAACTTGCCATGCTAATAAGGCATCTGGCCTGCTAGAGTGTAATAAGATGCTAGGCCTACCGTGCTAATGAGGAATCCTACTTGCTGTACTATGAATGGACCACTACTTCTATATAAGCTGGTGACTGCCTGCAGTAAAGTAGATCTGTGTCATGGAACCTGGTCTCCTGTGTCTGAATGCAGCTATGCTGATGCAGACTCCTCACCAGCCCTGGGGTCCATGACTGGACGACTGATCGGAAGAACAGAGAAGGCAAGAGAGCGACCACAGCTGGTGCCCAACATGGGGCTTGAAGACGCCTGCCCTGCAGAGCTGTAACACTCTGAGCTGTAACACTTGGGGCTCCCGATGCCCCCTTTACCAGTGATCCTCCTGTGGTTGCTCACTGCTTTCGTTTTGTTCTATTTTTTCTTCTGGCTCGTGGTCTTCGGTTTGGCGTGCCGCTCCTGTCTTCACAGATCGTCTCCATCTCCTTGAACGGTTCCTGAGTCCCTCTGGGTACGTCTTGTAGGGTGAGTGACCTCTGGTATGGGGAATAGCCATCCAGCTGCTGCCAGCCCTCGCACTGCTGTGCTGGTTCTTCTCCTCAGGAGTAGGTGTATTAGGGTAACAGAGAAGGATGTAATTAAGGCTTTAGATGAAGTTTTAGCTCTTGTCCCCTGGTTTACAGATTCCTGCTGCTGGGATCCCAAGCAATGGACCTGTGTTCTATTCCTGGCCCAATGCAGAGAAGTCAGGGAGGGACGCCCACAGCCTGGGCCATTCTACCCCATTGTGACAGCCATTTTAACTTCCCTTAGGGGGGTTCCCCCCCAAAGCCCCTGAACAGGACAATCTCCTATTAAAGGAGATAGATGAACAAATATGGCAACAGGATGCTGGGGAAGGCCTGTCCCAGGCATTTCCAGTTAAGACAAAACTGACTGACTCTTGTTCTGATGAAACAATGACTGCCAATGATGATATAAAGAATGAGGAGCTGGGGTTTGAGAGCTCTCTGGGTGAAAAGCAGGAAGTTAAGACAGCCTCTGCTCCACCACTACGGGGCAGTGGCTCCCCTCTGCCATCTTACACTGGTTTCAAGGAAGCTTCCTCCCAGCCCATCTACCCCTCCCTCCTGGAGGGAGACTGGAAGCCCCTCCCACCTAAACTCTCTCTTATGATACAATGGGGGATTTTCCACAGTTCTTCCTGGTTACCATTAATCAGGGACAACAAAACCCCAATGTTTGGAATCCATATCCTCATTATACCTTAAGAAAACTGTCTAAGGCAGCCATTGAGGATGGCATTCAATCCCCCTGGTTCGGTCAGTTATTAAATACAAAAAACCACGTGGCCAATACCCCCTATGATTGGCAAAATATTGCCCATGCCTGTTTACAGGGGGATGATTTCCTTTTATGGAAAGCTGCTTACCAAGATGAATGTGAGCAACAGGCAGAACGCAATAGAAATGCCAACGTCCAAAACACTGGATTTGATGCACTGGTAGGATGTGGCAATTTTGAAACCCCCCAAGCTCAGGCACAGGGACCTTCTTGCTACTTTCAACAAGTACAGCTTTGCGTGCTTCGTGCTTTTTGAATTATGCCGACTCGTGATGATACAAAATTAACCAAATTAATACAAAAACCTGGCGAACCTTTCTCTGATTTTGTTGAAAGATGCCAACAAAATATAAATAGAAAAATCAGTCAGTGGGGGACTTCTGGTGCTTTGCTCAAGGATCTCGTGTATGAGGGCTGCTCTACAGAGTGCTGCCTTGCCCTAGGACCTGTTAGATACAAGGATGTTTCTGAATGGATTCTGGCCTGTTGAGATGTGGGGACCGCTCAGGCCCATGCCATGGCCCTTGCTGAGGCACTGGCTGCTCATCAGCCTCAGGCTGAGATGGACAAAAGCAAATGTTGGGCCTGTGGGGTACAGGGCCATTGGTCACACACCTGCCCGAATAAGATCATGAAAGAGGCCAAAAGGAGTCAGGTTCCCCTTTCTAAATGCCCAAGGTACATTCCCCAAAGAGAGGAAGTAAGGAAATACATCCCCCACATCCAATGGACAATACCTATTGATCTACATAAGCCTAGGATGCAACTCTTCCTAGATGATCATAAATTTAAAGGCCTAATTGATACAGGGGCCGATATTACTGTAATCAGAGAAAAGGAAGCATTGTCTCATTGACACTGTAAACCTGAACCCCCTATACAAGGAGTTGGGGGTTTACAGAACACCCAACAAGTCCAACATCTGGTAATCTGGACTGATCCAAGTGGCAATACAGAGCTGTTAGACCAATCTTAGCCACGGGACTTCCTCATAATTTGTGGAGTGATGTCCATTGTGACATGGAAGCTGTTCTAACTACAGATGACAAGGCTTTTTATGATGACTGCATTGTAGACCAGTGGTTAGGTAATGCCCCTCATCCTCAACCCCAATTCTAACGGCCACTGCTCCACTGCCCAAGCTGTCCCCCATCAAACTAACGTGGGACACAAAAGCTCCCATATGGGTAGAGCACTGGCCTCTTTTTTCACATAAATTAAGTTACTTGATCTCTTTGGTCCAGGAACAATTATCCTTGGGTCATATTGAGCCCTCCCTTAGTCCTCATAATTCTCCCACTTTTTTAATACAAAAGAAATGGAAAATGCAGACTTTTACATGATTTAAGGGCTATTAATGAGCATATGAAGCCTTTAGGGACCCTTCAACTGGGACTGCCTCACCCTACTGCTATTCTCAAAGAATGTACAATTATTAAAATAGATATTAAGGACTGTTTCTTTCCTATTCCCCTTCATGATGATGATAAGCCCTATTTTGCCTTCACTGTGCCTGCCACTAACCATAATGTTCTGGCTCAAAGCTACCAATAGAAGGTTCTGCCTCAGGCCATGAAAAACAGCCCTACTCTCTGCCAATATTATGTGGCCCATGCCTGTAGACCTTTGCTGACTGAGGTTTGTATTTTACATTATATGGATGACATTCTTATTGTGCATAAGGATCCTAAGATCTTGCGAGGAGCTTTTCCAAGTTTTATGCTGGATTACTGTCTGGGAGTCTTTTGGGCCACCTTGGCCAATAACTCAAAGGAAGGCATCTCCTGTCTGGCATTGTTTCTTGTTATGTAGCCTTTAGCTATACATATAGATGCTTAGGAAATTATATTGACCCTATTAATCTATGGTTATACTTTCCTTTGGGTGTTTAAGACCCTGAAATTCACCCACATAAAACAACTTATTTTTACTCCTAAGGTCATTTAGGGATCTATTCCTCAGGGATAATATGGGCTTGGGAGGAGCCCCTAGCTCTCTCTCTTTTTTTATTTTAACCAGTTCCATCTATGTGAAGATAAGTCAAAGGTCCTGCTCACCTGTGGAAAAAAAAAAGGAAATGTTTCCTCTGTGTTGACCCTCCTTTTTGTAGACTGGACACTGGTTCAGGTCCATCTGGTGGGGTCTCTTCGGCCTCCTTGATCAAGAGGACAGGTGATTCACCACAGTTGCAGGACATTTTGAGAGATGTTCCATGGTCCCCTGGAACTTAGTCGACCTTGGAGGGCAAGGGGCAAAAACTGTCCTT
>NW_008353490.1:2417214-2418639 GCF_000622305.1 Nannospalax galili
TTTCTGCATGGTGCAATAGTGGTGCTTATATCTTGGGGGTAAAAAAAACAACTGTCTAATTGGACTTAAGGCCTACTCAATAGCAAGAAATTTATGCCTGGTACCCCTTGCTGGAGAGGTCACAGAGCCTAGAGAAGAATCTACCACTGCCATTTCCTGAAACCAATATCATTTCTAACTGTATTCTCGATCCTTTTTGTACCTCACAGATAAGTATAGCTCTCACCCCTCATCAAAGACTATTACAGAGATCCACAACTAGTCACCATGCAGAAAATAAGTGACCTTGGGGTGCCCAGCCCTACCTGATGCATCCACAATGCAACCCTACACCTAAGTCTCGGTGACCATTGTGGAAGAGCAGGCAGAAAGACTGCAAGAACCAGAGGACCAAGGCAGCTGCCTCTGCTGCTAGATGTGTCTTCTGGACATGACTGGAATGCTATACCCATGAAATCTCAACAATATGGCTGCCTGAACAAGACCTGCATAATAACAACACCATTTGACATGTCAGTGTGGATGGAAGAACTTTCATAAGACCCCACCCCTAGAAGAAGAGCTACAGGGAGTCAGTGTCGGCTACGAGGGGGAGAATCAGTTTTCTCCAGGGTCCAGCTCCCTGATAGCTTATCTAATCCTAAGTGGTCAGTCCTAAGTTCAGGTACATATGTGCAACACTAAATGGATTCAATATGTTGTGTACACACACACACAATAAAAATTAAAGAAAAACTTGAGAGAGAGTAGAGGGACATGGGAAGAGTTAGAGGAGGAAAGAAAGGAGTGGAAATGTCGTAAATACAGTACTCACATACAAAATTATTAAATTTCACCCAGTCAAGGCTCATGGACCATTGTGGAAGAGAGGGCAGAAAGATGAGAGCTAGGGAGGATGGGTATGACCATATGGAAACAGAGTCCTACAAGCTCCTGGGAACCTGCTCATGAGATTCTGTAGCAAAGGTGTCAGCATTCACAAGCCCCATGCAAACTCAGGCAGACAAAAACCCAACATAGAACTGGGAAAATGAACATCAGACCCCAATCTTATCTGAGGAAGTATTGGCAACTGATTGCTGCTGGGTGAAGAAGGGCTGATCTTCCTAAAACAAGGGACTCTAAATAGGCTGACTGGACCTCAGTGGATGGACTTGCACTGGGGAACATCTGAGGAAAATGACTTGACACAGAGGGACTTAACATGGATGACAGTGGGGGGACTGTAGTGTGGTGGGGGGACCGTGGGAGGGGCCCGTGGTGACTAGGATATAAAGACGATTAAGATTAAGATGTTCTGTATGAGTTAGACAAAAATTCAATAAAAAATTGTTGATAAAAAACAAAAGATAGTTGAAAAAGTATTTTAGGCTGTGTCTCCTCGTATTAAACAGTATTTATATGCAAATATATGTGTGTCTGTGT
>NW_008353490.1:2419995-2428184 GCF_000622305.1 Nannospalax galili
CTCTGACTGGAATATAAGACATGTAACTGGCATTCCATACAATCCTCAGGGTCAGGGAATTATTGAACGTTCCCACCAAACACTTATTAAACAAATACAAAAAAATGAGGGAAAATAATGATAAGGGTCCTCGCTATAAGGATCCCATTTTTATTATACAACAAGCATTATTTGTCCTAAATTTTCTTAAATTTGATTCCCATGGCCTCCCACCAGCAATAAAGCATTGGGGGGCCGTTCACTCTGCCTATGCCTGCCCCCATGGTGAGATGGAAGGACCCTCTCACAGGCGAATGGAGAGGGCCCCATTTATTGCTAACACAAGGGCATGGTTATGCGTGTGTCTTTCCAGATAACATCCCAGCTCCTATTTGGATCCCAGCCTGGAACACCAAAATTGCTTGCGATGGAACAACTCTGCCCACAACCATCAACCCCAGAGATGATGGCCCTGGAGAAAACGACCACCGAAAGGCCAGTCCAATGTCGCAGACCACAAAAGCCACCAACCTGGGGAGACATCGAACATCCCTCTCTGCAAACAGAGGCAAATGTTAAGCTGAGTCCTCAATCCAGAGGAAAACCTTTGTGTTCCTTATTATTTGTGCCATCATCATTGCTGACTCTCGAGTGCTTGCAACTCCCAATAACCCCCACCAACCTGTCAAATTTACCTGTCAGATTATCAATAAAGCCAATGGAGAGATAGTCAACTCCACCCGAGAGATTGATCCAATGTCACAGACCACAAAAGCCACCAATCTGGGGAGACCACGAACATTCCTCTCAGCAAACAGAGGCATTAGTTAAGCTGAGTCCTCAATCCAGAGGAAAACCTTTGTGTTCCTTATTATTTATGCCATCATCATTGCTGACTCTCGAGTGCTTGCAACTCCCAATAACCCCCACCAACCTGTCAAATTTACCTGTCAGATTATCAATAAAGCCAATGGAGAGATAGTCAACTCCACATCTAAGGTCACACCCCTCAATACCTGGTTCCCTGTACTTCAAGTAAGCCTATGCTCACTCTACAGGGATTGGGGGGAAATGACCTCGAAGGAAGACCTTGCCTATAACACCTCTCTTTATGTTTGCTCAGGTAATGATAGATCCAATTATCAAAAGAACAAATGTGGGGGCCCTTCAGATTTTTTTGTGTGTGGACTGGTCCTGTGTGTCTACCGGAGACATCTATTGGAGCTTTTCCTCAAAAAATGACTGCATCACCCTAAAACGAGCATCGTGAACCTGCTTCAATTGGGGCTCGTCAGGTCTCACTAACAGAAGATGTCCCCTTAATATTTCCTTCACAGAATGGGAAAAAAGAGCTACGGGCTGGGACTCTGGGAAAACCTGGGGCATGAGATCATATAAGTCATATTGGGATCCTGGACTCTTGTTCAGGATCCAGTTCATTACCTCAGGCACTATTGTCCCTCCCAAGTCTATAGGACCCAACCCGATCCTTCATGTTCCTTTGCCAGTCCCTGCTCCTAACTCCACCAACATTCCCATTACCACAAGACCCCCAGGTAACGTTCAAGCCCGAGACACGGTAATGAGGGCCCCCGCTCCAGGACCCTTGGGCCTGATTAGAGCTGTCTTTAATGCACTCAATACCTCCAAACCCAACTATGTCATTGACTGCTGGCTATGCTTGAGCTCTAGGCCCCCATTTTACGATGGCATAGATCTCTGGGACAATTTCACTTATGCTACCTCTGCAAATGAATGCCGATGGGACAACAATGGACCAAAGTTATCTTTACCATCTGTTCAGGGATCAGGACTTTGTGTAGTTTCCCCTGGGACTGATATGCCTTCCGCCTATGCGCCACTCTGCAATGTTACTGAGATGATCCCACCCACTGATGTCTATCTTGTACCACCCAATACCTCTTGGTGGGCCTGCTCCTCTGGACTGACCCCATGTATCCATGCTTTAATCCTTAACCAGACTAAAGGGTTTTGTGTCCTGGTACAGCTAATTCCTAAGATTACTTATCTTTCAGGTGAGGAGATGGATCTCAGTCTCTCTCCCTCTTCTTCCCTGCCTTCCTTCACCCAACACAAGAGGGAAGTTATCACTACCACCATGGTCCTTCTCATTTTGGGCTTGGCTGGTGCATTTGGAATGAGCACCTCTGCACTTGTTATTCAAGATAAAAATTGCCAAGCTCTTAGCCGAGCCATAGATGCAGACATCACAGAAAATTCCATCTCCTATTTACAGCAATCCCTATCTTCATTGGCTGAGATGATCCTACAAAACAGGAGAGGCCTTGATCTCATACTCCAGAAAGGGGGATTATGTGTAGCCCTTGGAGAAGAATGTTGTTTCTATGCCAATAATTCTGGAGTTGTAGAAAAATCACTCGATAGAGTCAGGAAAAGACTCTTTGAATGAGAGAAACTGAGACATCAATCTCAAGGATGGCATGAGTCTATGTTTTCCATCTCCCCTTGGCTTACCATGCTCCTGTCTGCCTTGGCTGGTCCTCTTGTTTTGCTAACCCTTCTCCTGATTTTTGGGCCCTGTGTTGTAAAAGGACTCCTTAATTTTGTCAAAACTGGCATTTCTCTTGTTCAGTTAGCTGTCACCTCACCTCAACATCCTGTCTCCTAAGATTTTGCCAATCCAGAGGGCAAACATGACTCTACAGACAATGACCCACTATTCCTTGCCCTCGCCAACTTATAATTCAACCTTCAAGAATTGGACAACAATCTGGCTCACAAACTCTTAAATGGCCTCCTCACTTTTATCCTCTCTAAGCTCATACCTTTGCCGAACTGCACCAGGGGACTCACCCTTCAAGGGCTGGTAGTCAATGATGGGTAAGATTCCAAATGCCCGGACAACCTAAGACAGGAGCAGTCCATAATGGTGGGTGACCCTTGAGGTGGGGACAACAATGTCAAGGTAAAGAATCTCGACTCCCACTGGTTGGCATGGAATTAGCCAGATGGCCTTTAAAGAGACTCACCATCTTAGAGGAGGAGGCCCGCAATGAGGGATAATTCCCTTACCTTCTGAGCCATTCCATCCTGCCTTGAAGAGATGTTTGCCACAACTCCTGGACTAATGATTTCCTGTTATGCTATATTCTGTGCCCCCCCTTCACAAAATGAAAAAATAGGGGGAGATGTTGTCCTATAACTGATTTTACCCTTTGCCTTACATGATTGTTTGCTGGAATGCAGTGTTTCCTGTTTCCTGCTAGCCTCATTCAAAACTTACATAGGTCACATGGTTTCCAGGAATCTGAAACTTAAAGAAACTGAAACTTGCTATGCTAATAAGGCATCTGGCCCACTAGAGTGTAATAGGATGCTAGGCCTACCGTGCTAATGAGGAATCCTACTTGCTGTACTATGAATGGACCACTACTCCTATATAAACTGGTGCCTGCCTGCAGTAAAGTAGATCTGTGTCATTGAACCTGGTCTCCTGTGTCTGAATGTAGCTACACTGACGCAGACTCCTCACCAGCCCTGGGGTCAGGGACCGGATGACTGATTGGAGGAACGGAGAAGGAAAGAAAGCAACCAAACCCTCCTCTCCCCTCCCTCCCCCTTCTCTTCCCTCCCCTACTTTCTTTCTTTCTTGGCTAAGTTTTCAGTACCAGGCGTGAACTCTCTACTATTTGGCAGACCTTAAAAACAATTAGACAGCTTTTGGCTACCTCAAAGATACCATTGCCACTATTGCATCATTAAGGATATTTAGATTGGCTGGCGATGAAACTAATCTTTCTAGATTTATGATATAGAGCCTAATTTCTTAAGATTGAAGTGATCACATGGAAGAAGGATACCAATAGCAGAAAAAAAAACTCTAAGATGGCAAAACTGGTCTTGTGCATTTTATTCACTGAAAATCAAGTTGTTACTTAGAAGATACTTAGAATTATCTGTATATTTGATGATATTAAATGATGCAGTCACCATTACAAACAACTTTAGTGACAAAAATTGTTCATATTTACAGAGTGCAAATAAATTTCACCCAGTGAAGATTTAATTGACTTTTACTCTTTGGAAGTTATTATTCCTAATATTATAGTGTATGATCTGTGGATATAGGCATGATTTGTATCAATCGGCAATTAATTTCTGCTGTTCTGGTTGTCTATTGATGTGTGTGATTGAATTACATTCTGAACAATTTAAACTATTTTCTTTTGCTACACTTTTATTAATTTGAGAACTTTATATAATGCACTTTGATTATATTTCCCCCTTGCTCAACTCCTACAAATTCACTTCTACCACCCTAGGCACCCAACTTTCTGTTCTGTTTTTTCCCCCACATTGACCCAAATATGTGTTCCACAAATAGTCTTAGGTGTGGAATTTGCCCTGGGTTGTGGTTGAAAGAGAGTCACAACCTTAACAAAAACTCTTCCTGTCCTAATAGTTACTAAATGCCAATAGTTTCTCAGCAAGGGGTGGGACCTCCTGCCTATCTCCTCCCCACCAATCTAGAATTTTGTATGGCTTGGGCTTGAGTTAATCTTGTGCATACTGTCACAATAGCTGTGAGTTAATATGTGCAACTGCCTTGCTTTCTAGAAAACACTTTGTCTTTGAAGTAATATACCAAATCTGGCTGTTACAAACTTTCTGACTCCCTCTTCCATGAATTAAAATGATAACTGCCCTGGCGAGTTATGCCTAGCAGTGCAAGAGTGGTATGGATATTATGGGAATAACTAACCAACCTCTGATCAGATTTAAGTCCCATTGAAAACAATGTAACCCAAGCCTGGTACTGGTGTCAGAGCTGAGGACTTATGTCTTTAGAGGTCACAGGTCTTAGGGGAGAGACTACTATGAATCAACTAAATGGACATAGTATTGAAATGACTCCTAATGATATTGCTATACCCATATAGAGTGCACCTCTCAACCCTCATCAGGAAAGAGTCTTTTGGTAATAGAAAGCAATTGTCAAAGAAACCTACAGCTGGTCAACATGGAAAGAATAGGAGACTGTGGATTGCTCAGTCATAAAACAATCAATTTTGAAAATCTTTGACACATTTTCATTATTGTAATAACATGAGAACCATGTTTTAACATGATTTTACTTATTTCTTTAAAAATCCTTAGTATTATTCCTTCATTAAAAAAAAACATAGCTCTCCTGCAGTGATCCAGAGCCTTGGGAAACAGAAGTTTGATACTGGCACCCCATTTAAGGATAAACACTCTATGATCTCTTATGCTCTGCACATTGGCCAGTTTATATATTTCTTTGGTAATTACCACCTGCTGCATGAGGAATCTTCTCTGGTGAGAGCTGAGAGATACATTAACTTAAGAGTATAACAATAAGTCATTAGGAGTCAGTTTAATGTTATGTTTCTGTGGTTGTTTGAATAAAAATGTCCCCTATAGGCTTCAAGTATTTGGACATTTTGTCCCCAGATGGTGGCACTGTTTTGGGAGATTTTAGAAGGTGTGACTATCCTGGAGGAAGCACGTCACTGGGGGTGGGCTTAGAGAGGTCTTAAGCCTTGCTGGATCTCCAGTTGCTCTCTTGCTTCCTGTTCCTGCATGATGGTGTGAGAGCTTCATTTCTGGTGCTCCAGCTCCAGCCACCTCCAGCCACCATGCCTCCCTACCATGATGGAATGTAATTCCTCTAGAACCATAAGCTCAAATAAACTCTTCTTTCTATAAATTGCTTGGGTCAGTGTTTCTATCACCGCAACAGAAAAGCGACTAATACAGTCTCTTTGGCAGAATAATAGTAATAGGCTGTCCCTTATGGCCTATGACTTGTTTAGCCACAGGTTCTAAGACCTGATATCAGTGGCAAGAATGGGTTTTGTCTTGTGAAGGAGAGCTTAAATCCAATCAGAAAGTAGTTGGTAACCCCTGTAACCTTTGTGGCATTATTGCCAAAGTGGGCATACTTTGCCAGGCCCACTGACCATAAGGAAACAGTTTTCCAGGGGACAGGGTAGTTACTCATGAACTTACAGCAATAGTGACAGCATTTGTAAGTCCCACATAAGCTCAAGCCAGGGGAAATTTCAGCCTAGAGATGGGGAAGTGGTTAGAAATCCCAACCCTAGGGGCTGGAGAGATGCCTCAGTGGTTAAGAACCTGGCTATTCCGGAAGAGGACCTGGGTTTGAATCTCAGCACCAGCATGGCAGCCAACAACTATCAGTAACTCCAATTCCAGGGGATCTGATGCTCCCTTCTGTCCTCCAGGTGTACTTATGTACATGACATCAATAAATTCATACACATAAAGTAAAAATAAAAAATAATATTAAAAAAGAAATTGAAACCCTTGCTGAGGAACTACCAGGAATTGGTAGCTACAGGGAATGGGGGAGTCAGTCGTTCTTAAAGATGTGACTCTGGGTAGTTTGACCAAGTTTCATTACATGTCCACTCCAAAGGGTATTTGGAGACACAAACTTGACTGGTGGTGGATAGTAAGATGGTTGCAGACACGGGAGGGTGTTGAAATTTGATCAAAATATTTTGCATTAAATTCTCAAAACTTCAAAGGTTCAATAAAAATCAATTAAATACCTCATTAACTAAAATCCATATAAATTGTGCAGTAACTTGTTACCTAATCCTTGAAATCACTTGGTTGTCTAGTACCTACAACAAAATTTTGAGAAGGCGTTTTGTTTAAGGCAAAGAACCATTTATATCCTGTGGCACTGCACACAATTATATTCAGAACTCTTAAGGGAAACATCATTCATTCCAAAGTGTGTAAAGAGAGAGTGAATGGAGTGTTGGGAAAAGAAAAACAGCAGGATTCATGGAAAACCTGAAATTTGAGTTTTGTGGATTAATTGAGCAGATATACAGAGCACTCGAAAAAGAACCTGCAGAGAGCAAGTCCTCAACTTCAATAAATATTATAGTTATAATTGAGTTACACTCTGGAAATCTCTTACAAGAGATTCAGAAGAACACCCTGAATTAGATTTATTAAGATGCAGGGTATAATACTATAATTTAGGGGATTTTTAAAGTAATGATTAATATCAATAACATTTTATTCAAATGAAATTCATTTTCTTTAGATTGATATTTCAAAAATTGTTTTGTTTCAGACATGGATGTCACTCTGTGTATTGTATAATTGTTATTATCTTTCATATACAAAATAATTATAAGGCTTCCATTTGTAGCCTTTGTATCTAAGTTTTCTGTCATTCAGAAAAAGAAACAAAAACATTTTTTAGCATTTTTTTATAACATGGGGCTTAGCTCTCTGCCATGCAGTGTGAGGTGGACTGCTCTGGGTATAGCATAAGTGAATGAACTATATGAAGATCACAGTTTTTCTTATTCCAGAATCTGTTGTGTTCATTCAGTCAGAGTCTGCATTGGATGTTCCTGTAGCTCCAATACACTGCTGTCTAGGTCAGAGTCTACTTGGAACATACCTGTTCTATTTCCACTTTACTCCTTGCTTCTCCTCATAAAATCCATGTGTTACATCCAAATCTAAATATTCATTCTTCATGTAACTGAAGGTTGCACATGAGAGAAATAACTCAGCATCACTGACCAAGGGTGCCAACATTTCTTTCTTTTTTATTTATTTATTTTTTTACTTTTTAATTATTTAGTTAATAACCATATAATTAGAAGAAGCATTTCATTACAACAGCATTGACATATTCAATAGCAATTTCCAGAGCTAAAATGCATCTCTTTCAAAATTGGCTGTAAATTTTTTTTAAATTAAAGGAAGGATTTCATTACAACAGAATTAATCTATACAATAATATTTTTCTGAGCTAGGGTACATCTCTTTCAAAGTTGGCTGTACATTTCTAGGTTTACAGATGAATTATTACCCTTATATAATCTTTTACTCATTATAAACTCTATAAGACATAAAATTAAATGAGGTTCCAACGTTTAAAAAAGATCTCCACTTCGTTGTCAAAACACACAATTTCATACAGAAAAATTCATTCCAAGCCTATTGACATTGAGACGTTTTCACATGCATTTCTAATCTCTATATACATGACTATCACTGGTTACAGTCACCCACCTTCTGAGCTCCTCGGCATCTGAGCATGAATACAAACTCGTCAGGTAGACAGCCTTCCTCTCCCACTAGAGCCTCCACACTCTGCTATCCCTGTCACTGTCCACTGTGCTGTCAGCACCCCCATCCATTCCCCC
>NW_008353490.1:2428534-2428911 GCF_000622305.1 Nannospalax galili
ATTGGACCAGATAAACTGATTTGTTTTTACTCAGAGGTTTTCAGACGATCTGTTCATCAGGGGTCCCATGGGCTTGGGAGGAGCCCCTGGCTCCTTTGTTTTACCAGTTCCATCTATGTGAAGATAAGTCAAAGGTCATGCTCGACCATTGTTGGTTTCTCTTGGAAGCATGGAGGAAATGATTCCTCCGTGTTGACCCTCCTCTTTATAGACTGGACACTGGTTCAAGTCCATCTGGTGGGATCTCCTTGGCCTCCTTGACAAGAGGTCAGATGACCCACCACCATTACAGGACATTTTGCTAGATGCTCACGGTCCCTGGGTGCTAATCGACCTAGGAGGTCAAGGAGCAAAAAGTGTCCTTTGTATCCCTCTGA
>NW_008353490.1:2428970-2429683 GCF_000622305.1 Nannospalax galili
CCATTCTGGCATTTTTAATTACTGTGTGTCCTGCAGATAAATATTCGGTAATGACCAGTTGGTCTCAAATAAACCTTATCTAGAGATATATTTCTTGATCTGTTATGTATAATTTGTCAGTAGATTGTAGGAATAATATGGTTCCCTCTGGTTTTTGTGACTAGCTAGGCATTGTTTCTCTCTTGTACCATCTCCACCCTCTATCATGGTTTTCCCACTTAAGGTGCTCCCACTTCCCCCCCTTTCTTCCTTACTAATACCCTTGCTCCTATGATCCTACCTCTGTTGAGCTTCTTCTTTCTCCTTGTACCCTAGGTTCCTCATATACCCTTCCCTCCTCGCTCCCTTAAACTAACCCAAGTTTTATCCATATCTCCCTTATTAGGGCCTGTTACCTACTATTCTTCTCCTTCAGGTTAGTTCTTTTCCTTTACCTCACTGTTTCCTTACCCTTGTCTTGGTTCCTGCAGTTATGTCTGTTTGCATACTTATTTATCAGAGTCTGATCCTAGGATTCACATATGAGGGAGAACATATGTCAATTTTTTTTCTGACATTGTGTTACTTCACTTAGTATAAAAGATTCTGGTTCCATCCATTTACCGGCAAATTTCATGATTTCATCTTTCTTTACTGGTGAGTAAAACTCCATCATATATATGAACCACATTTTCATTATCCACTCATCAATTGAGGGACACCTAGGTTGCTTC
>NW_008353490.1:2430975-2431823 GCF_000622305.1 Nannospalax galili
ATTGGTATATAGAAAGGCTACAGACTTTTGTAGATTAATTTTGTAACCTTCCACTTTACGGAATGTGTTAATAATTTCTAGGAGTTTGTGTGTGGAATTTTTGGCGTCCCTTAGATATAATATCATATCATCTGCAAAAAGGGATAATTTGATCTCTTCTTTTCCAATTATTACTCCTTTAATTTCTTTCTCTTGTCTTATTGCTCTTGCAAGAGTTTCAAGTACTATGTTAAAAAAAAGTGGGGACAGTGGGCAGCCTTGTCTGGTTCCTGATTTCAATGGGAATGCTTCCAGTTTTTCTCGATTTGCAATGATGTTGGCTGTGGGTTTGTTATATATGGCTTTAATTTTGGTGAGGTATGATCCCTCCAGTCCAATTATCTCTAGGACTTTAAACATAAAAGCATGTTTAATTTTGTCAAAGGCCTTCTCTGCATCTATTGAAATGACCATGTGGTTCTTGTCGTTGAGCCCATTTATAGATGACCATGTGGTTCTTGTCATTGAGCCCATTTATGTGATTTATGACGTTTATTGATTTATGTATATTGAATCACCCCTGCATCTCTGATCTCTGGAAAACTTGATCATGGTGGATGATCCTTTTGATGTGTGTCTGTATGTGGTTTGCAAGTATTTTATTGAGAATTTTTGCATGTATGTTCATGAAGGATATGGGTCTATAGTTTTGTTTTTTGGTTTTTGGTTTACCTGGTTTAGGTATTAGAGTGATACTGGCTTCATAGAAGAAGTTTGGGAGTTCTTCTCTTTCTACCTTTTTGAATAATTTAAGCAGAATTTGTTGTGGCTTTTCTTTGAATGTCTGGTAGGATTCTGCAGTGAATCCA
>NW_008353490.1:2433206-2433754 GCF_000622305.1 Nannospalax galili
GTCTGTGTCTTTTGACTGGGGAGTTCAGTCCGTTAATGTTTAAAGTTATTAATGAAAGATGAGTATTGAATCCTATCATTTTGTTGTTGCTGTTTACATTCTTGCTATAGCTGTACTTTTACACTGTTACACACTCGTTGGGATTCTTTCTGCAGCCCCTTGGGTATAGTCATTCCTTTCTTCAGGTCTTTGTATTGCTCCCAGAACTCTCTGAAGGGCTGGTTTTGTGGACAAGAATTCCTTCAGCCTATTTATGTCATGGAAGATTTTTCTTTCCCCTTCAAGTATAATAGACATTTTGGCTGGATATAGTAATCTGGGTTGGCATCTGTGGTCATTTAACACTGGGAATACTTTGGTCCAGGCTCTTCTGGCTTTCATAGTTTGCATTGAAAAGTCAGCTGTGATCCTAATGGGTTTTCCTTTATATGTGACTTGTTTCTCTTTTGCAGCTTTCAGAATTTTCTCTTTGATTTGTGCGTGTAGTATTTTTAGTACGATGTGCTGTGTAGAGTTTCTGTTCTGGTCCTGTCTGTTTGGTGTTCTGT
>NW_008353490.1:2434699-2437379 GCF_000622305.1 Nannospalax galili
GCCATGCAGGGATGCAAAGGCAGATGGGGAGGGAAGAAGCCCCAAGATTTCCCAGGGAGTGGATTGAGTAGCTGGGTTGTACTGGATGCAAAGGATCAGAGAGAGTAAAGGTAAGCCTTGGAGCCCCAGAAAGAGGCTGTCAGCCCCAGAAAGAGGCTGGCAGGTGTTGCAGGACCAGGGAAGTAGAGGGAGGTGAGGACGGGGCCAGGTCCAGAAGTGGTGCTCCTGGGGCCCAAGGAAGCTAGTAAGTTGGTCTGTGTGAAAAGAATCAGGAAGCAGTATTGGTTCCCCAAGTGTCTGGGGCCCCAAGACTAGGAATAGCGCAGGTCCCAAACTAGGAGTATCGAACAGCGGAGGAGACGGAAGGGTGAATGTGGCTGGGGGGTTCAAGGTGCAGACGGCTGCACCATAAACTTACCCCAAGAGGCCTGAGTATAGGAGTGCAGGCTAGGAGAGTTAAGCAAGGTGGAGCTGGTCCAGGGAAGCAGAGCGAGGTGAGGGCGGGGCCAGGACCTGAAGCGGTGCTCCTGGGGCCCAAGAAAGGCACTAAGTTGGTCTGGTTGAGAAGGATCAGGAAGCAGTATTGGTTCTCCCGGTGTCTGGGGCCCCAAGGCTAGGAATGGCGCAGGTCCCAAACCAGGAGTAGCGAACAGCGGGGGAGATGGAAGGGTGAACGTGGTTTGGGGAGTCAAGGTGCGGAGGGCTGCGCTATAGACTTACCCCAAGAGGCCTGAGGATGGGAGTGCAGGC
The DNA here is from genome assembly GCF_000622305.1 of Nannospalax galili. Taxonomy (NCBI): domain Eukaryota; kingdom Metazoa; phylum Chordata; class Mammalia; order Rodentia; family Spalacidae; genus Nannospalax; species Nannospalax galili. The sequence goes on from NW_008353490.1 coordinate 2,435,450, forward strand.
TAGGAGAGTTAGCCCATGGTGCTGCAGGTCCAGGGAAGCAGAGAGAGGTGAGGACGGGGCCAGGACCAGAGGCGGTGCTCCTGGGGCCCAAGACAGGCACTAAGTTGGTCCCAAGAGGCCCTAAGAGGCCCGAGGATGGGAGTGCAGGCTAGGAGAGTTCCCAACATTTCTTATTGGCTTTGAACAGTGGACAAACTGACTCTCACTACAATTTTTAAGTCATTAATTTCGGTATTTTTATTTTATGTGTATGAGTATAATTCCTGAATGTATGTGAGTGCACCCCTGTCACGCAGTGCTGCAGAGGTCAGAGGAGGGCTTTGGATTCCCCTGGAACTGGAGTTAAGGATGCTTCATAGCCACCATGTGGGTGCTGGGAGTCGAACCCGTGTCCTCTGCAAGAGCAGTCATTGCTCTTAACCACTGAGCAATCTCTCCAGCCCCAAATATGTCTTTTTTTAATATTTACAGGATAAACACATTGCCCTCAGTCTGCATCCAGAGTTATTCTAAGTTTCTTCATATTAAACAAGAATTGTAGCATCTCTGTGACTGAGCCGTTAAAGAGTTTTATAATAAAAATTATTTTTAAAAAGAAGAGTTTTATTCTAATTCTCAATCAGTAAGCATTAGATAACCACAGCTACTATAATAAGTGGAAAAGAAGGCCACACATTTTCGGGTGTTTGGGAAATGGCTCCACTGTTAGATGTTTCTACTGGCTTCCATTTATTTTTAATTGTTAATATAAGCAACACTTTCGCTGTACAGAAGCTTTTTAGTTTAATGAGGTCCCACTAATTGATTGCTGACCTTAATTCCTGAGCAACTTCTGTCCAATTTAGAACATTCTTTCCTAAACCTGTATCTTGTAAGTTACTGCCAATATTTTCTTCTAATAGTTTTTGGGTTTCTGGTTTTACATCGAGGTCTTTGATCCATTTGGAGTTGACTTTTGGACAAGGTGAAAGATAAAAATCTAGTTTCATTCTTCTGCAGGTGTAGATCCAGTTTTTCCAGTACCATTTGTTGAAGATGCTGTCTTTCCTCCACTGCATGTTCTTGGCACCTTTATCAAATATTAGGTAGCTGAAATTGCATGTGCTTGGGTTTGTATCTTAAATGATGTTCCATTGATCTATGTGTCTGTTTTTTGTGGCAGTACCATACTGTTTTTATAACTATAGCTCTGTAGTATACTTTGAGATCTGGTAGAGTAATCCCCCCAGAATTGCTCTTTGTGCTCAGGGTTGCTTTGGCTATCCAGGTTCTTTTGGGCCTCTATATGAATTTCAGGATGCATTTTTCTAATTCTGTGAAGTATGTCATGGGGATGTTGATTGGGAATGCATTAAATCTATATATTGCTTTTGGTAGGATGGTCATTTTAACAATAATAATTCTTCCAATGCATGAACATGGGAGGTCCTTCCATCTCCTGGTGTTTTCCTCAATCTCTTTCTTTAACGATTTAAAATTTTCATTGTAGAGATCCTTGGTGTCTTTGTCAGATTTATTCCAAGATATTTTATTTTTGCAGCAATTGTAAATGGGAGCAGTTCCCTGTATTCTTTCTCCAATTGCTTATTGTTGGTATATGGAAATTTTTGTAGATTGATTTTATAATCTGCCACTATACTGAAAGTGTTGATCAGTTCTAGGAGTTTTCTCTCAGAACTTTTGGGATCTCTTAGGTATAGTATCATATCATCTTCAAAAAGTGATAGTTTGACCTCTTCTTTTACAATTAGTACTCCTTTATTTCCTTCTCCTGTCTTATTGCTGTAGCAAGAGCTTCAAGCACCATGTTGAAAAGGAGTGGAGATAGTGGACATCCTTGTCTGGTTCCTGATTGTAATGGCAATACTTCCAGTTTTTCCTCCATTTAGAATGATATTGGCTGTGGATTTGTTGTATATAGCTTTAATTA
>NW_008353490.1:2437565-2438223 GCF_000622305.1 Nannospalax galili
GGATAAAGCCTACTTGATCATGGTGAATGATCTTTTTGATGTGTGTCTGTATGTGGTTTGCAAGTATTTTGTTGAGAATGTTTACATCTATGTTCATTAGGATATGGGTTTATAGTTTTCTATTTGGTTATCACTTTACCTGGTTTGGGAATTAAGAATGATGCTGGCTTCATAGAAGGAATTTGGGAGTTCTCCTTCTGTTTCTATGATTTTGAATAATTTAAGTAGTATTGGTTGGAGGTCTTCTTTAAATGTGTGGTATAATCCTGCTGTAAAACCATCTGGGCCTGGGCTTTTTTGAGTTGGGAGGTTTTGTATTACTGTTTCAATTTCCTTATATGTTATCAGCCTGTTTAAACTGTTGATATCTTCATGGTTTAACTTTGGAGGTTCCTATGATTTCAGATATCCATCCATTTCTTTAAGACTTTCAGGTTTAGTAGCATATAGGTTTTTAAAATATTCCCTTACAATGGTTTGGATTTTTTGGATGTCTGTTGTGATATTTCCCCTTTCATCTCTGATTTTGTTGATCTGGATATTCTAGTGAAGAGAAAACCCACAGAATGGGAAAAAAACTTCACCAGTGACACATCTGACAGAGGTTTAACATCCAGATTATAAAGAGAACTCAAAAAACAAAGATTTGAGAAACCAA
>NW_008353490.1:2438447-2443337 GCF_000622305.1 Nannospalax galili
CAACCTATTGTACAGACACTTGTACAACCATGTTTGTTGCTACTCTTTTCACAGTAGCTAAGAGACCCTAAGTGTCCCTCAACTGATGAGTGGTTAACAAAAATGTTGTATATTTATACAATGGAGTTCTATTCAGCAGTAAAGAAAGATGAAATAATGAAATTTGCAGGTAAATGGATGGATCTAGAAACTGTTATACTGAGTGAAGTAACACAGACTCAAAAAAACAAACTACGTATGCTCTCCCTTATATGTGGCTCCTAGCACCAAATCCTTTTAAATTCCTGGTCCTTTTAATACGATGATACTATACAGCAGTCCCTTCTGCATGATATAACTATCATCATCACAACTTCAGCTGAGCCTGATTGCAAACATTTTCACAATTGGGCTTGTTGCTGGTTTTGCTCATTCATTAAATGAGTGCCAAGCAGGGTCAGTCGACCCTCACATGAGTATACAGCCACTCTTCCCAGCCAACTAGTCCAGCCTTGGAAGACAAAAGAAAAATGAGGAAGAACCCAATAGGGGGATGCTTTTGGAAGCCCTTGTCAAGAAACTCCAATGGACTCTCACATGAACATTTGAAAATTGCCCTGTTCTGACTTTTTTCTAGTTCCCTGTCTAGGACTTGTAATGCTAATTACTCTTGCCTTTACTTTTCCTTCACATCTCCCATTCATGATTCAAGGACTTTCTTCTCCCCTTAGAGACAAGAGTTATGCAATTTGGAAGTCTTTTAGATAGACCCACTGAAAGGATACTCCAATTGCCGCGCCCTGTGTCCCTGTTCAGCATGGAAGAAGCCAGAGCAGTAGGTGTCCCTATTCCCTATTGGCAATTTGGGTAACCTCTTCAGAGGATGTTGTGATAAGAATAGGAAGTAGGAATTGGCTAGGCAGTTAGGGCAAAAAGACCCCAAAGAAATGTAGCCAGTTTCTTGGCTAAAAGTCATAATGTCCTTGGGTCTGTTAGCAACATACTCTGTTCCAAGGTCCAAAATGTCAAAAGTATTTTGGAGCTTGTATCTAATCCTTAAAAGATTTTAGGGTTACCTCTTCAGATGGGGGAATGTCGGAGGGGAGGGAGTTGGCAGGGATTTAATCAAAACACCTTATATACATGTATGAAATTCTCAGTAAATTTTGTGTAAAAATTTTTTAAAAAGATAAGCAACACTTATTTAATTAACTGAAGTGTTTCCTGAATTTAGCTTTTAAATCAATGTTAGACTTCTGCTGACCATTGATCATATGCTGCCCACATGTCTTAATAAACAGATCTTTGTAAGTATGATAACACTCAGGCCACTGAAGTCTTTGATGTGTAATCATAGAGAAATTGAGTACAGTTGTGTTATTTTCCTGGAACTAGGCACCCATTTGATAATAAAACATGTTCCATTCTCTCCAGTAGATGTCTCTCTTACACTTTATGAAGAATTTAGAAATGGCATCAGGCAACGGCATTTTAAGAAGTTTTCTATAGATGTTTAGTGATGTATTATGCTTGTTTAGCCCTGTATGCTTTTAAAAAATCAATGTCAAATCCTGTCAGTATTTTTCTTCTGTCTGAACATTTGAGAATGAATTCAATGATTTTAAAAATTTCAGGATCCTTTAGTAATTTCTTTAGTATATTCACCACAATTGAATATTCACATGTGCAGTCTCTAGTTCCACAATATTTTAAGGAGCAAAGGTAAAGTCAGTAAGTCCTGGAAATGTAAGTAATGCATTTGTCTTGGTCCTGCTTTGCTCTTCAGAATGTCTGATCTTCGCTTTGGGATGTGGGTAGTGTACACAAGGCATGCACAACCTCTGCATGAATTCCATGATCTTTCTCCAGCTGAGTAGATGTGCACTGGGAGTGCTAGAGTTTGTTCTCTTAAAACACTCCCTCTCCCTTTACTTTTGTTTTCATAAATGTTAACAGACCATGAGAAAGAAAAATTCAAGGAGTGTTTCCTCAAGAGAAGATTATTATTCCTCATCACTCAAGTCTGCAAAATTCATGATACCCTCATTACTTTATAGCACAGGTAACAAATCTAATGGAAGTTTAGTGAGGAATCTGAAATCGAATCTGTGACTAGGTTGGGGATACAGCTTCATTTATAGAGTATTTGCCTACTGTACTGGCTTCATTCCTGTTGCTGTGATAAAGCATTCTGACCAAAAGTAACTTATGGGAGGAAAGGTTTTATTTGGCTTGCAGGTCCAGGTCATAAGCCATCACTGACTGAAGGCACAGTAGGAAATCAAGCAGAATGGAAGCCAAAGCACAGAAGAATTCAGCTTACTGGCTCACTCTCTGGCTAATGCTCAGGTAGTTTTCTTGTACAGCTCAAACTCACTTGCCTATGGATGGTGCCAGCCACAGTGGTCTGGCCCTCCCACATAAATGATCAGTACAGATAATCTCTCACAGACCTGACCACAGGCTAATCTGATCTGTGAAATCCCTTAAACTTAGACTCCCTCAGATGAATCTAGGGTGTGTTAAAGTTGACAGCTGAAGCTAACTAGGGTATCTAGCATTCATGAAGCCCTGGATTCTATCCGTACCTCCATAAAAATGCATGGCATGAATGGCGGCCCACACCTGTAATCCCAGTATAAAGAGGTGTAGGCAGGAAGAAAAGAAGTTCAAGTTCATCCTCAGCTACACAAGTACTTGGAGGGCAACCTGGGGCTCATGAAACTCTGTCAAAAAACAGGCAGAATAGTCGGGGGTGGTGGCACATGCCTTTAATCCTAGCACTGGGGAGGCAGAAGCAGGCAGATATCAGTGAAATAGAGGCCAGCCTGGTCTCCATAGTGTTTCAAGCCAGATAGGGCTACAGGGAGACCCTTTCTCAAAACGAAAAAAAAAAAAAAAAACAACAAAAAATTCCGACCAGCTATGCCTGGCACGCCCCTGCAAAACCAAAAGTGATTTCTGATCACTCCATACTCAAACAAGGAACTCTGCATTCTGCTGATAAACCCATTGTATAACTGATTGCTAAAATCAAGTTTAAGTTTCCACTGGGTATTCATCATTTATTCGTGGGCTCAGAGATCAAGTCATTTGTATGAGTATCACTTAAACAACTTACCTAGGTTTTATCAAATCATTTCCACTGCCAAGTGTTGGAACTAATCTTTACAGGATATAGATGTGAAAACAGAAAATGATAATCACCTCCATCTCACAGGAAGGATTTGAATCCCATAAGAAACTTTCAACTCTGAAGCATTAAAAAAAAGTATAGCTTGACTTTTCATGTCTTTCAAGTTAGATAAATAGAGTAACATTTCTTTGAACAGCTTCTTCAACTGCCAAATAGGCTCTGCAATGCTTTTATAAACAGTGATAAAAGGGACAACAGGGAACCAAAGGGAACTGGATGTCTCTAAATAATGGAGGTTGAATCTTAATGTATAAACTCATATATCCAATTTTCCTCTATGAAACCAACAGGTCTCTAGTATAAGGTATCATTGTAGGGACGTGTTTAAGTGTCCAAGCAGTCAAATTAATTCAATTTTCTTTTAGGAAATGATATTAAACTTTTTTAGGTTGAGTAAATCACATAGTTCTGCTATAAAATATTAAACAACATCTATTGAACCGTTACCTCAGGAACAATAGCACAACAGAGTGACAGATCAGTTGCGAAAAAAGGATGGATCCAATTTTAATTGGTGCTACTTGAAAATTTTGGAATCAGTTCAAAGGTAGATGGAAAAAGCTCACATTAAAAATGGGATAATTGTAATAATAATGACAAGGTCTTGGTCAAAAGAGTATTTTAAATTTTTAACAATTTATTTATTTATTATGTTTTTGAGGCAGGGTCTCCCTTGCATCCCCAGCTGACCTGGAACTCAGTATGTAGACTAGGCTGGCCTTGAATTTATAGAGATTTGCCTGTCTCTGCTTCCCTAATGCTGGGATCAAAGGTGTGTGCCACCACACCCGGCATGGATGGAAGAGGACAGACTTAATTTAGTTAGGAACTGTTGTATGAGATGGACAAAAGCTCAATAAAAATATTTTAAAAAGTACTGTCCTCTCTTCACAGTTCTCCATTGCTATTTTGGTTATGAAGTAGTATGAATAATAGCCCACAAGTAACTTGCCCCAAGTCATTTATAATGTATGTAGTCTCCATAATTTCTTATAATTCCAGGCTTGGAAAAGTCCCTTGATGAAGTCCCTTTGTAGTCCTGCCTGTGTGTATAAGTATGTTATCTATTTGAGTGATTTGATGCATAGGCTATGGTAGGCTTTCTAATACATATATTGGAATGCCATGGCTTACAGATATTTAAATGGACTTTAGAGGGATTTTATGTTAAAATTAGATAGAAGCATTTTTCTCTCTACCTTCAGCTATGCATTAATAAAACTCCAAATATTATAAAAAAGGTAAATATAAGAAGACCTTGAAATTGAAGAGCAGAAATCAGACGAGCTTGTACCCTTAAAACTTAAGGAAAGAGTTACTTGTAAGTTCTTTATTGGGGCTCACATATCACATACACAGAGATAACACATTCTGTCAGCAACTCAAAAGTGTCAGTAGACATGATAAAGCAAAGTTTCAATAAAAGTTCATCTTCTTTGGTCAAAGGGAGAGGAAAGGGAAGTCCAGGATATTAGATAATTTTTAGCTATATCTTTTTTTTATTTTTTTATTTTGTTTAATTAGAAGAAGCATTTCATTACAACAGCATTAACCTATTCAATAACATTTTTCTGAGCTAGGGTACATCTCTTTCAAAATTGGCTGCACATTTCTAGGTTTACAGATGAATTATTACACTTATATAATCTTTTACTCATTATAAACTCTATAAGACATAAAATTAAATGAGGTTCCAACGTTTAAAAAAGATCTCC
>NW_008353490.1:2443818-2448876 GCF_000622305.1 Nannospalax galili
TGGACCAGATAAACTGATTTGTTTTTACTCTTGAGGTCATTTGAGGATCTGTTCCTCAGGGGTCCCATGCGCTTGGGAGGAGCCCCTGGCTCCTTTCTTTTACCAGTCCCATCTATGTCAAAGGTCCCATAAGTCAAAGGTCCTGCTCGACCATTGTTGGTTTCCCTTGGAAGCATGGAGGAAATGATTCCTCTGTGTTGACCCTCCTCTTTGTGGGCTGGAAACTGGTTCAAGTCCATCTTGTGGTGATGAAGCACAAGTTCAAGTTAGCCTCCACCCTTAATCCTCACAGACCAGCTGGTCTTTTCATCTAGTTCATGTTCACCCAAGGTCAGGGGTTTTTCCAGTCACCACTGTTTCCAATATATGGGTATGTTTGACATGTTAATTCTCAAATACCGAAATTCACTTATTACTTTTTGGGAGGAGCATTCTAGATGCAGAGAGTTTCAGGCCAGCCTGGTATACAAAGTGAGTTCCAGCCCAGGTGTGGCTACAGGGAAAGCCTGTCTCAAAAAGATAAAGAAACTAAAACAAACCAAACAAATGAAATAATCATTCTTACAGTAGTAATGTAGAAGGAACTTGAGGGAAGGGAATGAGGGTGTGTGATTTGATTGAAATGAATATGCACGTATATAATTAACAATAAAAACCTAAAAACTAAAGCACAAACAAATGTAGCCTCTTAAGTGCTAAAAGACTATGACTTTTGATAACTAATTTATTGTACTCTTTCCTTTCTAATTTGTAAATTGGAAACAATGCTTTACTTACAGGGATTTTATTATATTACAATGTAATGAATCCTCAATATATCTATCTCTCAAAGTACTTTGTAATCATAATTTAACATTTCCTCTACCTAGAGCATGTGAAACAATTTCTTTAAATAACATTATCATTTTGCAAGTGTAAAAATCAGACATAGATTCCCTGCCAACAGTAAGCATTGCTGAGTGAAGCAAAGCTCAGAGCTGCCATTGCAGAACAAATTTATTTGTTTAAATTTAAATCTATGTATAAATGAACCACATTTTCATTATCCCCTCATCAGTTGAGGGACACTTATGTTGCTTCCATCTCTTAACTATTGTGAAAAGAGCAGAAACAAACATGGATATACAAGTGTATCTGCAATAGGATGAGTTCTTTGGGTGTATGCCAAGGAGTTGTATAACTGAGTCAAATGGTAGGTTCATTTGTAGTTTTTGAAGAGTTCTCCATACTGCTTTCCATAGGGGTTGAACACGTTTGCAGTCCCACCAGCAGTGGATGAGTGTTGCCCTTTCCCCATAACCTCTCCAACATTTGGTATCATTTGTTTTCTTGATCTTAGCCAGTCTGACTGGGTTAAGATGAAATCTTAAAGTGGTTTTAATTTGCATTTCCCTGATTATTAGTCATGTCGAACATCTTTTAAGATGCTTCATAGTCTACTTCTTCTTTTGAGAATTCTCTGTTCATATCCTTAGCCCATCTTTTAATTGGGTTGCTTCTTGTTTTGATTCTCTGTTTTTTGAATTCATTATATATTCTAGATATTAAACCTCTGTCAGATGTGTCACTGGTGAAGATTTTCTCCCATTCTGTGGGTTTTCTGTTTGATTCCCTGGTTGACTCCTTTGATGTACAGAAGCTTTTTAGTTTAATGAGGTCCCATTCGCTCATTCTTGCCCTTGTTTCCTGAGCAATTAATGTCCGGTTTAGAAAATCCTTTCCTACACTTATATCTTCACCCATTTGTCAAATATCGGCTGGCTAAAATTACATTTACTTATATTTGGGTCTTAAATTTTGTTCCATTGATATATGGGTCTATTTTTGTGCCAGCACCATGTTGTTTTTATGACTATAGCTCTGTAATACAGACTAAAATCTGGTATAGTAATTCCTCCCGACATTGCGCTTAGTGCTCAGGGTTGCTTTGGCTATCTGAGGTCTTTTGTGCTTCCATATAAATCATAGGATTTTTTTTTCCAATTCTGTGAAGAACGTCATGGGGATTTTGATTGGCAATGGATAGAATCCATAAATGACTTTTGGTAGGATGGTCATTTTCACAATATTGAGTCTTCTAATCAATGAGCATGGGAGGTCCTTCCATCTTCTGATGTCTTTCTCAATCTCTTTCTTTAAAAATTTAAAATTTTCATTGTAGAGCTCTTTAATGTCTTTGGTCAGGTTTATTCCAAGATTTTTTTTTCCAGCTATTGTGAATGGGAGTGTTTCCATGTGCTCTTTCTCTGATTGCTTGCTATTGGTATATAGAAAGGCTACAGGCTTGTACAGGTTAATTTTGTAACCTGACACTTTACTGAATGTGTTAATAATTTCCAGGAGTTTTCTGATTGAATTTTTGGCTTCTCTTAGATATAATATCATATCATTTGCAAAAAGGGATGATTTATTCTCTTCTTTTCCAATTATTCCTCCTTTAATTTCCTGCTCTTGTCTTATTGCTCTTCCAAGAGTATCAAGTATTATGTTAAAGAGAAGTGGGGATAGTGGGCAGCTTTGTCTGGTTACTGATTTCAATGGGAATGCTTCCAGTTTTTCTCCATTTAGAATGATGTTGGCTGTGGGTTTGTTATATATGGCTTTAATTATGTTGAGGTATCTTCTTATTTACTCAGATAATTTCACAGAAATAAATGAGACCCTATCCCCACAGCCACCATCAAAGAGAGTAGAAAGCATAGACCCCACCTTTGCTATGTTGTGACAGGAAGCCTCTGTCTGTCACGTTTGTGCTCCTGACTTGGCAATAACCAGATCCTCCACAGCAGCATCCCATAGTGCACCTACAGACCTTACAGCTGACATGGATTTCCATCCCTACTACAGTGTAATGAGACTCTCATCTGCTTCCCTCCTATGGAAGGATTAGAGGAGGGATTTTGAAGGAATCATGGCCCTAACCTGTAGTCAACTATACAACAGCACTGAAGCCAACTCCTCTCTTCTTACCTCAGAGCTGGAGAGGCCACATGGGGGAACAGTGAGGAGACCCTCTGCTTCAATAAATCATGAGGGTTGCTATGAATCCCTAACAGAGAGCCAGAGCAGCCCTTACCCCCCTCATTTTCTCTTGGTGAAGACTGATTGGGGACGTGGCAAAATGAGGGTCTGCACATTTGTTGTCTGAGGACCAAGAAGGAGACTAGCTAAAATAGAAGGTGAAATAAGGCCTTGTTGTGTTCATCCTTGAGAACCCCTCTCCATACTAGAAGTTTGGAGAAATACTCAATATAACTAACAGCATCCAACTAACATTATGCACACACTTAGGTGATTCTGATATCAAAACTGTGTGATGAATTCTAAGCAGTCACAATAAAATGCTTCAATAATATAAGCACCCTCTAAAGATAGGTTTCAAGAAAGACATTGAAGGTATAAACAAGAACAAAGTAGACATTTTAGAGCTGCATAAGAAAACTAAGTAAAAATCACAGTGAACAGGTTAAATAAAGAATGGAGAAACAGAAGAATCCATGAAACTATGTGAAACGAATATGTATTATATACAACATGAGGAAAAGAGAGAAATTAAGTAAATAAAACTACTGTACAACTGGGGTGTTGGGTGTAATGTAGGTTATATTGGTAAATTGCCAAGTGTTGAATGAGCTCACTGAGAAACTGACTCTTAGAAGTAGGCTGTATATCCACCCTAGTGCCATTTCATAACCGTGAATCTCAAGGTGTCCTCCAAGGCTCCTTATCTAAGGATGGGCTGCCCACCCCCATCACAGCAAGAAGCGGAAGAGAACAAAACAGCACAATACTCAAAACATTGCAACCTTGAGAACAGATAAAAGTTAAACCAATTTTCCATAACACAAGAATGCCTGAAATGATAATGAAAAGATAGAAATTAGGCCATTGGAAACTTATCTATGCAGGGAAATGTCAACTCGGTGGTCCAGCTCACTGTCTCAGCTTCACAAATCAGCTTCTGGTAGATGCTGTGAGCATCCAGTAGGAGGATGCTATCTCCATCTCTTGCTGTTTGTTCACTCTACTCTGCCTGAGACTCTGGATGGGGAACTTTAGCTGGCTGCTTTAAAGGGACTTCTTCAGTCAGTTTATGCTGGGTATTTTATTTGATCTTTTATTTGTAAATCTCATCTGAGGGGAAATTCTGCTATGACCCATACTCTCTCTGTTCTGAACTCCATACAACTGCCTTAAAGAGACTTTCCCAGTAGATTTCTGCTGGGTGTTTTGAGTACTTGTTTTGATGATGTTTTGTTTTCTACTTGGTATTTATTCTTTTATTTTGATTTGCTCTATACTTAATAGCCTCACTCATTCAAAGCCAAAAATTTCCTAGCATTTAAGAGGCAAAGGTGGGTAGATCTCTGTGAGTTCAGGATTAGCCTGGTCTACATAGTGAGTTCCAGGTCAACCAGAGATACATAGTGAGACCCTATCTCAACAAAATAAAACAAGAACACCACCACAAGAAAAGATACTCCCCCCCATTAACCCATGAATATATGGCTATGGTAGGTCATTCTCCAGACTGTACAGAAAATGGTTGATTTTAACCAAGTTCTACAGATGCATGCCATTCGTGTCCTGGATGGAAAGAAAATAGAAAGACTGATAAAATAGGACAATTGATTTACAATAGTACTCAAATTTGGCAAACTAATTCTAAAGATTAAATGAACTTTAAAACTGGGTAAATGAGGGGGCTGAAGAGATGGTTCAGTGGTTAAGAGCACTCGCTCTTCCCTAAGACCTGGGTTCGATTCCCAGTATCTACATGGTGGCTGACAACTGCCTGTGACTCTAGTTCTGGGGGATTTGATGCCATCTTATGACCTCTGTAGGTGTTGCACCACACAGGTGCACTGACATACATGCAAGCAAAATACTCATACACATAAAATAAAAATGATAAATAAAAACAACTATTAAAAAAGAAACTCGATAAATAAAAGAAAACATGTATGAAAAAATATTGCAGTCAAGTTTATGAAAATAGTATTGAGGGGAAAAATGAAAGCTACAACTAGAACTTTACCTTTTATAGGACTAAGAGCT
>NW_008353490.1:2448962-2451462 GCF_000622305.1 Nannospalax galili
AAAAGGACTGTCTGCCCAAATTCTTCAGTGATAAAAGGGTATTCAGGACTGTCTTAGGTTGACGAAATCCAAAAGCACCTATTGCCGGACTATTACCAGGGAAAGTGGGGCTTCCTCCTTGGGTTCTCAGTCCAGCTAATAATAAAAAAAAAAAAAAAAAAAAAAAATTAATCATGGACTCAGTAGGAAGCTCAGGGACAATTTTACTAGAGTAAAACAAACAGGGAAAGCAAGCTGTGACTCTCCACAGCCCATAGAAGGAGGGATATGGATGAGAGGCAGAGATAAGCCTTTCCTTTTGAGTTGGGCATACATATTTCGCCGTGGAGGACAGGAAGCAGCCACTTGGTAGCAGGCACTAAATGGCACAGGGCGGGTAAGAAGAATGAGAAAGCCCAAAGTTCCAGAAGAAACCATACTTAGGCTTTTAGCAGTATCTAAAAATAGAGTTAGAAAAGAACAAAAAGGAATAGTTCAGCTTTTCTGAATTAAGAGTCAGAGAGTCAGGCAAACATAGGAGAAGTACACTCCATCAGGTCCATAAACAACTGCACCAAGGACAGGATTTCTGGAAAGGAAATGCATATTATTTTATTCAGGATATAGTCATTCCTCCCATCTCCTTAGCATTGCAGCCTTCTTGGAGGGTGGTCTCTTGATCAGGTGATTGACAAGACCAGCTGGATTAACTACAAAGGGAGGAGACAACAGGGTGTAATGTTATACTATTTGAAATGGATCAGAAATTCATGTCTCCTCTTGGGCAGAGGCAGATTCCAACACAGAAGTCCATCTTCAGTAGCCTTTAAAACATCTCTAATAAGACCACCAACTCTAAAGTGATGGCTAATAACAGTCCTCTAGACAGAAAGAATGTGATTCAAGAATGGAATTTGGATTGCCAGAAGCTGAGAAAGAACAGAATATACAAGACATGAATGCAGGAAGCTTTCTTTTGCCACTAAAGCAAAAACATAGCACTGTCTGATGTGATGTTTGGGAGATATATATGAAATACTTAAGAAGATTATCTTATATGTAGATATGGGTATGGTAATATAAAATAAGCTAGTTTCCAACACTTCATTCAAACTAGTAAAATGTTGACACAGATAGACTGGGTTCCCAGTACATATGTTCTAAGAGTAATCATGAAAGGAATTATAATAAAAGATTAATCTGAAGCACTATAGTTATATTAAAGTAAAATCTAAAACAATGTTTAAGTAAATACAGGAAGCCAGAGATATGGAAATTTCAACAAAGCAAATGTAGAAAATAAAGAAGATAAACATTAGCATATTATAACTATATTACATTTATTTTTAATTTTTTAATTTTAAGATTTATTTTTATTTTAATCAGGTGTGTATGCATGTGTCTATGTGTGAGTATGTACCCTCCAAATTCAGAAGTGGATGTCAAATCCCCTGGAGCTGGAGGTACAGGCAGTTGTGAGCTGCCCCACATGAGTGCAGGGAGCTGAACTGTCTCTCCAGCTCCACCACAACTTTTAAATGCTGTAACATACCATTTAAAACTGAGAGATTTGTATAACTAGAAAAAGAAATATAAAGTCTAACCCAAGTAGAAAAGTACAAAAGAAGCTCATTTCAAATACAATCCTGGGTGATTTGACACTAAAATAATGGGGAGTATCTGCCAAGCAAATATGAATAGAAAGGAAGCAGAAATAGTTCCACTAAAATTGTGCTTCAGAGAAAATGGTTTCTTCTTCTTCCAGGAGATGGGACCTTGGGAACCCTGCCCTTATCCATGCTGGAATTTTTACTGGCTTCATCTTGGGCAAATCCTGTTCAGGTAACCATAGCTGCCATGAGTTCTTGAGTGCAATGACTGTGCTATGCAAAGAAAATCTCTGTGGCCTGAAAATGAAGGACATCATCAAGTGACCAACCTATGAGTGAATACACCCATAATGAATGTGAATATATCAAACAACAGGGCTACAAATTATGCAGAACAAAACCTGGAGAAGCAAAGGAGAAATAAGCAAATTCAGCATCATAGTGGGATAATCCAGCAAGTGAATAAACTAATAGACAGAAAGTAGGAAAGTATGTAGAACCTGGCAACACCACACCAACCAAGAAGATATCATCAATAATTATAGAATACATAAACAAGAGCAGAACACACACTAACAATGTTTTCAAGAGCTCATGACACAGTAAGCAAGACAGACCATGCCCTTTGAAACAAACTTAGATAAATTCCAAATAATTGAAAACATACAGAATGTATCTTTTATTCATGGTGGAATAAATCTGAAAATTAAAAATCAGAAACACAACAGGAAAATCTCTAAACCTCTAGAAACTAAACCACCAGCTTCTAAAAGTCCATTGAATCAAAAGGGAAAACTCAAAATGAATAAAAGAAATAATTTTCCCTGCGTGGGAGCATACTTATTCACAGGCTTTGGAGTGAGTTTTAGAGAATTGAAAAAGGGAAAGAGCAAACTGTGCCTGAATCAACA
>NW_008353490.1:2453962-2487737 GCF_000622305.1 Nannospalax galili
CCCAGCTATCTGGAAAACTGTGAGGCTTCTAGCCTTTAAGGCAATACACTTATATTAGTTAAACTAACAGATTGAGAAGTTGTTACAGCAGCCATAACTGCTAAACTTATGTGTATAACCCCCAGGAAAAGTGGACTCCTCCCTATGTGATTACCACACCTCCCTTAGTAAATTAAACTGGTAGCAAAAATTTGGAACTAAGAACCAAAACAATGGAGAGGAAATTTAAGCAAGTGTTTTAGGAATGTAGAACTATACTACATTCTAGGCATGTTACATTGCTAATTCCAGGGTCATCAGTGCTGTGGTTGTGGGAAAGCAGAAGAGCTGTGAACTCAAAGGTTCTGTGCTTACATATGCACTGTGTATATACTTATTCATATATGCATGTATGGGTCTACTCGTTATGCTTAACAGGATGAATTCCTCCTTGATAGCAAGATTCTGGGCAATTTAGAATCAATTCTCTTTCGCCACATGTTCCTCTATCTTTGCTTCTACATTCTAGTTCTGCTTTGGAATTGGGTGAAATCTTTGGTAATTACCAGAAAAGTAAAGCATTAACAAAAATAAAGCATTAAAATGAAATATTAAGAAAATGAAACAGTAAGAAAACTGTAGTGTTAAGTGGAATTCAGTGCCCCCCTTCTCAGATGCATACTCCCAACTCAGTAGAGCTATTTGGTGACACTGTGGCTTCTTGTCTCCATGTGCATATTCCTCAGTAGGACAATGACATGAGAGTTTAGTGTGCAACTTGACTGTAGATCTTAGACAAAATAACATGAAGACAGGGAACTGGTATTATTCTCACAGTGTAGTCTAATTAGTTTCCATAATCTAAACTGTTCTCAAGCCACACTTTAGTAGGCATGTTTTACATAATAATCTTGTACAATCATAGCCTGGTGCTTGAAATCCTGCTCACATGATTTCTCTCACACCATCCTTCTTTATCATCTACTGGTTTGCAAATGCAACGCAAATTTCTCAGCAGGACTGTCAAGAAATTTTCTAGATTAACATAAGCAAAGCATGCCCCAGAGGGGCAGTCTGAATGGAGCATTTGTCTTGATAGCTGCACAGTTTTACATATCTCCCTGAGCACATGAACCTTTCCATTTGCAGAAAGCCCTACTTCCTTGCTGGGCCTCACAGGAGCATCACACAGCAGCACACTCTGCTGAGATATTTGGGATGATTTAGGAGTAAAGACACATTTGACACACTGATTTATCCAGGCGGCTTTATAATATATCACCTTGAATAAATCCTGTAGACTGGTAGCAGCCAGACTCTCCAGAATAATCTCATAACCTATTTCAAATTATTCTGATAGGAAACTGGGGGTTTAACAAAATTGAAATTTAAGTGAGGTCACATCTTACAGAGCAGTCAGCCACATGAAATAAAAATACATCGCTGACTTCTTGCAAGCAGTAACTTCTTTGAGTGTCTTTAAGTATCTGGTTGTGTATTTTGAACGTTTCCAGCCAAGACATTGCATAAAGCAAGTAAGTTTTATTCGTTTAATTTTTTTTCTGGTTTTTTTTTTTTTTTTTGAGTTTTTTGAGACAAGATCTCCCTATAGCCCCAGCTGTCCTGGAACTCACTAAGGCAGACGAGGCTGGCCTTCAACTCACAGAGATCCGCCTACCTCTGCCTCCTAAGTGCTGGGACTAAAGGTGTGTGCCACCATGCCAGGCGATTTGACTTAATATTTTAGAGAGAAAAGTTCAGTTTGTAGGGATGTCACTGAGAAACCTATTACTTAGAAATTAGATCAGTCATAATAAAAAGCTGTTTCAGGAAAAAATATTTTTCCAAATGTTTGATACAATTTTTAAAAAAACATTTTATTATTTTTTTTATTTTATTTATTATTTTTATTTTATGTGTATGCGTGTATTGCCTGCATGTAGGTAAGTGCACCCATGTCGTACAATGCCCGTGGAGGTCAGAAAAGGCTGTCGGATTCCCTGGGACTGGAGTTACAGACAGTTGTTAGCTACCATGTGAGTGCTGGAATTCAAACCCAGGTCTTCTGCAAGAACAACCAGTGTTCTTAACCTCTGAGCCATCTCTCCCGCCCCTTATTTATTATTTTTATGTGTATGTGTATATTGTCTGCATGTAGGTAACTGCACCCATGTCATGCAATGCCTGCGGAGGACAGAAGAGACTGTCGGATCTCCTGAAACTGGAGTTAAGGACAGTTGTTAGCTACCATGTGAGTGCTGGAATTCCAACCCAGTCTTCTGCAAGAACAGCTCGTGCTCTTAATTGCTGAGCCATCTCTCCATGCCTTGATACAATTTTTATCTCAAAATAAAGAGTTGCAGTTTTGATCAGTGGATGCGTCAATTACATTAACATGGCAACCCAGTAATTCTCATATTTAAACAGTAAAAAATTAAAGATAATAATTAGTAAATATGTCAGGGAATAAGGACACTATGGCTCTAGCCCTTCTTAGCTATAAGGAAGGTAGATAGATAGATGATAGAGAGATAAGCATATATCTCAATATCTTAAGGATACAGTGTGAGTACAGTGTAATCTATAAAGGAAAAAAAGCAATCTATCACATGCCAAACGCCCTAGTATCACTGGTAAGCCCTTGTTTCCTGGGGTCAAGGCAGGGTGTCCCCATGAACATTAGATGACAGTTACCCATTAACAAGTTCATTGCCATCTGACTGCAATGATAACATCACACTAGTTTACCTAACAGTTGCAGCCCCCAGACTCAAGAACAAGCCTGCATGTGTAAAGATGGCTAGATGACCACAGTTGCAAGAGTGTGAGGGACAACACTGCTGAGCAGGACCATATTCCACCCTAGGGCATGTGTATTTGCTAAGAAAAGTATATTTCCTGAAAGTTGATGAGCTCCGAGTTGGCTGTAGGTGGGAAGCAGACCACCTCTCAGTGGTTGAGACCCTGTGGTCTGGTGCCTTACCTGCCTCACAGCCACCTACAGGCTGGAAAGGGAACCTGCAGGCACATTGCAGAGTTTCAGTAAATTATATTATTTCACCAAGACGGGCACATTCATTACTAAATTCTTTGGAATTATAATTTCATATCTACATGGGGAGAGAAGATATGAAAAATGAAAGAGAAATAAGGTAATTTGTTGAAAGGTTAAAGTTTCGTGAGGAAAAAATGGACCTGAAGGCAAATATTATCCCTTTTAAGTCATTTATTAAGACTAAAACATTTCACAAATATAAATAATGCATAAAATATTACTATAAGATATATGCTATAGATAACTTACAGTTTTCTAATTTTACTTGCTAAGGATTACTTCAAAATACTGCCTTTATTTTTATTCTTCTCTTTCCCTGACGACATAACAGATTAATAATTTTTTTTCCTGCAAGTGTTCTAAGAAGTGCGTGTGTTCTAACAAGGACCAAGGTTTAACAAGACTACTCTGAAGATCTTCACACATTGAGGATGAATAGTAGCCTGTTGGTTATTCCTTTTTACTACCAATTCTACATACAGAAATGTCTATACTAGGCATACAGTGTAAATTATATACATTATTCTGTATAGCAGTGTGACCTACTACCACTACTCATTTTCCAATTCAGTGTATCAAGAACATCCCCCATAGTAAACAAAATATGAATGTGCATCATGGTTACATTGCATTTCAGCATATGGAATTGACAGTCAATGTTAATGAATGTATTAATTAATTAGGATTAGTGCTTTAAAGGAGTATAGCTTTGCTGGTTTTGGTTTGTATATTGAGATAGCATTGTGATTTTATCTGTGGAGATGTGAACCAAGTCTACTCACCCCACATAGAGAACTCGTGACAGATGAAATAATCCCACCCAAATCTAGCTTGGTGAACTAATGAGTATGTTGTGGTACTTCTAGGAGCATGGATGACACAATAGCATCTGCATTACCAAAAAGCACATCCCAGAAGAGCAGTGGCTCATGAAAGCTGCATCTGTTGAACTCACTGCCTGATTTGTAACCACTGCAAGCAGAACGCATCCAATTGCCAGCTGTTATCCACTACATTTCTAATTTTGAAGGGGGAGCTTATGAATCCTGTAAATTTCATGAGCTTTCTGATTCTTGAAATTGTTCTTAGCTTCTTTAACCTTTCAAGTCTCTCTCTTCTCTCCAGGAGAAAAATCTTCAGTTCTGGGTAGACAGCTCTGCTCTAGCTTGGAGGCTCACTGTGCAGCACACATTGCAGGCTTCAACTCACAATCTTATTTCAGTACCAAAAATTCTACAATTACAGGAGGGTACCACCATCCTGTGAAAACTTTGTTCTTTAACTACTTAATATATACATGTGTGTACATAAAATCTAGCTTGCACCTATGAGAGAAATACATGATATTTGGGTTTCTGAGTCTGGCTTATTTTACTTAGTATGATGACCTCCAGTTATTTTCACAAAAAAATACATAAATTAATTCTTTTTATGACTGAATAATATTTTCTCTCTCTCTCTCTCTGTGTGTGTGTGTGTGTGTGTGTGCGTGTATATTTATGCCTGTGTGTTTTCATTTCTAACGGTATTCCAGTAGACTTTTTACATTTTCATATAGGATCATATTATCTAAAAAGAGGGATGATTTGACTTCCGTTTTTCTGTTTATGTCTTTTTTATTTCTTTCTCTTGCCTTATTCATCTCCAGAAGATTTAAAACACAATATCAAATAGAAATGGAGAAAGTGAACATCCTTGTCTCAATGCTGTTCTTTATTATAATGATAAGTGACAGACATCGGAATAAAATGAGATAAAGGTTCATGATTACTGTGAAAGGGTATCTTGGGGCTAAACAGTGATGGCAGGTACAGAAATGGATAGTAGATGCTCTTTCAGAAAAATGAATGTGGTGATCTGTTAGGATAAGAGTTTGACACAGGAGCAAGTGAGAGAGCTAGTTGTCTTGGTTATCGAGGGGATGAGCTGACCAGACAGGCAGAATGAAAGAACATTGAACATCACTGCTTGTAACAGCAAGAAGCCGGCTCTAGTTGAAGATAGAATGTTAGGAGCTGGGAAAGGTTGTATCAGAGCTAGAGTGATGGCACTGTAAAATAAATGAATAATGTTCAGTTTTCAATGGCTATTGTGTCATCCTTCTTAATCAGTGGAAGAGGTTTCTGTTCTTGATTTAAACCAGCAGGGCAGACATCCTAACGTTAAAGACCATGTGTCTAAAATAAAAAGACACAAATTCATGGTCTGCACCTCCATTACTATGAGGGACAGAGGTCAAAATGACTTTAGCAAACGCCATTGACTTTTACGGTTTAAATATTAAGAACAAAGCATTCACACACTCTTACCTTGGTATATCTAACTACTATAATTTCAATGTTCTAGAAGCAGAACTTGACTTTTGAAAGTGAAATCTCCTAAGGAAATTGGTAACCTTAACTTACATTTAAGTATTCCTAACTTGTTATGTTATTAGGATGGAAGACTCCAACTTCTCAGCTACAATAAATGTTAGTCTCATGTGTCTCATGTCAAGGCAGTGAGCAGCTTGTCTGTTAGAGGAAATTTACAACAGCAGACCCTCCTGAGATCTGCAGCTGTGTGTGGGCTTCAGACTGAAACCTCGGATGTATCACAACAAAAATCCCACAGTGGTGTCTGCCAAGCAGTTCACTTCTAACACAGCATCAATGATGGCCTCCATTTAGGATTATGTTATTTGGATCAAGCAGAAGTACTTTAAAATGTCATGCTCTTATCAAGTAAATTTCAGAAAAAATTTAAAGCATTAAGTATACTAGAGAGAAGCAAAGAGATAAAGATCTTGTGTTTTCATAGAAGAAATAGAAATTGGTAGGATTTTGGAGGAGAATGCTGATGTTGCTAAATCTATGAGCCTTGAAGTTCTGTGCATGTGGGTTGCATACCAGCCTTGTGATCCATGGTGAGACGTCAATCTTTCTCAGTCTTGGAGCCTTCATCTCAAAAGGCCAGAAATAGTAAAGCTTATTTCCTAAGGTTGTTATGAAGTGATAGGAGCATTATCCCTGTAACTTGCTGAATTCAATCTTTCATATGTATTAAATATCTGTACAACAATATCTGTTTGAAAAGTACTCATAAATGATTATGCCATTTTGTAGACTTTTCCTATTTGCTTCTCTGTTGCTCTGATAAAACACTGACCAAAAGCAACTTGGAATACTCATGTAATTTAATGGTGTACTTATCACTATCTAGAATAGCAAGGTCATTTCCTGGACAAATACACCATAAAGCATATAGAGAAAAAAAACTAAAGACACTATAAATATAGAATTACAATGAAAATCTGCTTTGTGCAGGGCATGCTGGCCCAGGCCTCTAATGCCAGTATGAAGGAGGGAGAAGAAGGTAGATCTCTGTGTGATTGAGGCTAGCCTTGTATAGATAGGAAGTTCTGGGGCAGCAAGTGCTAAGGGGAGAAAGGGAGACAGGTCTCAAAAAATCAAATTTGCATTTAAAAACACACAATATAAATCTACAAATCAAGATTTTTAATCTTAAAGGAAAATTGTCATCATCAACCAACTACTCTACAATTGCATAGAATTTCCTTGTTGTTTTGGAAGACTGTATTTAAAGTTTCATTGATATCTGAATGATATAGGTTATATAATGACCTAAGTGCTATGGTTTCTGTCTATGATATGAACAACCAATTAGATCCAAACAAAAGAGAGGCCTCCCAGGGCTGCTGAATTTTC
Organism: Nannospalax galili; assembly: GCF_000622305.1. NCBI lineage: Eukaryota > Metazoa > Chordata > Mammalia > Rodentia > Spalacidae > Nannospalax > Nannospalax galili. Next base: position 2,460,704 of record NW_008353490.1, read on the forward strand.
CCACAATGCAATATTTCACTGACTTCAAAATCTTTTGAGATTCCATTGATATTTTAGGAGCTATTTATGAGGACTGTATCATATCTTTGAAGTAGAAATTTAGATACTGAGACTAGAAAGATAATTTACAGGTATAAATCCACTCTAATATGGTATATAAACTGCTTCTTTAGTTAAAGCAAAGTGAAAAATGCCTGAATGCTTTCATAACTTGAATTCATCTCTGTCCTAGAAACAACAGTATTTAAAACTAAACATTCAATATATTAAAAATAAAAAAGAACAGAACAAAGCCTAGCTTTGAGTAATTGTGATGGCTTAAAAACAAAGCTACATAACAAGAAACTGTACCACTCAGGAGAAACCTTCCTTAGAGTTGTTGGCCAGGGTAGTTCAAGAAACTCCCAAAAGTACATAGGCTATTCCCACAGTCCTGATTGCCTCCCTGAACTTGAAGGTATGACCCACTGCTGAAGACAGGGCATAATTCAGATACAGAATTTGGAGCAATGGAGATAGAACTGACCTCGATCTCATAGTTTTGGACAATACTAGACAAGCTGCTGAGGGAGAACATCAATCAATGATCCAACCTTAATTTCAAGGCCTAATAACTGCATTAATGACCAGCATAGCAAATGACATTGGTGCAGTAGCAACACTTTTATCTTGGGGGTAATTGACAGCTACCTAATTGGACTTAAAGCCCACTTAATGGGAGGAAACTCATGTGTAGTACTGTAGACAGCTAAATACACATGGCTGGAGAGGTCATAGATCTTAAACAAAATCCAAAGGCTGTCACATTCTGAGAAAAATGTAATTTCTTAGCATGTGCAAAATATGGATCCTTAAATTCACAGAGAAGTATCCAAGTCACCACTCATCAAAAAAATTCTTTTACCTAGGCATGGTGGCACACGCCTTTAATCCCAGCACTCGGGAGGCAGAGGCAGGTGGATCTCTTTGAGTTCAAGACCAGATTGGTCTGCATAGAGAGTTTCAGGCTAGCTGGAACTATAGGGAGATCCTGCCTTCCTGCCTCCCCCCCCCCAAAAAAAAACCAAACTAGAGCAAAGTAGCTTCTTTTGCAACAGATGGAGACATTTACAGAGTCCAATAACTGGTCATGCACAGACATTGTGAACTGCCCAGGCCTAAGTGGCACATTTATAATGCAACCACTACACCTAAGGCTCAGGTAACATAGAACAAGGGGTAAAAAGGATGCTAATATATCTCTCAATTCTCATTAACAAAGCTCCCTTATGCTACAGAGGGCCAGGAACACAAAAGGTCACAAATGACCAAAGTTTACAGAGTAAGAGTCTACAGAGTGTGTGTCTTTGGACAGCACCCCTGTGATAAACTTCAACCACCCAGGGCTCAGGGACCATTGTAGAAGAGGGGGTAGAATGATTGTAAAAGGCATGGAGGAGGTCCGTGACCATATTGAAATAGAGTTCTACAAGCTCCTGGGACCTTGCTCATGTGAATATACAGTAATGGTGTCAGGATGCATAAGACCTAAGCAAACTCAAGCAGACAAAACCCCAGCACAGAACTGTAGAAATGGACTGCAAGCCCAGATCTTAGTTGAAGAATTATTGGCAGTTTGTTACTGCTGGGTGAGAAAGACCTGATCTTCTTGAAAGGAGGGACTCTAAATAGACTAAGTAGGCCCCAGTGGTGATGTTGCACTGAGGAACCTCTGGGGACACTAAATTAACATGATAGGCCTTAACACAAATGACAGAATGTATGAATTTCAGTGGGGGGAGGGCTATGGGAGGGTGAGAATGGGTAAAGGGGGTATAAAGATGATCAAGATCTTCTGTATGAAATACACAAAAATTCAATAAAAAACTTACAAAAAAAGCAACAAACTGCTCTCCATGAAATAAGAAGAGGTTTGTGTTCAAGCTTTCAAAGTCAATTTATATAAGAAAACAAAAGATTAAGGAATGAACATGACTTAGGAAAGATCCACAGGAGGCCAGGCCTCTGTTATTTCACAGAACATTGTATATGGACACTATGGGGATGAAGAGGACAAAACTGCAAGGCTCTGTGATATGATCTGAGACCCTGGGTGAGATCTCCAACAGTTCTGAGGGCTGCTTTTCTAACAGGGGAGTGTGGAGTGAATTTTGGATATACTGAGGGAAAGTGAGAGGCCAGATTATTTTTACCTGCATTTTCATGATAACAGGTAAATTCATTAATACAAATAAGTAAAGGAGATCAATAAAGCATGACTTTTTGACAAACGATACTGCAGACAGGCACTTTCTTGGACACCCACCAAGAGTGACTTAGTGAAACTGGTATTTGAATTCTTTGTCTCTGTGGGATGCACACAGTTGTGCAGTCTCAATCTGTCAAATTTTTGCACCTACCCTCTTCATGGGAATATTACACTTACGGATTCAAAATGATCATGTCCATCCACTTCAGACATCATTTCTAAAATTCAAGTAAGACAAAGAGAAAGCAACAGCTAGGGGTGGGCTGATTCCTCTTCTGTTTTGTCTAAAACAGTGCCACGTCTGGAATTCGCGCTTAACCCACATTGACTAGAACTGCTTATGTGATCACATTTAGCTAGGAAGGTGACTGGTTTATTGGCAATACTGAGCTTTGGACAAAATTAGGGCTCTCTTTGTAAAGAAAATATGGTAACTTCTAGTAGCACTCTAAAAGTCAGGGTACTCTGGTACTTGCAGTGTCATTCTTCTTAAATTTTGATTTTTTTTTTTTTTACTTGCATTGAATGGTGCAGAGTAGAGAACTAAGATTATCATTCTATTCTGAATATTAACAACTGCATGAAGGCACCAGCTACAGTTCATATTCATGGGACTTTCCTGGAATAGACTCACTGAATAAATTCCAAATGGACCTCAAGCTTTCAGCAAGGAAGATAAAGAAGCAGGCTGTGTACAGTCACTGCTGCATTAATTAGAGTCCATCTGGCTTCATGAAAGGCTTCCACACAGCAAAAGGATACGTTTCATCTGCTGACAATAGCGACACCTGAGGCTCTGCTCCGTTGGAATCGATAATGAGGATGGCAGAGAGGTTGAGCACAAATTTCCTCTGGTATCCCCAAGTTCCCCACCTCACACATGTTTCAAGAAACCATCAAAGTCTATAACATTGGAAGGATAATTTTGTTCGTTTGTTTGTTTTAAAGAGGACAATATTTTCTCAGGTTTTGTCAGTATTGAATAAGTATGGTCTTAGAGCTGAAGCTCCTTTGCATTTGCATTGGGATTTACATAGCTTTCCTCGGCAGCTGACTTTGTGGACTGTGTGAAATCTTCTTAGGCAGCACTAATGTGGCAATTAGAAAAAGTGAAAATGTACTGGCAGCAGTGACACAGGCCTGTGATCCCAGCATATGTAAATTAGAGGCAAGAAGGTGTATGAGATTCAGGCAAGCTGGGCTTCATAAGACAACTGTTTCAAAAGAGGAAAAATAGGAGAAAAAGGAAGAAGAAAAGAAAGAAGAAGAGGGGACGAAAAGAGGAAGAGGATAAGAGGAAGGCATAATAAAGAAAATGCAATAAAAAATAACTAATATGAATATTCTTTTTTAATTTTTAATTTTTTTCTACTCACTATTCTTATTTTATGTGTATGAGTGTATTACCTACATGTGTGTAAGTGCACCTGTGTCATGCAATGGCCACGGAGGTCAGAAGGTGCCGAATTCCCCTGGAACTGGAGTTATGGATGGTTGTTAGCCACCATGTGGGTGCTGGGACTCGAACCTGGGTCCTCTGCAAGAGCAGTCAGTGCTCTTAACCCCTGAGCCATCTCTCTAGCCCCAGAATATTTTAAATAGTGTAAATTACTTATAAAAAGTAATCATTGCCTTTGAAAAACTGACTTCTAAATTCTGACAATGGAGATTCTTATCTCAGTAGATAGGCTGAACAGAATATCAGCCTCTAGGAACTGGAGAGATGGCTCAGCAGAAGAGAAGATGGCTGGCTGCTCTTGCAGAAGACCCAGACTCTGATCCCAGGACCCACATGGTGGCTACCTACCATCTGTAACTCTAGTTTTAGTGGGTCTGACACCCCGTTCTGATCTCCGCAAGCATTGTATAACATGGGTGCACTTACATACATACAGGCAATACACTCATACACATAAAATAAGAAATAATAAATAAAATATGTTAGACCCTGCCAAAGAATAAATTGGTGAATTAAGATATGAGTAAGAAAAAAATAATGATTTAAGAGAATGGGTGAGTACAGGGAAAATGCTAAGTACAGAGGAGAGCAAGAGAAGAATCAACAGGAAAAGATAATGGCCAAATCATTACTCAGTGGACAGAAAAATTGTCAAGAAAGAAGTACTAGGAAAAGCCAGCCAGATAAAAGCAAATAAAGGTACATTTACAGCATCATTTTAATTACTGTAAACTAAAGGATAAGTTCAAATGACAAGAGTTGCTAGAGGAAAGAGAAATTAACTTTAAAGGTAGAATGATTAAATTGACAACACCTATTAAGCATATATTATAAAAAGAGAAAACAATATAATGAACTCTAACACAGCTTAGGCTATTTGATGGGAATGTAGAAATCAAAAATATGTTCGGGCATGGAGATGGAGAGATAACTTAGTAAATTGTTTATTGTGCAATACCCATGTTATGAGCTTGACAAGGAACATACCTGTAATCCCAGTACTTAAGAGATAGAAAGCAGATTATTCCTGAGTCTTAACTATTTGGTCAGTGTAACCAATCAGTGAGCTCCAGGTTCAGTGAAAGACATTGTCTCATAAAATAAGGAAGAGGGCAAGAGAGAACAACATGGGAAAAAGACATGTATACACACAAAAAGGATGTTTCCCTGGCATTGGAGAAATGGTTCAGTAGTTAATAGCATTAGCTGATCTTAGAGGCTGTTCAGTTTCCAGCACCCACATGGTGGCTAACAACCATTCATAACTCCAGTTTCAGGGAATCTAACACCCTCTTCTGGCTTTCATAGGAATGGCACAGAAATAGATGTATTTACATACATTCAGGTAAACTTTCATACACAGAAAATAAAACTAAAATTTAAAAATTAAGTATGTCTTCAGATAAATGAAAGCTTAGGAAATTTGAACAGATCCATAAACAATAAATAATTTAGAGAATTTTCAATTTCAGGTATTAAGAAAATCATGCCAGACTGCAACACATAAATGCAAGAGACAGTGTAGCAGTTTTACGAAATATTATCATATGCCAGCTTCAGGTGGGGACATTCCTCTTGAGGGAGGCATTTACCCAAGTGAAACAAAAACATTTGTCCACAGAAATACTTTTTGTTTTGTTTGTTTTATAGCTTATTTATTTCTTCGTAATAGTTAATATCAGAGGAAACTGTACGTCGCCATCATTAGGACAGTGAATACATGGGTTGTTGTCTATTCATGCAATGAAGCACTTGTATCAGCAATAAAAATGAATTCACGATATGCAAAGATGCACGGATAAATCATGAAAAGATCTTATCCAGGCAAAAAATGAGGGAGGGGTTGGGTTTAGTGTGATTCTAATTCTATGAAATTTCAAAATGCGAAAAAAATTTCAATCCATTATTAATGCAAGAAAGATCTCTGGGATAATAGAATATTATGAATATTAAATATAGCACTGTGAAAATGAATTCAGGACAAAATGAATTCAGGACAAACGACTATTACCTAACCTTGTAACCACAAAGTTAATCTTATCTTTTGGGATCATTTACACTACAACAGCTTGTTCATGTTGTAAGCAAGCTTACTTGGGCCTTGTGCTCCTTTTGTATCTTAAATATATAGCTTTAATTCCTCATATGCCTTATTTGCCCTTGACCCAGAATAGTATATGCTTGTGTATGTACATATGTATGTTGTGTAAATTGCAAGTGCTACAAACAACAGGTGGAATTAAATTGATGATAACATCTGTTTGTGCTGATGTGTGCTGTCTAGGTCAGTAGGAATGAGAAAGAGTAAGTTCTCTGATGAGACAAATCCTGCTTTTCTCTTCCCCATTTAGTGCTGGATATACTATTTTAATAAAGGGAGGACAAGGTCTTTATTAAGAGCACAGTTCCAGGAAAAATCTGAAGGAACAAGTTTTCAGAACAGTTTGGACCCTCAAAATCTGAAGGAACAAGTTTTTAGAACAGTTTGGACCCTCATTCTTGGTGGAAGTAGATGCTAAGAGTCAGGGTGTCTTTCCTTAGGCATCACCATAATGGGGCTTTGGACTGCTGGTTAGCATTGGCCACATAGATGTTACTTTTATTGAACTTACAAAATTACTTAAAACCTGTGCAATTTAATGTCTTTAAATTTTATTCAATGAAATAAATGGAAATGATGTTATCAATAATAATAGAAGATAAAGTAGACTTTAAGGCAAGAAGCCTTATTACAAATAAACAAGGATATTATATAATGACTAAAGGTCATCCTAACAAAGAAAACACAATTCCAAATTTACATGGCAAAATACCTAGGCTACACAGACATAAAGTAAAAACTTATAAAAATAAGGAAAGAACTATTTCAATAATTGACATTATTAAATACATATTTTTCATGCATTGTGAATTTTGTACCCTTAAGACTTCTTACAAATAAGTTCAAATATTAAATATCTTTCTTAAATATTTCTCACAAACACTTATTCTAGTACCCTGTCTTATTTATATGACTTTGAAATATCTTTTTAAAATTTATTTAATTTAGCCATAAAGTTTATTTAGATTTGTCTGGGGGTTCAGTACAAGCTTGCATTGATAGACTCAGAATATTCCAAGAATGAGCATTCTCGAGGAAGAACCAGCCTTTGCTTGACTCTTGGGACATAACTCTCGAGCTCTAAGAACATTATCCTACTATCAGTGTTTTTGTATACTGAAAGCTCTGGGAGCCCACTCCAACCCATTCTTCTGTCCCAGGCCAAACTGTCCAACTGGATTCTCTCTCCTAGCTTCCTCTGAAACCTGATTTGAGAGATAATAAATTGTGGGTAGAAAGTAAACCCTAAGGACACCCCTGTCTCATGTTAAATACCCCAGGTGAGATGACCCATAAAAACAGTGAGCTAAAATTCCACACATTGTCCTAGCAGAGGTCTTGCTCCATCCTCGTTCTCTGCTCTGTACTCAAAATCAAGTACAAACACCCATGTTTGGATTCCATAAATTACGTATGAATTAAATTTTTATATTTCCAGTTTAACTTTCTACTAGTTCTAGAGAGCATTCACATCTATCTATTCATAATCCCATTTATGCCTGAAAGACAAGAAAATTTAATCTGAGATAGTCCTCTCTTAGCCCATGTATACTGCTGAAACCAAACACCATGCATGGCAAATTCATACAGAAGAATTTTTATTTCTTAAGGTTCTGGCAACTCAGGTACTAGATCAAGGTGCTGGTGTTGATTATCTTGTGAGGATCTCTTGGTTGCATCCTCATGTGACTAAAAAAAAAAAAAGAAAAATCAGGGGCTGAGGCAAAATCTCTAGCCATGAAGTGCTTGTTGAACAAGCATGAGTCTTCAAATTAATCCCCAACAATCATCAAAAAGTCAAGTGTGGGAACTGGAGAAATGGTTCAGTAGTTAAGAGCACTGGGTGCTCTTGCAGAGTACCCAAGTTTGATCCCCAGTACCCACATAGTGGCTAACAACTGACTGTAACTCCAGTTCCAAGGCATTCTATTGACCTCCACGAGCATTGCATGACTCAGGTGCACTTATATTCATTCAGGTAATGCATTCACACAGATAAAATAAAAATAGTATAAAAAAAGAGCAAATGATGTATGAATGTGTCAGCTTACATGGTCAACTTAACAGAAACCACAGACAGAGATTAGATAACCTGGCCTCTTCTTCCATCACAGTGTCCCAAGCAGAGCACCTGAAACTCACTGTTCCCTTTCACAAATACCAGCAACTGCCCTCCTGCTATAATAACATTTTATCTGGAAAAATTCTTAGTTTTTCCACCTTTGATTCCCGGATTAAAAGTCACTTCTGTAACTTGGGCCTTGTACATTGCATTGAATACCCACAGTTGAGTTTGTGATGTTTAAAGGAGTCATTGTGTGAAAAGCAACCAGGTCAATAAATCTCAAGCATTTATAAAGATGTGATCTTAATTTTCCTTTAGAGAATTAGCTGCTTTCTCAATGTCCAATTATTGATAGCATGCAATGAATATATTTACCTTCTTTCATGATTGAATCTACTATTATCATCTATCTATTGTCTTCATCACAGGGAGATAATGGTTGTGAGTATTGACATTCCTTGAATCCCAACATAGATGTCTGTTTCAGTCAGCATATCATAAATATTTATTTGATATATGTAACCATAATTGAAAGATTAAGTGAACACAGTATTTTAAAAATAAATGAGAAAGGTTTTATATCAAAAACTCAAAGTACTGTATTGAAAAATTTTATTATGTGTAATAACATGCATATATAATCCTACATAATACTTTATTTATCATAAATATATAGTATTTAATTGATTATTGTCAGTGGTGATGTAATATTTAATCAGTTGTCTCCAGTGAGCTCAAGTATTTGAACACTTGGTCAGTGGCGATGCTGTTTGGGTAAAGTCATGGCCCTAAGAGGTGTGGCTTTGCTAGAGGAAGGATGTCACTGGGGGCAGACTTTGAGAGTTCATAGCAACGTCCCATTTCCAGTTTCTCTGTTTCTTGCCTGAAGATGTGAGTGCTCTGCTTTCTTCTCTGGCTGCTTCTGCCTCCATGCCACCCTGACATGATGGACCCTTACCCCTCTGGGATCGTAAATTAAACAAGCTCTCCTCTTTTGGTAGGGTGACCGTTCCCTTGGTAACAGTCATGGTGTTTCATCATAGCAACAGAAAAGTAACTAACACACAAGTCAACAGTTAAACTAATAAACACTTGATTTTTTTAAAAGAAGTACCCAAGAAACAGTACGACAAAGAACACAATTGTCAGGAAGCTAAGTAAAATTTCTGTGCACGGAATTACTTGCAATTTTTAATTTTAAAAGTTGTGTATCTTGACTCAAGATTCATTTTCAAGTGCAATCTGTCAAGTCATTTCACAGTGGGAGTCAGGATGAACAGCTACTTCATTCTAAGATTTTTTTGAAAGAATGTGGGTGGGAGAGAACAGAGGCTCTAACAGCAAAACTGAAAATGAAAAATTGAGTTTCTTGTTGCTGGTAACTAGGAAGTTATGTAAGTCTGTCAATATCTTTATTATGCAGAAGGACTGAAAAAGACTCAGTGAATGATAAGAGAAGATAGCCAGGATTAAAATGGAGAAACAAAAACACTACTTTCTGCATGTCCTATTCTGTATGATGGGACATATGAAAGGAAAACAGAGAAGGTCCTAGAAGCCCAAGGACCTGCAGGTGGAGATCAACTCCTAGCTCTCAATATCAAAGGCAGTAGGTGATAAGTTTTTTTCTCCTTAAAATAACTCAGAGAAGATAGAATTAAGGTTAAAAGTTACTTAACAAAACAATGAATTGTTTTTTCCTGCACAAATGAACTTTAGAGAAAGAGGTGGAAGAGGAATGAAGAAAGAAGGATGAGAGGAGGGAGGAAAAGAGAGAGAACTAGAGAAGAGAAGAGAAGAGAAGAGAAGAGAAGAGAAGAGAAGAGGAGAGGAGACAGATGGACAGAGAGACCGAGAGGGACAGAGAGATGGAGAGAGATAGAGAGCTCCAAACTTAGACCTGTGCTTGGAATGTGTTAGTTCATAAATTTTATCATATCATTGACACAAAACCTTATAGGGTAGGTATTTTGAATATTTTATATTTTCTATGCTGACATTAAGATTCAGAAGAGAATAGAAAATTATGATTTTTTAAATTACAAATATTTTACTTCTATATTTCAAATCTTTCACAGGAGAAGCCAAAGAACTTTCTGACTCCTGTGATTTTAAATGTCTTAAATAATTATGAATTCTGGCCATCAAAATCCATCTTTTGAAATAAAGATAATTTTCTGATACCTACTACATTTTATCTATGTCATTTATGTGTTTATTCCCAAATTTACAATGATGGTCCATCATGCTGACCAAGATGATATATTAGACTGCATATGGAATGGGGATTCAGATGTACCATGCGTGGTGCTTCCCTATATAGACCTTAGAGTCTAGTGGCATAATTGTTTTTATAGAAACTATTGATATGTTGGATCAGTACCAGGGATGCTGGCACTATTAATATAGATGACTAGGAGTCTGCTGATGACCAGTAGCCAATGGATACTGTTTCAATCAATATTAAAGAGAAGTAATGAAGGCTGGAGAGCTGGCTCAGCAGCTAATAGCAATGTCTGCTCTTGCAGACAACTTGGGTTTGGTTCCAAGCACCAAACAATGATCAGTAACTCCAGTTCCAGGAGATCTCACACCCTTTTCTGACTTCAGTGTGCATTGTACTCATATAGTGCACTTACAAAAATGCAGGCAAAACACTCATAGACATAAGATAAAAATCAATTCATTTTTCAAAGTTTAAAGAGAAGTAACAAGAATGAATAGGACACATGGACATCAGAGAGTATCAGTTATCACAAGACAAGCCTCCTGAGAAAACAGTAACATCTTTTTCTGAAACAAGTGCTCTGTTCTCTAGGAGTATACATGAAAACTTGGCGTTACCATTTGTACATACGTGAGGCTGAATACACCTCAGTAGAGGTCCCATGCAACATTTGTTTGATTTGGCATCACTTGATGTTGATGATGGCAGCAGATTTAAGATTTGATGTCAGGGAGGCAGAGTGTGTGCTGTTGTCACTGTGAGCTTTTAACTGGGAATCAGATTCACACATTCACTCTGTCGTACTGTGCAGGAAGAGTACACTTAACATTTACCAAAATAAATAGCTCATTTTCATCCTCTTATTTAAAATATTATGCTCGGCCGGGCATAGCGGCACATGCCTTTAATCCCAGCACTCAGGAGGCAGAGGCAGCTGGATCTCTGTGAGTTCAGGGCCTGCCTGGTCTATGTAGTGAGTTCCAGGGCAGCTGGGGCTACAGGGAGACCCTGTCTCAAAAAGACCAAAAAAAATATTATACTCCAAGAGAAAGTCAGTCAAAATTCCAATATGGATAAGGAAGGGACTCGTGAAGCCCCACTACCAGCTGAAGAGGTATTGGAAGTCCTTAGCTGTTGGGAGAGAAAGAACAAGTTTTCTTCAGGGACAGAGCACTGGATTGGTTTCCCATGATCCAATGGATAGCTTTATACAGTCCACAGAAACAATAGACTCTGTGGTTACAAAAAAGAATATATGAAATTGTGAGGCCAATCTGGTGTGTGTGAGAGATTTTGGAGGAGTTGGATGAAGTTGGAAGGGGGATGTAGATTTGAGAAGAGTTGGAGGAGAATGGGGGTGGGTTTGATCAAAATACTGATATGTATGTATGTAATTTTCTACTAAAAAGCCATGCTCAATAGAGTGTGTTTTAATTTCATGGATAAGTATTTATTCATATCAAATAAAACATGTTTATAATCTGTTTTACTCACAGACTGTAACATGGTATATTACTGTTTTATCTCATTATTACAGGTCAAATAACATACTAGTATATACATTAATAGCAATTCAATTCAGTAATAAAATCCAAGCAGTATTATACACAGATGCTCTATCTATCAACAACATAGGCTCATATTATTATAATACACAGAGGGCTGTTAAAATTTATTTGTCAGATGCTGATTCATGGAATCTCATATTCAGAATTTCATTGAGCATCTAATAGTAAGTTTTGTTTTTAAAGATCTCTTTTGCCTTTTTTTTTGTAACAACACTGGCCATAGTACTATTGTTTTATATGTTCAAGTTGTGTAACTTACACAAAATTTGTGTTATCACTTGATGTCTCTGAGACCTTATATTTATGATTTGTAATATAACCATCTGAAGAGAAATGAGTAAATTTTGTAGGGGACTCGCATGTGTTTATGTGTGTACGTGCAATTGAGTGTATGTGTGTTTGTGTATGCATGAGTTTGTGTGTATATATGTCGGTATGTATTTGTATGTGTGTGTGTGTGTGTGTGTGTGTGTGTGTGTGTGTGTGTGTATGTGAATTTACGTAAGGAAGATCTGTCTTTATCAAATGACAGAGAGGCAACATCTTGTTATCTGAGATCCTGGTGAGAACAAGTGAATTCTGTCTTTTGGAGTTGAGGTACTCTTCCTCTCATGGCGGGGATGGAAGAATTCAAGTCCCTAACCAACCCCTTCTCTTCTATCTTTGAATCATTTTATTGGTGTTTCTTTGTAGAACTCTGACTCAGACAGACTTTCTGGTATCATAAACTTTCTTAGGGAAAACAGTAGGCTACTTTTGTAATTCTTCTAATGTACTAATGTAGTTATTTGAAGTGAATTGAGTAATGACTTTTGGCATTGCCCCATTTCAGGTTTTCAATAAGTGAAGACATCACTTTGACGGAAAATGAACTAATGGTTAGAAGCTCATTACTGAATCTTTGATCACTGACTCTAAGATTCTTTAATACTCAGTTTACATATCTGTAAGCTGTAGACTAAGGTCTTTCTTTAGAAGTAGAGGCAGGATAAAGTTAAACAGTATGTGCCTAAGAATCTTCTTCACAATGTCTTACTTTTTGGTAAACTGCCATTTTTCTCCAAGACTACACACACACTCTCTCTCAGACTGGAAATTTCAGGTATTCGTTGGGGAAAAGCTAAGGTTATGTGTTGTTTGTCTCTGTAAGGGACTATAGAGCCACTAGGACTCCAGGTCACTTAATATTCTAACTGGTCAAGGATAATGGGAGTGTCCACATAAAGAAATGGCAGTAAAAGAGTCTTGTTCCAAAAGAATTTTGCTGTTATTTTGTTCTTGCTTTGAAATAAACTCCTGAAATAAATATTTTCTTGAAGTCTTTAGAAGCATCCTTTGAGAAACTGATCAGAAGACTGAGCTTACTATTTACTATTTACACAGAATTTCATCAAGAAAATGTAATGGCATCTGAAAAAAGTTGCTACCTTATTGATTCTATTGAACTTGGTAAACCTCTAGGAGAATATGAAACTCTAAAAATTTTTTAAAATTTCCTTTCAAGTCTGTCACAAATAGATGAAAGATTGAAGATTATCTTCATTTTAAAAAGAAATAGAAAAAAATAAAATTATATGCTTAGAATGTTTTACAGCTGTTTCAATCCTGGATATGTCATACAAACAATTGTTTTTAAGTACCACTTATGTATATTTCAGACTCTGAAGGCTCTGTTCAATATTTCTGTCAGTAACCCATCAAAGTCTAATCATCCTTGAATATGAGTCATTTCGACAGTGTAGATTTTTTATATGCCCCCTCTACTTGCTAGCTTGATTCTCTTAATACATTAGCATTCAGTTTGCCTAGTCATGACTCAATTATTACAGAACAGCTTTCCACTCAATCAAACAGTATTTATATTTTTTATATTTATATTTTAGAAATTGTGCTGCATTCTAAGGATACAAAAATGAAGGTCCACATGGCCTTTAATTCTCCTCACCATATCCTGACAATAAACCACAGCCATATCAGGAATCACATGGACCACGTTATTAGATTTGTGATTGCTCCCCCTCACGCTGCTCTGACTTTAGGGATTATACTCAACCAGGCAGACAGAGACTAGTAAGAATAAAACCACACCATTATCTACTCTGCTGCAGCCATCTGATCACTTCCCATTTTATGGAAAAGAAAATAATTTTAAAGCAATGTTTGATCCCCATGTGTCTTTGTCTCCATCTCCTTGCCTAGTTCTCCTACCACAGTCACTTTCACCCTGCTCCTATCACCTTGTCTTCTTTGCACATGTGTGAAGATGACTTCTTTTCTTAGGAAATCCCTTTCCTTAGATAGTCACACCCTCTGTGTTCCTTTTAAACACTTTGTTCCAACTTTACACCATCAGGTTATGTCTCTCTAAATTATGTACCTTATTTTTTAATGACATAGTCATTAAAAATGACTAGTCACAACATGACATCTGATTTATCATTATTGTTATTAATTCATTCATTATTCAACTTCTTTCAAGAAGATTACACAGGATAAAATCAATTATTTTCTGTGATATGAACAGCTTTATGCACATACAGTATGTGGTAGATATTTATTGAATGTGTAACTGTTTTTCTATTATACATTTTTTGATAAACAAGCAATGTTGAAATAAGTGCAGGGAGAAACCAGAAGAACGTGCAGCTTCATCACTGAAGTTCTTGGATTCATAGAAAGCTTCACTGTTGGAAACTCCTTGGTAAAATGGAAAGAGGCAGACCCTTCCATAGACTTACACAAATCACATATCTTAGTTACCGGCAATTCACACTGGTGAGTAGATGATACAAGGGAAGCATGTGGGAGCAAGTGATTCCAACCTCTTCTCTCAGTGATTGTTATTGCTGAATTAGGATCACCCTGACAGTGATTTCTGGTAGGTGCTGCCAATGTATGCATGCACAGTACCACTTACACAAGATGAAATACTTCAGGTATGAAACATATCACTTCTGTTTAGAGACTCACCAGCTGACACTGGCATTTCTTCTTTGCAGATCTTATACTATAATTCTATAAAATATGAGTGCACTTGCAATAAATAATCTATATGGACCAGATATATCACACTAAACCTAACTCACAGGTAAGGATTCTGTCAGAAATTGTTATAAGTATGTTTACAAAGAAAAAATACCGTGGCTTTTCTTTGGTTTCTCACCTGTTTCTCTAGCCTGGCCAGGGTGGGAGTCAGGAGCTAACTCTTGGCTTCTCACTCATTTTGACCAATGGATGGGAAAACAATGAGAAGCAGTAAGGCCAGAGTTTAGATACATATCCACATTTCTTAGTTTCTACAAGTAACTTTCATTTAAAAATTAGTGTCCAGTAGGAACCTACTGGAACCATTAAAAAATGGCCTATAGACACTGCTCTGGTCTAGTAAAATTTCAGTTTTTCCTGGGATAACTAATCAACGATAGAGCTTAAAAAGTTTAAAATATATAACCCCAATTTTTCACAGGAATCAATCTTAAATCTTACCACTTAGTGATAAGCATTTTAATATATTTAGAGTCAACTACCATCAAACTTTTATCTTACTCAAACAGACAACTGGATGTGGTTGATAGAACTGAGTGATTTCACCTCCATCTCTTTGAAATTGTGATTCTTCAGAGCCTGAGATTATATAGGAAAAATATTAACTTTCCTAGCTTGATCAGATGAAACTATAGCTTCTTACAATCTAGTTTATTTTATGCAGAGATATTCTCAATATTTCTAAAAGATTCTTATAGAACACTGTGCATCTAATTCCTATTTTTGTAAGTATATAAAATTGCTAACTCTTAAGGCACAAAAGGAAAACACAACTTAGTTTTCAAAATATTAACACTGAGTATCAGATGTGCATCGACACATTTACCATAAGTAGTTATTATTAAATGTTATGTTGTATGATGCACAGTTCCAAGTAGTTTAAAAGTATTTTGCTACTTCTCATGAACAACTTATGAGATCATAATTATCAGCTGTTCTTTAGAAATGGGAAATTGAAGCCTGAAATTTGACAATGCTTCAAAGTTCAGGGGCCCCCAAAACTTAAACTCTATGCCTTGGAGAGTTCTTATCAGTGGGTTCTAGAGATCCCTTTTAACATTATAGGCTATTGACATTGTTGTTGGTTTTACTCCATAACTTGAAGGTAACACCCTATTGCTGAAGACAGTATATATTTGAGTCATTTGACATGGAGAAATCTAGCTGGTACTTACCTGGATTATTCATCATCCCTATTGGATAGATGTCAAAGTGCTGGAAGGTTCTATGCATGTTATCAGTGAAGAAAAGCAATCAACAGTCTTATCCAGCTGTAAACCCTGCAAGCTACAATAGTGATTGGCCTGGCAAGTATGCCCACTGGTCCACTAGTGACACAAATGTTATAGGAGTAACCAAGCACTCTTTGATTGGATTTAAAGCCCACTCCACAAAAGTAGAACTCATGCCTGGCATTGCTAACTACAACAAAAAAAAAAAGGAAATTGGGTGGCTAGATCACAGGTCCTAATCCCTTAATTTCTATTATTTTGCTAAGTGGGCATAATGAAATGTGCCTCCCCCAAAGGTTTAATCTTTATTCCTGTAGATTAGTGCATTTACCAATTTTCATCAGAGTTGTTTCTTTTTGCAATAGATGGTGATTACTGCAGGGACTCACAACTCACAACAAATGTAGAGAGAATAAGAGACTGGAATGTTTAGCTCTAAATAGGACATTTATATCACACAGCCTTTCCAATAAGACTCAGAAGTCATCAAGAAAGACAGGGCCAAAAGATTGTAAAAGCCAGAGATAATGGACATCTGCAGGAAAAGAATACTTTCAAGACATGACAGGGCAGTTACACATGAATTCACGGTGGTTATGACTGCATGCACAGGATTTACACAAGATGAAGTTAGCCAAGATTTCAGAATGGTTGGATATGGGGCTCATGAGGCCACAACCTAGCTGAGGAGCTATGGGTAACTGGTGGGTGTTGGGGGAGGTAATGTCATTTTCTTCAGCGACATGGCCTCTGAGAGACTACTCATGCTCCAGTAGATGGTCCCAAACTCATGTACATACAGGCAGCTGTAAGTGGACTCAGTGGGTTTGTATAAAGAGCACATAAGGGGCTAGAGAGATGGCTCACCGGTTAAGATCACTCTCTGCTCTTGCAGAGGACCCGGGTTCAATTCCTGGCACTCACGTGGTGGCTACGAACTGTCCTCAGTTCCAGAGGAATCTGAAGCCCTCGTCTGACCTCCACAACATTGCATGACACGGATGCACTCACATACATGTAGGCAATACACTCATACACATAAAATAAAAATAATAAATAATTTTTTAATAAAAGAACACATGAAGCTGGGAGGCAAAAGTAGCGGAGGGACAGGGGAGAAATCATAGGGGAGAGACATGGGGGGTAGATTTGATCAAAACACATTACATGAATGTATGAAATTTTCAAGCAATAAACAATTACCATTAATAAAACAACCAATTTTGGTACACATACATGAATTAGGAAGTTTATTTAAACAAATTATATAAGAAATACCAATTAGGAAGTTGGCCCTTTTCCGTGGGAATGCTGGTTCAATGTAAATGATTTGTTCTTAAAAGTTTACATGAGAATTAATTTACGTGTGGGAAAATTGAGTACTCATTATGAACATATGTACTGGAGCATTATAAAACTTATTTTTTCATGGTATACAATTAATATTCTAGAAATACTTTTTTTCAAAACTTCATTTTAGTCTGAAGTTTAGCTAGGAAAAAATTTCATAAATTAAACACAAGTGTATCAGGAAAGAATTTTTAAATGCCCTCAGCAAGTGGGGCAAAGATCAAATAAATCCATCATAGTCCTGTGGTCTATAAAGCGGAAAACACATTGAATATGTCAGTTGAGCTATGGAATCCATTAAACATTCTGAATGGAAAAAGCAAGGTACGGATCTAACATAGAGTTAGTAAAACGTCAATGCCCCCTGCCTTTCATAGACTTGAGAGAATGAGAGAAAAATTGTCCTTTAGAACCTGTAAACTCAATTGGAGGGATGCACCAGAGTGTTCTAAGGCAGATACTCACTCCGAAGCTCATGCTGCAGAGTGACCAAGAGGCTCGATAGAAGCTGGAGCACAGCTGGATCAAAGTGAACAGGAAGCAAGCAAGCAAGCAAGCAAGCAGATAAACAGTAGAAGCAACTAGAAACAGTCCTCGATATTCTTCAGTCCCTTCTCTACTCTGCTGCCCTGTGTCTAAAGATCCGAGCTACCAGCTCTCTGGGAGTCATCTGATCCTAGCCAGGGCAGCTAAGAAAGGAAACGAATGTTAGAGTCCTAGGTTTCAAGGTGAGGTGTGACTGTGACTGCATGGCATAATCCTTTAAAAAGTTGTGCCTGTAGACAAGAGACTACAGAATGAGACTTTGGTCTGCTGTACAAAAAGTATACAACTCGCCAAGATTACAGAGGCAGGACACACAATTGTTTTTGGTCAGAAATACCTATTCACACAAATATGAAAGTATGATATAGAAGAAATGCTTTTCCCACTCTGGAAATCAAACTTGTAAAACACGGAGGAAATGCCATAACCGTATCATTGCCTATGATCTCTTGTTGCTTATTCATTCAGGTGTTGGTAGCTGTTGTGGACACTTTCTTCAATAGCTTTAGCCTTCTCTGTGTTATTTACAGGCGAAAGAAAGAGGCTTGCAAGAATGTTCTGATGAACACGTATAGCAAGAAGTGCTACTATGACTTGGAGTATTGGAAAAATATTTCACTGTACTGTACCACATTTTTTTTTTGTCTTTTTGAGACAGGGTCTCCCTGTAGCCCAGTTGTCCTGGAACTCACTGTGTAGACCAGGCTGGCCTTGAACTCACAGAGATCTGCCTGCCTCTGCCTCCCTAGTGCTGGGATTAAAGGTGTGCACCACCACAGTTTTATATCAAAACTATACCTAGGAGACTGCACTTACCTTCCCACCTATCTATTTGACTATAAATTTGAGAAACACATTTCTGTGATTGAAAACAAGATTCCCCTTTCTGTGTTTCTTTCTGTGTGCCCATGTGATAACCAAGGTTTGGGGGATTACTTAGGAGCTCTGTCATTCACTGTTGCTCATTAATATAAACAGCACTTCCATAAGATGATGCAAGGCAAAAACCCTCTGGGGAAGTGACATCTAGATGAAGTTAGACTCAGTGGCTTCTGGAGCTCATGTGTCTTACTCTTGAAAAATGAAGCTAGAAGCTCATCTTCATGACTGTCCTTTATATATATTTGCTCCATGTCGATTATAAAATGAAGTTTACACATTATTTAGGAAAACTGATTTATTTTATAATGTATCATAGAGTATTAAAATATATTCCAGGGCAAAATAATTTGATCCTCAGATGCTCTCATGTAAAAAGAAGGTTTTATAATATATATATTGCAGATGAGGAAAGAAACTATGTAGAATGGAAAGTATGTAGTATGGACATGAACATCTCTCAATGGAGTGTACTAGGCTGGCTATTAACAGAGTTTTATTTGTACATTGATGAAAAATTTCTTATGGTTAGTCAGTTTGGTTTCAGAACTGAACTTATCACTTATATGCAGTCTTGAAAAAGTCATTAAAATGCTTCAGTTTCCTCATCTGTACAATGGGTAGCAACAATAGCAACAACAAATAGTATTAGCAGTACCTGTGTTCATAGAATCACTAATGTGACCCAAAACAGATTACATGTGATACAGAATGAATGGTCTTTGTCAGTGACATTTGACATACTTTCAGAGTAACCATAACATTGGAAATACCATATTGTAGAAAAATAAATATGAAAGCAAAGTACACCCCTGCTCTTGTAACAATCCATCCATTATTATTTAATGTCTTATTTCTCCACTGTTGTTTTGAATCTACCATATCCCATCTGTATTCAACTTAGTAAACATACTGTCTGCGGAATCTTCAATTCACAATTTCTCAACAAACATTAAGATTATCTCTGTTGAGTAAAAGGCAAACTCCTCTGAATAAGCATCTAATATGCTCAGAAACCACAGTATCAACCCCAACCTACCCTTAAAACTGTATTTTCCATGACCCTTCATCTATTCCTACATTCATCCAACTGAAATAAAACCATCCAATTATCTGCCATCATCACACTAGACATATCCGTTTCCCAGTACCTCTACTAGATACTTGTCTTGTTCAAGATCTGCTTAGAAAGCCTACTCTTCAAGAGCTCTTCTGATCCTCCTAGAAAAAATAAGTCCTCATATTTCTGCTTCTTATTTATTGGTTACAAAACAACATCTGTATTGTATTTACTTGAAAATCAAATATGATTTATATTCCATAGAATATGGGCTAGGAGCCAAGGTAGTCTAATTAGGTTTTCAAGGGGAATAACATGGTAAAAATGTGAGCAGACATTTCTTCTGTGATTCCTCTAAGCACCAATTCATCAATTTCCAGCATTTATGATTTTCTCCAAAGTACTAAGGAATGTGGATTGCACAAACTCAAAAAATACCCAGTCATACTAATACAAAAATCAACTCAAGGGAGAGTAAATAAAGAGTACAAATTTTATAACAAGATACGAAAGGAATTTTTTTATTTAAAATAAGGTACACATCATAATTTCTGATCAACTTCAGTTTTTTTCTGGGTCTGTGATTAGTAACAGAGCATCCTGAAACACTTTTTTGAAAAATGAACAACTAAAGTGGCATGCCTTTGTATTTGGAGAGAGGGCTCAGGATTGGGAAAGAATTTGCTGACTGCACAATTATTCAGGGGAGAAATCTGCCTGCATGATCACACTGGACTAGAAGTAAGGAACTTTTCTAAATTCCACAAGTAAATGACAGAAGTACATTGAAGGTTGCGTTTATTTATTGTTTCCTGCCATGAGGAATTGAAGGCATGTTAAGACAACAGTTACCTTTTTAAGAAAACACTAGGAAAGACAGAATGTGATACTGCAAGGAAAAATTGTGAATTGTTATTTGTTTGCCTTTGTCACTGATTTACTTGACTAACATAATTTAGTTTAACAATTTTTAGTAAATCCAAATTCATTAACAAAACTAACCATAATCATTATAATTTAACAAGGTGCTTTGAATTATTGAACTGGGTTACTGATAAAAACACAGATTTGGTTGTTTTACCCATACATTTTTCTATCTCTTCCAGTCTTTAAAGGAGACATGGGAGATACTAACTAAACAGATAAGAGGGTAGCAATTAACTCAAGATCCATTTATCTGATTCCTTGATCTGTTTAATGACTTCTTAGCTCCATATATCCCATCACATTTTGATAAGCAAACGTGATTTAATGGAGAGTATGTGTTGCAAATAAACTTTCTGTTCATTAGACAAAGAAGAAATGCACTGTTTAAATAATATTAATTTAGGAAACAAAAAGTTTAAAGGATTCATTTATTGAAATTCCTTTCCAGAAGTGGGACCTACTATCGTTAATTTTAATGATTGAAATATGCAAAATTCATGAAAATAAGTTATCATTTATTCCCTCATCAAACCACCAATGCATTATTTGCTGTTATATTAATAAAGGTGATGGAAATCAGGGTCACATTATTCTCTTTATTGTGATATTTTGAAATCAGGGAAAACCCATTCATAGACTAAAATAAAATATGCAAAACTGTAATGTGAGGAAACCTGACTTCTTCTGGGAAAAAATATAAAAGAAGCTGATGCGGGAACTCGGAGGAAGAGTCACATAATATAATGTCAAAGACCAAGCTTCAAACACTAGGAGTCAGGACTTTTGAAATCATTTTGATGCTGTGAAATATTTTAACAGGACAGAAATGATGTAAAAGAGCCAGCATCTTCATGACAGGGTGGCTTTTCATTAAAGACCTAGAACATCGATATCCAATTACATTTATGTATGGGAAGATCAAATCTCATGTGTCTTTTACAAAATGATGCATAAAATTGACATGTGTGTAAAACCAAGTACAGAAAAATTGTCAGGACACCAACCTTGAATTAAGGAACCACAGTGCTCATGAACAGAAGAGCAAAGCTTAACTCAGGGCTCTGCAGGTACAGCACATAAACATGAGAGGCTACCAAGATTCTGAAATGAATCAAGTATGAAATCAGAATGAGCAATTTCACTAGATTTACAGAATGGACTTACTTCCTGCACTGTTGGAGAAAATATCTTAATGAAATAATATAGCTCTTAGGTTAGCATATTTGAATGCACTGTATGAATGAAAGGTTTTTCTTGTTATATTTTTTTTTTGCCAGTTTTAAACCTCTCCTTTGTATTACCAGCATCACCCACCTCTGAAGGCTGGACAAAGGTTGATACTCAAGTAGTAAAGTCTAATGTGGCCAATTAATAGCAATTTATGATACATTGATATGTTTCCATGTTGGCTTTTAAATAGGCACCTGTAGGGAGCTCCCCAAAATACCATGTAGTGTTGCATCCTTGCATCCCAAGCCTGAGTACACAACATTCTTACTAAGGACAGTGACCATTCTTACTAAGGACAGACACCAGGGCTCTGTGCAGCTCCATCAGCAAATTTCTCTTGGATTAGTCAGTGCCTACAGATTAGTCAGTGCCTACAGATTAATTACCATCAGCCTTGAGAAAAACTAGTCTTCATTTGAAATATATATATATATATATATATATATATAATGTTTTCCATGTAGTTATCATGTATCAAATATATGTGAGCCATTTGTCCTTATCATTGCACATAATTCAATGTGGTGTCAAACAGAAGTATCCATTAAGTGAATATGTGGTAAAATGCATCTTAAGCAGAAAACAAGCAGATCAGTAGCTTTTTGTATACCTGGAAAAACGGGGAAACCTTGACATCCTAAAAATTGCTACATGACAGATGAATGGGGATCCATTCACTCAGTTTGTCTTCTTGTCTTCCTTGTTATAAATAAAACAAGTCTTGACATATATATCATGTTTTTAAGGTTATTCATTCAAAGGAGACAATGCCTTGTGAGAATTCCTAAAGAGATGAAATAATGTGAAATACAGCTAATTAAAAAAATATGGATAATCATTTAAAAATAGTCTTTGGGATCCAACTTTGAATTAATGGGCATAACATTAAGTATGGTAATAAATAAATAAGCTAGCCAAATAAGAGTGGTTTATATAAATATGTATCATTAAAATGAAAAAATATTATTCATCGTGTCAGAACAATAATTTGTTGTTGCTACTTCAATATGTAAGAGAATGACTTCCTATCAGGGATGTATGATGATGGTTATCCATTTGGAGTTTTTAGCTGCAGGCTAAAATTGTAGACCATATTTCTTTGCTACTGAGGTTCAGGACTATTTATTCTTGAGAATTCAGTTATTTTGATGATGCAAGCAGATCAACAGCAATTATATTTTTTAAAGTTAATTTTCTGAGAACACACATTCAATATTTTTAAACTATCTGCTCAATATTTGTGGAGTGCCTATACCATTCAACAGACCTTCTTTGCATTATATGGATTTTAATCTTACTGTATGAAACTCGGGACTATTAAACTTCCAGGTACCATATGTGTGTTTAGTTAAAGAGTAAGTCTAAATGGTGTAGTTTAGTCATAAAATAGTTTGTGATTTTGAAGCACTTACAAAGACTCTTCTAAAAGGAGAGCCTATTCATAATATGTTAGAAATAAAAAATTTGGGGAAGTATGTTTCAATATTAAAGAACACCCTGAACATCCTGTAATATACCAGGTGGGAAGAGTTGATACAAATAAATCATGTGCTCATGTATCTCGAGTTTTTCCTCATTCCAAAAGAAGAAAACATTCCTCTTAACTCAAATTAGGAAATTATCATACACTTTATATATATTTATATAAAAGTTACAATTAGCAAGCATATAACACAAAGAAATGGAAGAGTAACAGCAATATTTGAGAATGCATGCTTTTTACAATGTGTCTAATAAAGAGGGCATTTTTCCAACCCAAGTATCCAGTACTGACATGCAGGGTATTTTCTCAAACTGTCAATTCACTCATATTGCTAAGTGCTTAATCAAACAAATTCTATTGTAGAGTGTGAATGGTAAAATACCGGATTTCAAAAAAAAAAAAAAAATTCTAAACTCGGTATCTTCCCTTGACATGAAACAAAAAGGAAATCAGGGGGACATAGAAAAGACCAAAAATGCAAAATAAAGAGGGAGGGATTTGTCTTATTGCAATCTAGTTTTTACTCATTACATTTTACTGCATTTAATCATAATAAAATAACAGGTGTTTATAGTCCATTGAACCTCTAGCTGGTGTTTCCATGATCCACATTTCGACTTTTCACTGCAGCATGTTCAAAATCACCCAGGAACGCACTATTCTCAAGCAGTCTATATAATGGAAACAATGTACATGTAACACAAGGTTCACCCAAAGTTGTGATTTCTTTTTTTTTCTCACAGATCACACATGGTACAATTATGTAACAAAGACATAAACAACATAGAAACAAAAGTGAACTGACAGTAAAAATAAAGCTGGGGTATTGATAGTCTTAATCAGGAACTAATTTCTTCTTCAAGTTTCCGTAAATCTCAGAATGTATTTAAAACCTAAGGAGCACTTGGTGATCAGCAACCAAATTACGAAATGGACACATCATTGTGCAGCAGCAGGGATGTCTTGCCGAAAGGAATAACATATGTCTGTAACTCTTAAGTTTGGATAAAGGCAGTGGAATGGATTTAGAAATAGGTCCACTTTTCACAATTCACTATAGAATTTTCTTTTCACAGTCCCCATGTTTGTATAAATAGTTCTTCTCTGAAAATAAAACACAGTTAAGACATTTTCTCCCAGTGAAAAAAATGAATACAAAATACTAACTTATTAAAGTAATCTAGAGCATGAAATCATTCTCTTAATTCAAGAACATTTGATAGGCTTGAAGATTTTTGATATTAACTGTGAAGCAAATTTAATTGTAAATGAATTAGACTGATATAAACATAGACTATCAAGTGAAAATGTAAAGCCCCTGAGATATCTTGTGACATTTGTGGACAATGAAGTTTACAGGGTCTTTATGTTGTCATGCATCCAAATTTTATTTCATAAAATTTGATCCACATGCTTCATTTAATTTTAATGACAGAAACTACTTACTCATGCAAAAATAAGACAGCATAACATTGTATGAGAACCAAAAAATACTTTGTGCTTCAGTTTAAATAAAATGTAGTCTAATTTTATCAGTAACTGTCACTTATATATATATATACAATTACAGTTATACTAATAATGAATATTGTTTTCCTTTATTTGGTACAACCTGGGTTTCTTGTGCTACCCCTGGGAAGAGAGTACACTGCTCTTCATAACTTTGTTTTAAAATGTGTTAATTTTAAATGCTTTTAATTAATGTGTTAATTTTTCCTCCATGAAAATCCCTTGTAATTATATTGAAGAACCTGCTTGATTGAAGAATATTAAAATTTATTTTGAAGCTATGAACCCTAAGAATGATTGCTCCATTAGCACTGTATCCACAATATTTCTAAAGATGAAATGGCATGAAACTCATATCCTAAGAAATAATGAATAAATATCACATTTCCTGAAGAACTACAAGACAATAGCAACAAAACAGAACAAAACAAAATACAACAAAGTAGGAGAAAGAGCCGAGGGCTTTTGCTTACCTGGAATTTCCGATTTAGACCCTAGTTGTGTTGTATTCAGATTCATGTTTGCTTAGAGACCCAATGAGGCAGAACCTGGAATGTTATGGCTATTTCATTCAACAAAGTAATATTTGCCCAAGATATAAATATATATAGACGTAGTTACTTAAGAAGCATACCTAAAATTTATAAAATCATGGTAATACCTGTATCCAATCAGCATGCAAAACATATTAAATCAACTTAAGTATTTTACAATTCATCAATACAGTATGGAAATCTATGTAGTAAGGTAAAGTCTAGTAAGCATGAAAAATACAACCTAAGTCGACTTGATACTGAAATTTCAAAAATAGAACGTTACTAAATTTTAATCTTGTTCAAAGATTTCTATGCATTTTAGGATTATCAGCATATATAATACAGATAATATTACATATATATGTCTAAAAGTAAACAAACAAAATGTTTCTACTAATTTTTGCTATATTCAAATGTAAATTTTCATTGTTTTAGCATTCCATGTTATAAAACATGGAATATATATATAAAACATTTCTGTTCTGTGTGTGCATGTGTGTTCACACCCACACACATTCCATGCACATATATGGGATTTAAAATGGGCAGCCTAAAACTAAAAGGAAAGAAGGAAAACGTGGAGTCTGTGGCTTAAACTTTTACTTGAAGGGGGAAATGAATATGAAGATAGACTAGAACACAATGATGTGCGAACATTTTGGTCTTCAGTTACGGTTGTCATAAAACAATCTATGGATACTGACCGCTGGACGGATTTTTCATGTCGGGACAGCCTGTGGCTCGTGGTGGGCACCTCCTCGATCTCATCGATGTCACAGGCATCTGCGGCATCTTGTGAGTAGTTGTGTTTCATGACAAGAATGTTCCTTCTGTTCACAGGTGGGATGAGGGGCTTGACTGGCTGCGTGGGCATCTCTGCCAAGATGGAAGCGTCCCTTGTGCTGAGGTTACTGCGACTGCCTTTTGCGCTGGACAGTTGTGATCCACAGTGATGGTCGTGAATGCATTTGGAAGATGACCTCCGCAGTTTATGGTAATTTTCAAAGTCATCTGCCACATCTGCAAAGTCAGCTGTAGCTCCGGTCCCTCTGAGAGTGCATAACTCATAGTGAGGAGGTTCAAACACCTCCTGGAAAACGGTCTGGTCAAAGTCTGATTTCCTTTGGACGTATTTTTTACGAGGCTGTTTGATCTGTACAATGACAGAAATGATAATAAGGATGATCACAATGCAGGAAGTCACGCCAATGACTGTCCCACTGGTGTTGGTCAGCTGATCCAGCAGGCTGGTTTTCCTCTTTTCTGTAGGTAGGAGAGAGTGAAAACAACAGACAGACAAGAGGAGAAACAACCCACCACGAGTTAATATCACCGTCAAAATGCCGATTCAAAACTTTCAAATGAAATAGACTGAACACAGAATTTTCACAGAAGTAAGCATAGCACAAGACAATGCTTCAAAATAAAAATTCTCTATTTTCACAAAGGCTCTATTTTCAAGCCTTAAAAATAACCCTTGTATAATCTTTTACTCATTATAAACTCTATAAGACATAAAATTAAATGAGGTTTTAACGTTTAAAAAAGATCTCCACTTCGTTGTTAAAA
>NW_008353490.1:2488704-2501267 GCF_000622305.1 Nannospalax galili
AAAAATAACCCTTGTCTACCATCTCTGCTTTAAGTGTGTGTGTGTGTGTGTGTGTGTGCCTGTACATGTTATAATCCTATACAAATCCTATAATATAACATTTGTGAATGATTTGGTAATTCTGAACAATAAGTTATTTTCATCTCTTAGTCATAACTTTTAAATTTCCTGAGTGGGGCATAGATACAAGTGCTTTTCTCTCTATTGAGACTTGACATATAATTGAAGTCATAGAAATAATCACATTCTACTACCAAGACCTATATTTTGGAGTGGAAGCAAGAGAATTTGCATTGAATTTTCACATAAAAAATTATTAAAAGTTGAGCACAAAAACGCTGGTGTAATGAAGGTATAGGCAATGGCCTGCGGGTGGATAGCAAATGGGCGTTCATGAGAA
Source organism: Nannospalax galili (assembly GCF_000622305.1). Taxonomy (NCBI): domain Eukaryota; kingdom Metazoa; phylum Chordata; class Mammalia; order Rodentia; family Spalacidae; genus Nannospalax; species Nannospalax galili. The sequence continues at coordinate 2,489,105 of NW_008353490.1, forward strand.
AGTGGGAGAAAGGAGGGCAGGAGGGCACCGGTTCAACATATAATACACACATGGACAAAGGCTTGGAGGGATATACAAATAATAAATTCTCACAAGAATATTTAAAAATTTAATCCATTTCTTTAAAAAGCAAACAACTGGGGATATTCTTCAGGAACTATAGAGACCTGCAGCATTTCAGCAATGACTGCATCCCTCTGCCCTCCAAGCACCAACTTTTATTTAAGGAGACTGCAGACTTAAAACACAAGATTCCTTCTGCAAAGTAGAAGATAGAGAAATAAAAATTATGGGAAAATGCAGAAAATTTAACAGAACCTCAGAAAAATCTAGCAAATAAGCAAATGGGAATTTATACGGAGAGACTAGAGGAACTGGGAAATGTTTTTAATCAAAGGCTTAGATCTTCCCAGGCATGCTAACTCATCCAAGTTCAGAAAGTCCAAGTAGAATAAACATAAAACTCTACCCCCCAGAATCATACTACTGAAGGTTTTTAATAATACAGATGAAGAGAAAAATGTAGCAGTCCATAAGGAGAAAACAACACATTCAGTAAAAGGGGCCCCAAAGGGTGTTATTCAATTGATCAGCATTGGAGGCCAAAAGGAAGCTTGCACACAGGCTCAAAGCAGAACAAGGAAAATCAATTAAATATCACATTAAAAGAAGACAAAATGCATGAAATGCACAAAAATTCAATAAAAATATACATTGGAAATTTTTTTTAAGTTTAGCAAAAAGAAATCACATTAAAAAATCCTGTGAACCCAAACTTAATATCTAGCAAAAGCATTTTTTAAACTAAACAAAGTCATAGTCTAGGAAACAAAAATAAAAACCTTCAAAGACCTGCCTTACATAGAATATGTAATGAAGACTATAAGTCTCGCACAAGTAGATTATGCAACAGGAAATTCAATTAAAAATTAAATAGGAAAATTGAAGTACCTAATAAAGAAAATTCTATAAATTATTTTGAAAGATGGTGAAGTTGTGAATTTCTTCTTCATTCTCCCCTTATTAATTTTTTTTTTGTAAAATACACAATGCTATCTGAACATCATTGTGCTGTGGAGCCTACAACCCATAGAAATGCAATGTCCTTCATGATAACAGTAGAAATGAGCTTAGTGGGATTTGAGCCAGTTTTTACAACATGAGAAAGACACAAAAGGTAAGAAAATTCCAAGAAATAAATATAGGGCAAAAAACAATAAATAAGAAGAGTTTTATAGAAGATTATACTATTATGTAGTGCCGTCTCAATACCCATTAAATAAAATGGGTAGTAATTACAAAGTAGTAATTATTATAATGACTGTTAAGGCTGCAACATGCATAGCCATAACATGAGAAAAAATGGACAAAAGAAATGAAGAATAGTACTCTATGTGGGAATAATGCTTTACATCTTATTAGACATGTTAATATAAATAGAAAGTATATTCTTAAAACTTAAGTTGTATATTTAACCCCTAAATCAACCACATCAAAAGTCAACCAGGAAAATATTGAAATAACGTTAAATATTACAGTAAACTATATCCATGTAGTAAAGAAAAGGCAAGGAGAAAAGATTAAAAGATACATGAGACACGTATGAACCAAAAATTAATGAGGGATGTGAATAGAGCAACGATAAATGTAGCATTAATACAGACAGAGCTCGCAATCTAATGAAAATGCAGAGACCGTTGGACTGGATGAAAAGAAACAACTATATATTTTCTGTAGCAAACAATTCTTTTATTAAGTAGAGAGTAAATGAATGAAAAGGATGAAATTATGGTCAAAGAAAGCTAGGATGCATACAATGTGCACTCGAGGACAACAACATTACTAAGATGTTTGATAATTTTATGGTGGTGAAGGGGAATCAGTAAAATATAACAATTCAAACACACATGGATCATGCTCATGAAATGAAAGCTTTACAGATGTGGAGGGACAAGCAGGCCACCCAACCCTATATGATCTAGAGAAGACAATACCATCTTTCAATTCTGCATAAAACATGGAAGAAAATACAAAAGGAAATAAAAGATATGTACACTGCTGTATAAACCTACCAAACATATAGATATCAAAGAGCAAATCACAAAATAGCTGAAAATACACATTCATTTCAAGGGCAGATTGAACATTCCTTTAGACTATTCTAAATGTTAAGCCATGAAGCTAACTCCAATACAGTACTCGTAATCACAGGCAGTAAATTCTCCTAGCACAAGGGAATGAATTAAACAAGCAAAGATGCATTAATGCTCTCAAGTAAAGAAGGAGCATCAGAATCCATCTTTAATAAATTTTCATGTTGTTGCATGGCACATACTCTTACATACACGCAAAAAAATTGACAGGCAAACAGCTGGTATTGATGGATACTTACTAACACTGAGGCATGAGGATAATTTAGAAAGCATTTAACTTCCTCTCTATTCTCAGTGTTTCTTTAGATACAGATCATGGCTAACACCTGCCATCAACATGATTTTCATTAGACGAAAATTTCTTACTGATTCTCATAGACAATGACTACTGGGTAAGATTTCTTTGCTTCTTTTTATAGACAGTATAGTGATAATATGAAAATTTAAGCAGGAAAGAGTTAATTGCTTGTTTACTTTCTTTTGAAAATGTTTAATCTTGGAACTTAGTAATGGAATTTATATGTTTATTTCATATTAATAAAAGTGGAGCATTACCCAGTCAACAAGTCCTGTCTGAAAAAGAAAGTATTGATTATAGGTGAGTCGATGGGGCAGATGCCTTGGGAACTGTTTTCAGTGGAGAGGAAGTAATGCATTTGGTAGTGAAATTGAAGTGGCTTTAAGTAACCATAAGAACTTGACAACAGAACTGACTCTTCTGCATAGTTTACCTCTAGAGTGTGTGCACAAAGTACATTGAAGATAAAAATAGAGTAAGTAAAAACAGTGGAGGAAATGGAGTAAGGTGAACTTGATATGGCAGAGCGGTGAGGATCCCTAATAAGGAGCTCCTCCACTCTCTCCATGGCTCTGCAGATTCTCCTGAGATGTTTTTATTTAGTGTCTTAGAATTTACCTGAGTCCACGGTTAGTATGAATAAGGAAACGTTTGGTTCACGTCGAGGAAAGTCAAGGAAAGTGTTCACAGATTAAATCTAAGACATGGAGAAATTGACAAAGCTGCATCCTCTATTTTTCAAGAGTGAATCAGATATACCTCCTTCCCACTATATAAGCTCTATTTTGCAAACTGCAATGACTGATCATTATTACCTTTACAGTGATTTTCATCCCAGGGATACACACAGTTCTGGAGCCCATTGCAGACCAGCGTGTTGTTAATACACATGTTACTGTGACAGAAGAACGTATTGCCTTCACACGGAGCTACAAAAAAGCATGACAAAGGAAAATTTTGTGGTGGATGCTCATCAGGATATTATAGTTGCTGCAAATATAAATGTAACAAGAATTAGATTGTTCAATTTCTACTAAACTGACATAAACAAGGTATATCACATGGTTCTTAGAAAGGCTGCCACAGTGCGGTCATTGCTGCTGGTGACTAGCTCAGTTCAGAACAGCATGGTGTCTCTACCCGCAGTGCATTCAATCCACATTCTTAAGCTTGTTGTTTTCATCTAGCAAAGCCTGTGAACTTCCTGGGGCATATGTTATGTTCTACACTGAAACTCTGCACATATAAATTTATACTTACTGTGCCAAAGCATTAATCAAAATGGTAAAATAATTTTGAAATATATGCTAAGTATTATTGAAGGAAAATATATACTAAAATAGCTCTATAACAAAAGTTCTGCACATGTAAAAGAAACATATTGGAAATCCAGAAACAACAGAAAAGTAATCCTAATTAACATGAGAAAGTGTATAATCTGAAGTTTATATATATATATATATATGTTGAAACAGATCCTAATACACATGTGTTTTACACATTCTAGTAACAATGTGTAAAGACTATGATCACCAGACTACATGTAATTTTAGGTACTGGGAGGTAAAATTAGAGCTTTAAAATGCTCTGAAATCTGACTGGAGAATTTTTATTTGAATTTTTAAATTTCATTCAATATTTCCCACTGGAGTCCAGACCCCTTCCCCTATCCATGCCTCCCCCTATTCACCTGCCCTACTGAACCCTATGTACTCTGTCATACAAGCTGAGTACTGTTCATGCAGGTGTTTGTACCCAAGTGTCCTTCAGTGTAAATGCATCCACTGGAGTCTAGTCAGCCCATCCAGTGGTTGTAGGTTAAGTCATACTCTCCCTCACCAAGCAGCAATCAGTCTCAAATAGTTCTCAATCTAGGGTTGGCCTGAGAGCTAATTTTTTACCTCCGCTTTGAGCCCTTCCTTCACTGAGCCGACACAGGTCCCACACAAGATGCCTGCTGCCACAGGCTCACATGAGCAAGCCTCCAATGACCTGGAAGCTTCTACTTCCCTGTAATCATGAACTGGCCCTGGCTTTTACAATCTTTCCACCTCCTCTTCCACAATGGTCCCTGAGCCGTGGGTGAGTGAGGCTCCATATAGGAGTCCCATCCTACACTCTACAGTCTCTCTTTCTCCAAAACTTGGTCAGATGTGGCTGTCTGCATCCATCGCACTCTGATATACAAGAGATCCTTGCTTGTGAGAGTTCAGGGATGCATTAGACCTCTCTTTACCCCTTATTGCACTATGTTCCATGGGCCTTAGTTGTAGAGATTTGACTGCAGATGTGTCACCTAGTACTGGGCATCTCCCAGAGGTATGTTCTCTGTGCCTGACCAGATGTGCAACTCTGATGCAAAAAGGAGGTTCTTTGATGAGTGTTGTATGGCATGTTTGTCACTCTAAGGGAAGTCTCTTCTATCCGGCACTGCATTACCTGTCAAACAGCTTCCAGGTATGCATATACATTAATGTTCAAACACTCTATGTACATTTCTCATAGGGCATCCAGGGCATCACTTTTCCCTCTAGGTTTCCCAGCCCCCAGAGATTCACTCATCTCCATTCTTTTTTCTTCCGTTCAACTTCTCTCTTCCCTCCCTCCCTACTCACAGTGCCTCCACTATCCCTCCCCTCCGACCAATACTTCCCAACTCCACTCCCCGCATTTTTCTTCTCCTGAGTTCCCTCCCTCCCCTACCCAATGGTCCCCTGCATGTCCCTTCCTCCTCTCCTCTCTGCCGATTATTCCCAGTTTTTCCAACTCCCTCAGGTAACATCTGTTCCCTACTGTCCTCCTTTCAGGTTGTTCTTTTCCTTTATAGTCCAGGTATCCTTTCCCTTTCCCTGGCTCCTGGTGTAACATCAAAATTTATATAGTCCCATATAAGGGATTGGAGCTACAATCCACAAATGAGGGAGAACATGCATCGCTTTTCTTTTCTGTGTTTTGTTACTTCACTTGGTATAGAATTCTCTAGCTCGAACCATTTACCTGGAAATTTCATAATTTCATCTTTTCTTACTGCTGAGTAGAACTCCATTTAGTAGATGTACCACATTTTCATTAACCATTCTTCAGTTAAGGGACATTTAAGTTGTTTCCATTTCCTAGCTATTGTGAAAAGAGCAGCAACAAGCATTGATGTACAGGTATGATGACTCTTTTGGCTTTATACCAAGGAGTGGTATCACTAGATCATATGAGAAGTTCATTTTCAGGTTTTTGAGGGTTCTCCACACTGCTTTCCATAATGGTTGCAGGAGTTTGTATTCCCACCAGCAGTGAATGAGCGTTCCTCTTTTTCTACATCCTTTCCAGCATTTGGAGTCTTTCTCGGGATCTTTGCCAATCTAATTGGGGTAAGATGGAATCTTAGACTGGTTTTTATCTGAAATTCTCTAATTACTAAGAATGTTGAGCACTTTTTAAGGTGCTTCTTCACCAAACAAATGGCGCTGGCAAAACTGGATATCCACTTGCAGAAGAATGATCATTAACCCTTATCTTTCACCCTGCACAAAAGTCAACTCCAAATGGATCAAAGACGTCAATATAAATTCTGAAACTCAGAAACTGCTAGAAGAAAACATAGGTAGCACTCTCGAAGATATTGGCATAGAAAAGGACTTTCTAAACCAAACAGCAGCTTCTTAGACACTAAGGCCAACAAGCAATAAATGAGACCTCATTACATTACAAACTTTCTGTACAGCAAAAGAAACAACCAAGGAAAGAAAGAAGAATGGGAGAAAGTCGTCACCAGCTATACATCCAACAGAGGATTAATATTCAAATATATACAAAGAACTCAAAAAAGAAAGAAATAAGAAAATAAACGACCCAATAAAAAGATGGGCTATAGATCTAAACAGTTCTCAAACTGACTGGAGAATTGTGAGAACAGGTGACGAATAATTATAGCAAAGATAATGTTCATTGTGACATCAATAGCAAAAACTTACTTTCACATCATTATTAGAACAACAGACTTCAAAGAATTATTAAATAGTTATAGTATTGCATTGTGGATAATGGCTTGCAGAAATGATTTATTTTATTTTTATTTATTTACTTTTAATGTGCAGGAGTGTATTGCCTGCATTCAAGTGCACCCTTTCATGCAATGCCTCTGGAGGTCAGAAGAGGGCATCAGATCCCATGAAACTGGAGTTATGAATAGTTGTTAGCTGTCAGGTGGGTGCTGGGAATCAAACCCAGGTCCTTTGCAAGAGTAGTCAGTGCTCTTAACTGCTAAGCCATCTCTCCAGCCCTGCAGAAATATCTTAAAATGAACTTCACCAACCCTGGGCTCAGGGACCACTGCAGAAGAGGGTGCTGAGAGATTGTAAGAGTCACGGGAGTAAGTTCATGACCATATAGAAACAGAGTCTGTCTTACAGGCTCCTGAGACTTTACTTATATGAACCTACAATAATAGTGTCAGCATGCACAAGAGACCCATGCAAACTCAATCTGACAAAAACCCAGCATAGAACTGTGGAAATGGGTAGCTGGTCCTAAACTTAGCCAAAGAACTCTTGGCAGCTCAGAACTCAGGGGATTAACTTGCATTGAGGGGTGTCTGGTATACTAACTTGATTCTATAGGCCTTAAGGTAAATGACAGAATGCATGAAAGCTGGTGGTGGGGGGGTCTATGGGAGGGTATAGATGGGGGAGGGGATATAAAGATGAGTAAGATATTTGTATAAAATACACAAAAATCAAATAAAATTATATTGTTTGCTTTCTTCATTAATCCTTTCAGATAGTCTTTCTAGGAAACTCTATTATAAACATATACTCTTCATTAATATTTAATCAATCAATAAAACTTATTCATGATCAATATTATCAAAACACTGTGATTATAATAAACTTTAAGAATTTTCATAACTAACTATTTTATAATAAATATTTCTTCACTTTATATTTATTCTATTAAGAATGGTGGGGCCCAGGCATGGTGGCTCATGTCTTTAATCTCAGCACTCGGGAAGCAGAGGCAGGTAGATCTTTGTGAATTCGAGGCCAGCCTGGTCTACATAGTAAGTTCCAGGATGGCTGGGGCTACAAGGAGACCCTCTCTCAAAAAGAAAAAAAAAAAAACAAAAAAACAAAAAAAACGAAGTTGGGAAAATATTTTGTTTAAGACAACAGTGTATTTTCACACTCCTAGAAAAATTCTTATAAGGCATCTGCATCATGAAAATCAAAAGTAAGGCTAAGGGCTGGAGACATGGCTTAGCAGTTAAGAGCACTTGCTGCTCTTGCAGAGGAACATAGTTTGGGTCCCAGCACCCACATGGCTGTTCACAACTGTCTTTAAGTCCAGTTTCAGGGGATTTGGTGCCTCTGCCTGCATGCATGTGATACACATAAACTCATGCAAGCACACACATATACACAAAAATAAAATAAATACATGTTTTTTAATGAAGGCTAAGATACAGCTGATTCAGGCAATGTGGCTACTTCTGCAGCCTGTCCTAGCCTTCTCAATAAACAGTGTGTTCTTCTCACAGTTCATTTTGGCTCTAGATTCCTTGGTTAAGGAGTAAAACATATTTAAATATCAGTTGGACATACAGAAAGTAAAGAACATGGAGTACTCATTTTGAAAGTGTCAGGATTAATGCTTTACTAAATTAGTAAGTTGTTAAGTGGTGTGTAAACCTGTCATAATGTAAAATTTAATGATGTGATATATTGTTGTAAAAATCTGTTTTTAATATAGAACTAAATTTGAATTCTCATAGCCATAATGGCTTTTGCATAACTGACATAGTCTGTTACACAGATAATGAATGTTGTCAAAATCATACACAGAATATAAAGGAGTTTTCTGGAAAGAGATTAAAATAGCTGCTAAATGCTTGCTATGAATCATTGCTTACTAAATTTCAGTATCTTTGAAATTACAGTTATCTACCAAGAAAGAATATTTTTAAAATAGCAGAGATATTCTTTGACCTTCCCTAATGACGTGGAAATATTATTATTATTGGTCAATTAGCTGAGCTGGTTTAATGTATTAATCATTTTCTTTTTTTCTCAAAAATAGAACTTACTAAAAGAAAATTTTAATCCTTATGTGTAAGTATATATCCTGATGTAACTAACAGCAAGAGCCAGGAAAATGGAAAGGAAACATGGAGGTAAAGGGAAAGAAAGAGGGGGATATTAGGGAACAGATGTCACCAAGAGGCAGGTGGGGAAAGTGGGAGTTTTCAGTTGGCAGGGGAGAGGGAGGGGTAAGCAGGGCATCATGGGGGTGGGGAAAGAGGGAACTCGGGAGAGAGGGGATGGAGGATGTGGTATTATGGAGGAGGACAGGGGATAATGGGGACACTTTAACTGGGGAGGGAGGAGGCAGGCTGGACAGAGAGGAAAGATGAATGGACCATGGGTAGCATGGGAAGACAGAGGGAAATATGTTGGCTTGTGAACCCCTGAGAAATACACATACAGTGTCTGAACATTAGTGCAAGTGTATACCTGAGGGCTGTAGAGCAAGGAATACAGGGACACAGGAAAGACCTCCCCTAGGGTAGCTGGCCAAGAGACTTCCAAAATAACAGAGGATGTTGTTAAAGTCCTTGGTTATTGCCCAGAATTCCAGGTAAGAAGGCTCTACTGCTGAAGACAGATCATAATTAAAACACAGGACTTGGGGCAATGGAGCAGGAATTAACCTGGAAGACTTTTTCCCCAAAAACTAGAATGAATGAAATGGAAAACAGAATATCAGCACTGGAGGACTCAGTTGAAGAATTGGGCCACTCAAGCAAAGAGTTTGGAAAATTAAAAAAATAAAACTCAGGAATGGAATATGCAAGAGATGTGGGACACCATGAAAAGACCAAATCTATGGAACATAGAAACAGAGGAAGGACAAGAATTTCAGGTTGATGGTGTTGACCAGATCTTAAACAAGATTTTAGAAGAGAGTTTCCTGAAATTAAGGAAAGACATCCTCATACAAATACAGGAAGCACATAGACACCAAATAGACAGAATCAGAAAAGATACTCAATACAACATATGACAATAAAAACACTAAATGTACAGAACAAAGAATACTGAAAGCAGCAAAAGAAAAACAAGTCACATACAAAGGAAAGCCCTTCAGAATTACAGCTGACTTATCAATGCAAACTATGAAAGCCACAAAAACCTGGACCAAGGTCTTTCCAGTTCAACATAAACAATGGATGCCAGCCCAGAATATTATACCCAGCAAAAACGTCTATTATAGTTGAGAGGGAAAGAAAAATCATCCATGACACAAATAGCTTGAAAGAATACATGCCCACAAAACCAGCCCTCCAAAGACTACATGAAGCAATACAGAGAGAATAGAGAGAAACGACTATACCCTAGGGGCAACAAAAGAAAATAAACAAAGATATAATCTAGGAAACACAAACTTACACAGAGAACAGAAACAGCAATCAAAATGACAGCAACCAATACACACCTTTCAATAATAACCCTAAATATCAATGGACTGAACTCCCCAGTCAAAAGACATGGGCTAAGTGAATGGATTAAGAATCAAAATACATGTCTTTACTGGCTGCAAGAAACCCATCCACCTTCAAAGACAGGCACTACCTTAAGGTAAAAGGATGGAAAATAATATTCCAAGCAAATGGCACTAAGAAACAAGCAGGGGTTGCAATTCTAATATCTGACAAAATAGACTTCAAAGCAAAACTAATCAAAAGAGTTAAGGAGGGTCACTTCATTGTGATCAAGGAACAGTTAACCAAGAAGATGTTACAATCCTTAACATATATGCACCAAATTCTGGTGCACCCAAATTCATAAAAACAACACTACAGGACTTTGAGACACAGATTAACCCAAACTCAGTAATAGTAGGGGGTTTCAATACCCCACTATCTCCATTAAACAGGTCAACTAGACAAAGAATAAACAGAGAGACATCTGAATTAAATGATACCATACATCAAATGGACCTAACAGACATCTTTCAATTATTCCAACCAAACACTAAAGAATACATTTTCTACTCAGAACCTCATGGAACTTTTTCAAAGACTGACTACACACAGGGCCACAAAATAAACATCAACAAATACAAAAATATTTAAATAATTCCATGCATTCTATCAGGCCACAAAGCAATAAAGCTCAAAATCAACACTGGAAGAAGCCCTAGTCACTACATGACCTCATGGTTATCAAACAACAGACTCCTAAACAATGAGTGGTTCAAAGAAGAAATTAAGAAAAAAATAAAAGAATTCCTGGAATTCAATGAAAAGGACAATACAACACAACACAACCTCTGGGACACATTAAAAGCAGTCCTAAGAGGGAAGTTTATAGCTCTAAGTGCCTACATTAAAAAATCAGAAAGAACACAAATAAATGAACTAACACTGGAAAGGCACTGGAAAGGCAAGAACAAAAAAAACCCAAACACAACAGAAGATAAGACATAACAAAACTCAGAGCAGAAATTAATGAAATACAAACAAAGAAAACAATACAAAGAATCAATGAATCCTAGAGGTCGTTCTTTTAAAAGTTAAACAAGAACCCCTTCACTCCTCTGAGTTTGGGCCCTGCCCATTCCTGGTCTTGGGGCCCCAGACACCTGGGGAACCAATACTGTTTCGTGACCCTTTTCATCCAGACCAACTTAGTGCCTTCTCTGGGCCCCAGGAGCACTGCTTCTGGGCCTGGCCTGGCACTCACCTGCCTCTGCTTCCCTGGGCATTCACCACCTGCAGCAGGCCTCTCTCCCACCAGCAGGCCTCTCTCCAGGGTAAGCCCATCTTGCCTTCCATGCCTTGAATCCCTCAGCCCCATTCACCCTTCCATCTCCCTGCCCTTCTCTCCTCCAAGATTGGGCCCTGCCCCATTCCTTGTCTTGGGGCCCCAGACACCTGGGTAAACAATACTGCTTCCTGACTCCTTTCATCCAAACCAACTTAGTGCCTTCTCTGGGTCCCAGGAGCACTGCTTCTGGACCTGACCCCACCCTAAACTCCTCTTGCTTCCCTGGGCCTGCATCAACTGCCATCCTCTTTCGGGGACTTGGGAGCTGACCCTTCCTCTTCCTGATCCTTTGCATCCAGTCCAAACCAGATCCTCAGTGAAATCCCCAGGAGTCCTTGGGGCCTCGTCCCACCCCATCTGCCTTTGCACCTCTGGGTGGCATGGCCACCAGCTGCCCTAGACCAACATCTTTTCGGGGCCAGGCTGCCAGGCCAATCCAACCCCAAAAATTGGTCCTGGAGGGATCCAGACCTTAGGAGAAAGCCTGAAATCATCTGACCTTCATCTGAATTGGGCCTCTGTGGGAACTCCTGAAGACAAAATCAATCCGGCCACTCCAATATAAAATCAAGAGAGAGAACTGGAAGCTGAGACGAACCAGCTTTTCATGCCCAAAAAGTAAACCACAAAGACACATAAAGTTCACAAAAAGAAGTAGACCTAAACTTGAAGGCCTCACACAAAAGCAATTCACATGCCAAAATCACAGAGAAAAATAATAACATGAAAAACCAAAATGACATATCCCCACCAAATACCAATAGTCCTCTAGAGGAGTGCAATGAGAAGCCCCTAGAGATAATGAAGGATCTAGAACTCAAAAGAACAATTATAAACATGAAAAAAGAATTCAACAAATTTAAAGAACACACAAAGAAATCAAAGAACTGAAG
>NW_008353490.1:2501287-2501439 GCF_000622305.1 Nannospalax galili
CGTCCCACCCCATCTGCCTTTGCACCTCTGGGTGGCATGGCCACCAGCTGCCCTAGACCAACATCTTTTCGGGGCCAGGCTGCCAGGCCAATCCAACCCCAAAAATTGGTCCTGGAGGGATCCAGACCTTAGGAGAAAGCCTGAAATCATCT
>NW_008353490.1:2502045-2503042 GCF_000622305.1 Nannospalax galili
ACAGGCGAAAGCTTCACCAATAGGATGAACGAAATGGAAAACAGAGTATCAAGACTGGAAGATAAAGTGAACGAACTAGACCACTCAAGCAAAGATTTTGAAAATCTTAAGAAAGCACAAGAATGGAATATGCAGGTATTGGGTGGTACCATAAAAAGACCAAACTTATGAATCATAGGCATACAGGAAGGAGAAGAATCCCAAGATAATGGCATGGACCAGATCCTCAACAGAATCATGGAAGAAAATTTCCCAAAATTAAAGAAAGACATGCCCATACAAATACAAGAAGCATACAGAACACCAAACAGACAGGAACAGAAAAGAAACTCTCCACGGCACATCATAGTAAAAACATTAAACATACAAAACAAAGAGAAAATACTGAAAGCTGCAAAAGAGAAACAGCAAGTCACACATAAAGGAAAACCCATTAGCATTACAGCTGACTTTTCAGTGCAAACACTGAAAGCCAGAAGAACCTGGGCCAAAGTATTCCCAGTTTTAAATGACCACAGATGCCAACCCAGATTACTATACCCAGAAAAAATGTCTATTATAGTCGAAGAGGAAATAAAAATCTTCCATGACATAAATAGGCTGAAGGAATTCATGTCCACAAAACCAGTCCTTCAGAGAGTTTTGGAAGTAATACAAAGAGCTGAAGAAAGGAATGACTATACCAAGGGATTTTGGAAAGAAATCCAATGAAGGTATAACTTTGGAAAAATACAGCTATATCAAGAATGTAAACAGAAATAAAAATGACAGCATTCAATACTCATCCTTCATTAATAACTTTAATTATTAACAGACTGAACTCCCCAGTCAAATGTCACAGACTATGTGAATGGATTAAGAAACAAAACAAAATCTTTTTGTTGTCTGCAAGAAACTCATCTCACTTTTAAGGACAGACACTATCTCAAAGTGAAAGGATGCAAACAAATATACCAAGCAAATGACACTAAGAAAAAAGCAGGCATAGCAATTCTAA
>NW_008353490.1:2503080-2508085 GCF_000622305.1 Nannospalax galili
CTTCATTCTAATCGAAGGAGCAGTTAACCAAGAAAATACTACAATCCTTAATATATATACACTGATTTCTGGTGCACCCAAATTCATAAAAACAATACTACAGGACTTTAAGACACAGATTTATCTCAACTCATTAATAGTAGGAGACTTTAATACCCCACTGTCTCCATTAGATAGTTCAACAGAGCAGAGAGTTAACAGAGAGACATCTGAATTAAACAATACCATATATCAAATGAACTTAACAGACATCTACCGAGTATTCCACCCAAGCACCAAAGGACATACTTTCTACTCACGACCCCATGGAACCTTCCCACAATGCAATAAGATTACAATCAACACCCGAAGAAGCCAAAATCACCACACGAACACATGGAGATTAAACAACACATTCTGAATGATGAATGGGTCAAAAAAGAAATTAAGGAAGAAATAAAAATATTCCTGGAATTAAATGAAAAGAACAATACAACAGGAAAAAACCTCTGGGACATGCTGTCCTTAGAGGGAAGTTTATAACTCTGAGTGCCTACATCAAAAAATAGGAAAGAACACAAATAAATGACTTAACATTGCAACTCAAGACACTTGAAAAGCAACAGCAAACGAAACCCAAACCCAGCAGACAAGAAGAAATAACAAAAATCAGGGGAGAAATTAATGAATTCGAACAAAAGAAAATAATACAAAGAATCAACAACTCCAAGAGCTGGTTCTTTGAAAACATATGCCTTTAGTCCCAGCACTTAGGAAGCAGAGGCAGGTGGATCTCTGTGAGTTCAAGGCCAGCCTGGTTGACACAGTGAGTTCCAGGACAGCTGGGGCTACAGGGAGACCCTGTCTCAAAAAGACCAAAAAACCAAAAACAAAAACCTATATGCTACTAAATTTGAAAACCTAAAAGAAATGTATGAATATCTAAAGGCATGGGTAACCAAGACGAGATTAACAGCTTAACCAGACCCATAACACAAAAAGAAATTGAAACAGTAATACAAAACATCCTGACTAAAAAAAGCTCAGGACCAGATGGATTTACAGCAGAATTCTATTAGATATTTAAGAAGATCTACATCCAATACTACTTAATTTATTTAAAAAAATAGAAATGGAGGGAGAACTTCCAAATTCCTTCTATGAACGCAGCCTCACTCTAATACCAAAGCCAGGTAAAGATACACCCAAAAAAGAAAACTATAGAACATAGATGCAAAAATTCTCAACAAGATACTTCCAAACCACATACAGACACACATCAAAAAGATTATCCATCATGATCAAGTCGGCTTTATCCCCGAGATGCAGGGATGGTTTAATATACGTAAGTCAATAAACATCATAAGCAACTGGAGAAAGAATACAGGGAAATGTTCCCATTCACAATTGCTGCAAAAAAATTAAAATATCTTGGAATAAATCTGATGAAAGACACCAAAGATCTCAACAATGAATTTTTTTTTTTTCAAATCAATATATTTTATTTTGTCAGAAAAGAAACTGGAATCTGAATTTGGTGACTTACTAGTTTCAACTTCCTATATCCAGAGTTTATGAATACATAGGATTATTTAGGATTCAATGCATTTTTAACGTGTCTTAATGAATAAAGGATAAGCTTTAAATTCAAATAGATCTGGTCTTAGCTTCTGTGGTTAGACAACACATTTGATCATTTTCAGCATCGTCTTCCTTTTTTCATATTCAATAACAATTTTCTGAGTTAGGATGCATCTCTTACAAAATTATCTGTACATTTTCAGGTTTACAGTTGAATTATTACCATTTTACAATATTGTACTCAGTATAAGCCCTATAAGACATAAAATTAAATGAGGTTTTAACCTTTAAAAAAGGTCTCTGTTTCATTATTAAAATGCAGAGTTTCATACAGAAAACTTCATTTTTAATGCAATTGACATTAAGATGTTTGCACATGTGTTTCTAATCTCTATATATCAGATTATTATTAGTCACAGTCGGTTACTACAATGAGAATTTTAAATTGTTAAAGAAAAAGATTGAGGAAGATACCAGGAGATGGAAGGACCTCTCTGTTCATGGATTGGACGAATTAATATTGTTAAAATGACCATCCTACCAAAAACAATATATAGGTTCAATGCAATCCCCATCAAAATCCCTGTGACATACTTCACAGAATTAGAAAAATGCAAACCTTAAATTCATATAGAGGCTCAAAAGACCCTGGATAGCCAAAGCAACCCTGAGCACAAAGAGCAACACTGGGGGGATTACTATACCAGGCCTCAAAGTATACTACAGAGCCATAGTCATTAAAACAGGATGGTACTGGTACAAAAA
The DNA here is from genome assembly GCF_000622305.1 of Nannospalax galili. Lineage (NCBI taxonomy): Eukaryota > Metazoa > Chordata > Mammalia > Rodentia > Spalacidae > Nannospalax > Nannospalax galili. Next base: position 2,505,406 of record NW_008353490.1, read on the forward strand.
CAGACACATAGATCAATGGAACCTCCTTGAAGATCCAAACCTGAGTACATGCAATTTCAGCCACCTGATATTTGACAAATTTGCCAACAACACACAATGGAGGAAAGACATCTTCAACAAATGGTGCTGACAAAACTGGATCTTGACCTGTAGAAGAATGAAACTAGATCCTTATCTTTCACCTTGCACAAAAGTCAACTGCAAATGGATCAAAGACCTCAATATGAAACTGGAAACCCTGAAACTATTAGAAGAAAATATTGGCAGTAACTTACAGGATATAGGTGTAGGAAAGGATTTTCTATGTCAGACAGAAGTTGCTCAGGAATTAAGGTCAGCAAACACTAAGTGGGACCTCATTAAACTAAAACGCTTCTTTATAGCAAAAGAAGCAATCAAAATAGTGAAGAGAAAACCCACAGAATGGTAAAAAAATCTTCACAGTGACACATTTGACAGAGGTTTTACATCCAGACTATATAAAGGTCTTGGAAAACAAAGAATCGAGAAACCAAATGACCCAATTAAAAGATGGGCTACAGATCTAAACAGAGAGTTCTTAAAGGAAGACACAAAGATGGCTAAGAAACATCTCAAAGAGTGTTCAACATCATTAGTAATTAGGGAAATGCAAATTAAATCCACCCTAAGGTATCACCTTACCCCAATCAGACTGGCTAGGGTCAAAAGAACAAATGATACTAAATGCTGGCGAGGATGTGGAGAAAGGGGAATGCTCATTCACTGCTGGTGGGATTGCATACTTTTGCAGCCTTTATGGAAAACAATGTTGAGAACTCTTAAAACACTAAAAATGAACCTACCATATGATCCAGTTATACCACTCCTTGGCATATACCCAAAGGACTCATCCTACTGTACAGACACTTGTACAACCATGTTTGTTGCTGCTCTTTTCACAATACCTAAGAGATGGAAGCAACTTAAGTGTCCCTCCACTGACAAGTGGTTAACAAAAATGTGGTATATTTACACACTGGAGTTTTATTCAGCAGTAAAGAAAGATGAAAGCATGTCAAGCTGGGTCACTGGACCCTCACCTGAGTATCCAGCCACTCTTCCCAGCCAACAATCGAGCCTTGGAAGACAAAAAAAAAAAATGAGGAAGATCCTAATAGAGTGATGCTTTTGGAATTCCTTGTCAAGAAACTCCAATGGACTTTCATGTGGACATTTGAAAATTGCTCTGTTCTGACTTTTTTCTAGCTCCCTGTCTAGAAATTCTGTTGCTAATTACTCTTCCCTTTAGTTCTCCTTCACATCTAATATTCATGACTCAAGGACTTTCTTCTTCCCTTAGAGACAAGAGTTATGCAATTTGGGAGTCTTTTAGATAGACCCACTGAAGGAGTACTCCAATTGCCTCACCCTATATCCCTGTTCAGCATGGAAGAAGCCGGAGTGGTCTACATCCCTATTCTCTATTGGCAATTTGGGTAACCCCTTCAGAGGGTGGCATGATAAGAATAGTAGGAGGTAGGAATTGGCTAGGCAGTTAGAGTAAAAAGACTCCACAGAAAAATAGCCAGTTTCTTACTAAAAGTCAAAATGACCTTGGGCTTGTTAGCAACATACTCTGTTCCAAAGGTCAAAAATGTCAAAAGTATTTGAAAGCTCTTATCTAATCCTTAAAATATTTTAGGGTTACCTCTTCAGAGGGGGTAATATTGGAGTGGAGGGAGTGGCATGGATTAGATCAAAACACCTTATATACATGTATGAAATTCTCAATAAAGTTTTTGTAAAAATTTAAAAAATTTAAAAAAAGCCCTCTCAATGGAAGTGAATTCCTGGGTTTCACTGTAATTATAGCAAAATATACATGGCTGGAGAGGTCATACATCCTAGAGAAAACTCCATCTCTATCATATCTCTACCTTCCATATCTTAACTATGGATCCTTATATTTACAGACTAGTCTACAGTACCTCACCCATCCATGACTCAGGGAACATTTGGGAAAGCGGGGGGTGAAAGACTGTAAGAGAAAAGGCTGGCTGACGAACAAAGGAAGCAGATTCTTTCATGCCACTGGAAACTTTCTTTTGTGAACTTGTGGCAATGGTGCATAGAACACAAGACCCATGCCAACTCAGTCAGATAAGGGCCCAGAGTGGTGCTAGGGAGGTGGGCAGTGGGCCGACTCTAGCCTGAGAACCATTGCTGAATGATTCCTGCTGGGTGAGGGAGAGTAGACCTTCGTTAACTCTTGAGATGAGATGGGGTGAATAGACTCCAGTGGACAAACTTGCACTGAAGGACATCCAGGTAAAATGTTTGACTGTATGGGAATTATCATGTATGGCAGAATGCATGAAGCCCGAAGGGGCAGGTTTGGGGACATGGATGGGGGAAGAAGTCTTAATTTGTTTAAGAACAGCTGTGTGAAATATCTGAAAGCTCAATAAAAATATTTTTAAAAAACATGAATATTTCTTGACCTTCCATAATGACTTGCAAATATTATTATAATTATTGGTCACTGGATGAGCTGCTTTAATGTAATGGTCATTCTCTTTTTTCTCAAAAATAAAACATTAAAATAAAAATTAAAAGTTAAATATATAAATTAAAGTAGCATTTTATTATCAAAGTCTATGAAATATAATAGTGTGCCAGTAAGAATGTGGAGATTGATATTTGAAATAATAAAAATGTG
>NW_008353490.1:2508131-2514820 GCF_000622305.1 Nannospalax galili
AATTGTATAATTATATAATTAAACCACTTGGTTGAAAATCATTTATTTTTGGTAATAAATAAATGGTCTATATATACTGACTTTTTAGAATTGTTGTAAAAATTTTTTAAAAGGAAAAAAATATCCAAACAAACAAATCCTGCCATAGCTATAATTCAAAAAGATAATAATGTCTTAAACACCTCAACTAAAATGAAATTTTGTATAAACAATAAATGCAATATTATATTGGGACAGGACAGATTGGGATTGAGAGTTTCAAGAAGAGGATCTTTGATGGGCTGTAAGGAGTGATGTTTTTTCTTGTGACACAAGCAGTTCATAGTGTGGAGCACAGTGACAGCTCCATTGGACCCTAGTATCCATGGCTCAAATTTCCAGCACACCACCTTCAAATTCTGCCCTTGAGTTGTCAAATCTGTTGGTTTCTCAGCTTTCACATCTTTAAAATGGGGTGAATGTAGTAATTTCCTAAGTGATTCTGTGGAAGCAGATTTCAGGCATTCCTGGGACCTGGCTATAACTCAGTGGGAAGAGTGCAGGCAAAACATATTTAAGTTCTTGGCTCCATTCCCACTACCACAGGGCGATAATAAAGCAAACAACAAATCACTAGGACCTGTTTTAGTAGAGTATTGCACCAGAGTTGTGACTCAAATGTCTGATTTTGAAACTTGGGCCACTACTTCTTAGTTGTGAATCTTTAAATAGCATATTAATATTTCCCCTGTTTGCCCCTGACTAACCGCAGTCATCTAAACCACCACTTGAGGGCATTTGTGACAATAAAATCTCATAAAACTTTAAATGCTTAGCAATTGAAACTGTCTGTATATGGAAAATGATAAATACCTATCTCGTGTTTTTGAACTACTGTGTTTAGATAGGTAGGAAAAAATAAAAGAACTTTCAAAGCTGGGCTAGGTAACTGTGCCTTTTACAAACAGCACTAGTAAGGTAGAGACAGGAAGGTCAGGACAAATGAAGATCAGACTTAGCTACCTGTTAAGTATCCACATCTTAGAAAACCAATGAAAGGACAAAAAGGTTGCAGTGTTGAGGAGACAGATAATATAAAGTGAAGCAGCTTAATTGATACATAATTTCCTAATATGCAAAGTAAGGATTATTCTCAGATGGCTGTCTCCCAGTAACGAGAATGCTTATTTGACTATCTCGAAACTGATATATCTGGTTATTTTTCATCTTAAAGAGTATAAAATATACCCTTGTTATAAGCAAACCTGGTATAAGATATGCTTCAATTCCTAAAAAAGGAAAACTCAGCCAAAACACAGAATTTATATGTATTAAATATTATAACAAACGCAAATTTTTAGCTTACTTGTGTATTAAGTATAACTTAAAAAGAATATAGCTTGGGGTTGGAGAGATGACTCAGAGGTTAAGAGTACTGGCTGCTCTTGTAGAGGACCTGGGTTCAGTTCCCAGCACCCATATGGTGACTAACAACCACCTGTAACTGCATTCCAGGGAACCTGACAGTCTCTTTTGGCCTCTAGGGTTGATTCATGACATGGGTGCTCTTACATACATGTGGAAAAAGCACTCATACACATAAAATAAATTAAAAAATTAAAAAGTATAACTCAAGTGCATATATTTTGTCTTGATATTCCACTTCTTATACTTTAAGACCATCAAAATGACATTTCTAATACTAAATTGTAAAGACACATATTCATCCTCTCTTAAAAGACAATATAAGCAATAATGCAAAAAGAGTGTGTCTTGACCTTTTACCTCCAATATGAAAGAAATAGTTTTCCAAATTGTTGTGATCTTATGGAATTGAGGACTGGATAAAAGTGACAATGTTGCCTTTTAATTGAAACAAAATTCAAAATTTTCAGAAAAGAAATACATATATCCAGATTATTAGACTACTTATGGGTGCCTTAAATGCAATTGAAGCTTTTATTCATCCAAATATTTCATAATAAGTTATTTGTAAATGCAAAATTCATCATAACTTATTGCTCAAGAGAGAAAGAAGTCCACTGTGAGCTACAAAAGCCAAAAGTACTTGGATCCCTTGCTTTCTGGGTCAAGGACAAAATGAAGGGTTTAGAGAAGTTTCACAGTCAATAGCCTGCTTAATTTTGTTTATTCCAAATAATTCCACTTTTCACTCAATAAGCAAAATAATAATGCTTTAATTTATTTTTTATTTTATGTGCATTTTATTTTATGCATTTCATCTGCATGTATGTAAGTGCACAATGTTGTACAATGCCTTCGGAGGTCAGAAAAGGGCATCAGATCTCCTAGAACTGGAGTTATGGATGGTTGTTAGTTGTCATGTGGGTTCTGTCAACTGATCCCTGGTCCTCTGCAAAAGCAACCAGTGCTTTTAATCACTGAGAGATCTTTCCATCTCTGCAAAACAATATTTAAAACTTAGGAAATATATCCTGAGTGTTAAATAATCATGACAGCATTACATTCTCAATTCTTCAAGAAATACAAAACAATGTGTGAAGTTACCCAAGTGAAAAGTAGGATAGAAAATTAGAATACAGCTTTAAAAAAGTTATTATAAAGAGTCATTGCATAAACACACTATGGAAAATTCATAGGAAACACCTAAGCCAAAATATGAGAAATAATTTCTAGGATTTACTGAAATTATATTGTGTTTATCTCTTTTTAAATTTTTTTCAATATATATGTATTTATAAACATTGTTGGTAAAAAACTTCTGACACTCTATAAAAGAGTACCAAACATTAATTTTTAAAATGTCAATTTTCCATTTTGGATTTTTGTGCCAGGAAATGTCAGCTTTCATTGGACATCTATTCTTTTCTATAATTAAGAAATTTAATGATATAGAATGTATTGTACTGAATATTGTTTCAATGATACCTTGGGTTAATTCTCATCTTTTCCCATTGTACCCACAAGGTGGCGGGATTCTACAAGATTTCATTAAAACTCAGCCTTCCTCAGGGACATTAAATGCACTGGTGATACATCATGTCTATACCTAAAGAGTATTGGTTCTTTAAAGAAATGAACAGAAGTACAAAAAACAATGTTAAGCAATTAGAATTAGGTAAGGTAGAGTAAAAAAAAATGAGAAAGAAAAAAAAAATAAAAGACGCATAGACCAAACATTAACAATTAAGGAAATCTTACATACTGTGATTTATCATAAAACATGTACATACTTTAAAATGTCAAATAGACAATCATAGTTTTTTTTTTTAAATAAAACCACTTTGATCAGTGTTTGTATAATATACTCATAAATTTCATTTCTGTAATTAAGAGGCTAAAATATTTTACTAATTCTTTGAGAATTTCAGACAATGTATTTTAATCATATTCAGATTCACCCTACCTCCCTACCTACACAACTTCTTATACTTTCCTCTCCTTTTGAATCAAATTTCCATTCTTAAATAACTAATTTAAATGTTTTGAATTTACAATAGCTATTTTCATGCTAAAATTCCTACATGCTCAGTTAGTCTATTAGGATTTTTTTTCTTTCTTCAAGTAAACAAAAATCAAATATCCACCAAATGCTAAATCAAATGTGAAATAAAACTTCCATATTTCTTTCTGAAACGCTGATATTTCAATTACCCATGTTTCAAGGTTAATAATCTATCATTGGTAGGTTATAACAAAGTTAATGAAATCACTTTGCAGTAACAAAATTAGGAAGCACAGAGGATGTTTGTAAAACATCCTCCTGAGACTGCATTTTCCATCGGGACGTGCCAAAGCACGGCTTTCCCATCTACTTCCCTTGCTTCTTGTTTCCTCAAATTCTTACCTTCTAAGTGCTTTAACCTGAGCTTTCCCTGGTGCTCACACAGCATGATGACACATGCAAACGCATATAGCACACCCTTGACAGCCACACTGGATCTTCTACCTCTTCTTTGTCATTACCTAAGGCTCTAATTGGAATGCCCATGCCCTGCACGCTTGCATGTCGGTGTGGGGTGGAGAAAGAGGAGAGGGAACTTGCTCTGAGGACATTTGGATTTCCTCATTTTGTTTCTTCCATTCATTGTTTATCAGCCTTATTAAAGCTTTCCTTCTCAATAAAGGATTTTGAAAATTTTCTTATCTCCAAGATGCTTTGGAGAGTCTCGTCTGTTGCTTTTTGGTTGAAAAATGAAGTAAAACTTCCACATTGTTATAAACATGTAAATGTGATATATATATATGCATACACAGCTATTATTCAGTAATCATCACGATCAATTTTGTGAAGGGGATTTCTTCTCCTTTCTCAGGTCTGTATGCAGGTGCATAGAGATATCTGTGGTTAGATTATTGGGCTTCTATAGGTCCTTCTCAGCCTCTACATCCTTCTCCTAGGTTTATTGTTTACAAGGAGCTCATCAGTCTGTACCTGGTGCTGAGCTTAAACCATTGACTCAAGACGCACACTGGGCTCTGAAAATTGTCTGAGAAGTAGGTTTCCACTGACAATTCCAATTCCTACTTAACTTCTTCACTTGAAATTCTAATTAGCATCCTAAATGTATTTGCAGCTAAATAAGGTAAAGGAAAGGGACTTTCACCTATCTCCTCCTAATCAATGATCACTCACTTTAGTTTTTTTCATCTTATCATTGAAAATTAATTAGTACTTGTTTATTTCACAAAGTCGTTGATATCATAATGATAGATTCATTCATGTATATAGCACACTGTGAACATATTCATCTCCATTATTCTTTCCTGCCCCCTATCTCTCCTCTTCCTAGGTCCCTTAGAAATTCAGAGAACCATTAGAGAATTGTCTAAGACACAGAAAGGGAAGGAATGTTACAATAGTAATTTTCAGAAAGCCAGTATTACCTTGATAACAAAACCAGGTAAAGGAATAAGCATAGACCAATTTTCCTGATGAAAAGGGATGAAAAAAGTTATAGATACACTTGCAAAGAGAATTAAAAAATAGCTAAAAAAAAAAAAAAACAACCAAAAAAACACCATGACCAATGTAGGTTTATCCCAGGGATATAAGGGTGGTTAAAAATATTCAAATCTTTTTCGAAGTTCAAAAGCTCATTTAATTTTATGTCTTATAGGGTTTATACAGAGTACAATATTGTATAACTGTATTAATTCAACTGTAAACCTAATAATTTACAGCCAATTTTGAAAGAGAAGCATCTTAGCTCTGGAAATTGTTATTGAATATGTCAATGCTGTTGCAATGAAATGGCTCTTCTAATCATTTGGTTAAGAAATCGATAATTAAAAATAATAATAATAATTAGTAGATGTGAATAATATTACCACTGAAATCTACCTGATGACTTTAGATCCACGCTCAGATGCCAAGGAGCTCAGAAAGTAACCGAATGTGACTAGTAATAATCTGATATATAGAGATACCTTGTTCAGAAATTTGAGATTATAATCCAGGGCTAGCATGTTTTATGGTCAATGAAAATGAAACTGTGCATGTCTGTTTAAAATACTGTTTATACTGAGTACAATATTGTATAACTGTAATAATTCAACCATAAACCTAAAAACGTATAGCCAATTTTGTAAGAGATGCATATTAGCTCAGAAAATTGTTATTGAATATGTCAGTGCTGTTGTAATGAAATGCTTCTTCTAAGTATGTGGTTATTAAATAAATAATAAACTGAAAAAATATTCAAATCAATAAATATAATACAGTACATAAACAGGTTCAATAATAGAAATCTGGTGATAATATTAATTCATGTAGAAAAGGCATTTGACAGGATCTAAAATTTCTTCCTGATTAGAGCCCTGAAAACACTAGAAATAGAAAAGATGCACATCAACATAACAAAGGCCATGGTGGCAAACCTAAGAGCTGAAAACCTTCCTTTAAAGTTAGGAGCAAGACAAGGATTAGAGCCTTTCTATTTTCATTCACCATGGTGCTTGAGGTCTTAACCATAGTAAAAAGGCAAAGAAAAACACAAAATGGATATAAATAGGAAATGAAGAAACCATCCATATTTGCATACGATATGATCGTATACCTTATCCTTACTTACTAGAACCTAAACACTCTACCAGAAAACTATTAGATCTGACCAAAAAATCAGCAAACTAGCAGGATGCAATCAACACACACACACACACACACACACACACAACACACACACACACAGAAAAAAAAAAACCCAGCACCTTTCCTATCAGAAAAAAAAAAAACCCAGCACCTTTCCTATCAATAATAAATAAGCTAAGAAAAAATAATCTCATTCAACATAGCTTCCAAACAATACCTCCCATACCATCCCGGCAGTGATAAGGTGCCCTATCATCCTTCAGCCACTCAACCTAAAGACTCAGAATTAAGTCCCAAACACTCTACACTTTTCATTTAATACACAGTGATTTCCACTCTCTGCTTCCCTGTTAACCAGTTCTATTGTAAGCCAGACAGTTCCCACTTCACTCCCAGTACTGAAATGGCCACCCTTTCTCACCACTTGAGCCAAGTTGAATTTCCTCATACTCCTTGGGACTTGAACTTGCATCCTTCAAGTAACTCATTTGTGTATTGCTTTAATATCTCTTAATACTAGAAGCTAAGGCAACAGTTACTAATTTTGTGTGTGGTACATGTGGTGTATGAATTTGTATCCATGTGTATCTGTGTCCGTGTGTGTGTGTGTGTGTGTGTGTGTGTGTGTGTGTGTGTG
>NW_008353490.1:2515077-2537791 GCF_000622305.1 Nannospalax galili
CGCTCCTGCTTGTGCAGATAGAGAGTCCAGAGGAGGATGGTGGGTGACTTCCTCTAGTTCTCTCAAGCTTATTGTTTGATACAGGGTCTCATTATGCACCTGAAGCTCAGCATTTTATCTATACTGTCTGATCAATCAGTTCCTAAGAGCAACTTTTTTCCCCAACTCCCCCATTGCTGGGGTTACAGGTATACACAGTCATGCCTGGCTTTTCTACATGAGTGCTAGGGACTTGAAGAGAGGTCCTTTTGTTTTCATAAACAGCACTCTTACCCCAAAACCAACAGGTACTATTTTTCTAGTTGATTCCTAAATACATATTGGCAGACCACAGACTATTCAAATCCCACCGAGCAGCACAGTGAATTGAAGGTGTGATCGTCTCACTGAATAATGAAAATGTCTTCAGTTTCTAATGAATTTTGCCCTTTTCTCAATAACATTGATGGGGCTGATACCAGAACATCAAAAACATCAGTTATATTATTAACAAAATATGTATTTTTAGGCATTAAACAAAAAAGGATTAAAAATTTATAGCTTGCTGCTGCCACTTTTTAGTGGTGGCATTGTAATTACAGAACAGGAGTGGTAAAAACTATAAAACATGGAGCTGGAGATATGACCCTGCAATCAAGATCACTTACTGAACAGTCATGAGAACTGGGGATTGAAATCTAGCACCCATGCAGCAAGCACAGTATCCTGTATATGCCTATCATTCTCACTCAAAGGCCCTCTTCTGGCCTCCATTTCACACAGGCATGCACAGTCTTAGACACACATGTGCAGATTCTCATTCAGACACCTACATATATGCAAAAATTTAAAATAAAAAACACATAAACAAATGTTTTCCCCAAAACAAATGGAAAGCTTTTCTGCTACCATATTGTAAACTGAAAATGGTCCTTTGACTTTGCAATTAGAATAAATAACATTTTCCTGAAAAAATGATGACCAAACTGACTCCAGAAATAGATTTTTACATCCTTCCTTCATGTCCTTGATCATCTTTGCATTTTGTTTTGAAAATCAATGTTATCCAAACTCTCTGTTCCGCTATATCTAAGTGACATTTCAAAAATCCAGCATTATCAAAGAAAGATATTTCTTAATCTCTTTTTATACTATAATAAATTTTGTTTGCAAACTTCAATTTAATCTCAGACACAATGATTGGATTCCTCTCTAACCTTGCACTAAAATTGCAAAATCCCACTGTTCTAAAAGATAATAGTAAAGAAATAAAAACATATCTTCATATCAAAATTATATGCCATGAGATAAGGTTTCTTTCCTCTAATATGGTATGAACCACATCATGATGTACCTAATCCAGTCCTCACCCCAAAAAAATTACTGTACATTTTAATGTCATCATTATGTCTGCCTTGACTCAGCTGCTGCTGATTTATTCATTGCATGCAATTAGACATCGTGATTATAATAAGGAGGATGTTGGATTGCTCCTCACTTTGGTTATTATTAGGCTGAGCACATTTGGTCCAGGGTTTATTTTGTGACTGATTTATACATGACTGCAACCACTGGTTAGTTTAGACATGTTGTTCCTATAAAGGTACAGTATTTGGCTTCACGGTTGAACATTCCAAGTTCCCTGAAAAGAGCCTTCAATAAATAAAGATTAGAGCAAAGCCTTAACAGACCACATTGCTTCACACTTGTGATTGATTGAACACCTTCAAAAGCTGACAATTGAACCTGATAATCTTCTGTCTCCATATGGTAAATGCATAACATGAGTTTTCTGTGTATGGTCTACAGGAGTCCCATTTGCAGACTCTCTTCAGACCCACACTTTAATAAAGTCTACATTACTCTAAAATATGCAAAGAAAATTCTACAACATGTCCTAAAACTATTCAATGAATAAACATATAATTCAATTTTATTTAAATTAAGGTAATCATTTTCATACAAAAACAAAAGGAACAGACTTTAAATCTAATGTATTTTTTTATTAAACTATGTATTTATGCATTTAAGACCTTCCTAGTAATTCATAGTGATACATCTTTTTTAAGAACAGACATTAGGCAGCAATGAGTTATTTTTAATTGTTGGTATAGTTATAACTATATTGATCAGTTTTCTGTTATTGTAAGTGAATATTAATTATTTCACTAAAGAATACAGTATAGATAATCTTATTTACTTGGATGTAATAGAGCACTTCAAAGAGTTTTTTCTAACTTTTAATTATTTACTAAAAGCATATGAATTCACTGTAGAAAGGGCAAAAAATAATAACCTAAAATAACTAGTATAAACTTAATTGTATTATCATCTACATATGTGTATTAGATGCACAATAGAGTCTCTGTTAAATATTTATCTGCCATATATTTGTAAAGCACATGCATTGTGTCAATTATTTTATATTAATATGCTTTCATAATTCTATTAATTTATTATGCTATGTTAATAAAGAGTAGACGTTTATCCGAGAACCATTTAACTATTTCACCAAGAATTTCCAAATCTGGCCATATGTGGTAGTGCATATCCTAAATCCCAGCTCTCTGTAGACAGAGGAGGGCAGATCTCTGTGAGTGTGAGGATAGTCCAATTTTCATAAGAGTTCCAGGCCAGCTGAGGCTTTTTAAAATACATAGTCCTCTGTGTACTATTATGTGTAGTCTTATTTCTTTTGCAACAGGTCATTTATTCTGCTTTATGATTAACTCTTATTTTCTTTATTTTCTAATAGTTCTTTTTTCTACTGCATCACAGAATTCCCATTCCTTACAGTATAAAAATAATTAACTTGCCAGCTGTTCACTTGATAGTGTTTCCCATTGTTATTCTAACAATGTTTTTATAACAATACAAATATTAAAATATTATATATTTGAATATGTGATATTTTTATCATCCATACTGTGTTTTATTTCTACTTAAGAAAAATTTGCCAGAATATGGCATATATTCAGCAATTTTCTCAGCATATTTTATGTACTGTTGATATTTATCTGTACCATCTGGTATTTATGCTACAGCAGGACATGCATAAGTAAATATTTCCTACATTAGTAAAACGTTTCTCAATATATTTAAAGCACAGCAACTTTTAATGCTGAGATATTGACGTCTACCTCATCAAACATAAGTTTACACTTTAGACTATGTCAAAACTGATTCCTTGCTGTATTGCATAAGTGCAATTGTGAAACAGAATAAACACAGTGCCTTTGTGTCTCAATAAACACCCCAAACTTGTGTTTGAAATCATCTTTCTAGAGAAAAATCTTATTGTTAAACAAATATTATCATGTTGAAATATTGAGAAAATTTATGTTTTCTTTTACTCTCTTTCAGTGATTCTTTAAACTTAAAGATTGTAACTGTGTTCATTGAATTTTCTATAACTAACAGAGCTAAAGTAGTTGGAAAGATAAGCTCAAGTAGGTGATTCTAGTTATTTGGCCTCTAGTATGGGAATGTTACAGAGTATGGAGTACTTGCACAATAACATTTAAATTATGAACTGTGTTTTTTCTTTAGGTTATTAAGATGATACAGTTGTTTAACTTACTTATTATAAAATAACAAATTTACATTAAACAGGACAAGAATGTGCTCTTTTTAAACAAGTGGCATATGAAAGGCTCTGTGTGTTTCAGTCTGGGTTAGATGATAAAAGTGAGCTCTGAACTCACAGTGCATCACTGGTAGATGGGCAGACACCCAACTAATAAAGACAAATGAGGGAGATAAAAGTACAGGAGACTAAACTTCAACTCCATAGAATACAAATTTTCAGTGGGTAATTTTCTAAAGAAGATGAGGAAGAGTCAGGCAGTTGTGGGATAAAGAGAAGGTATAAATTAACATTGTCCAGAGTGAGTAACACTTGCATTGGATATGAGTGACCTGGGTGGCACGGTACTTAACATATTCAGCAATGTGTTTCAGCTCCTTGAGCCTTACTTGTTTACTGAAGAAACAAAGAAAATAATGGAAGAAGAAAAATATCACTCTAAAAAGTTACTGATATTTGGATTCAGCTAAGAATAGTGGCTATTCTACTTTTAAGCAAAAATTGATATCACAGTAAAAACATTTATTTCCATATACTTACAGCATATCTTGTCATATTTCTCCAACTACTAAGTTATAAATATTAATATATAAACACATAGTAAAATATTAATTGCTTTAAGAATTATGTTAAAATTTACATTTAGATTGTTATAAAATTCTCCATTAGTGAGAGGAACACATATTAGCTTTCTAATACTGAGTGACATATTTCCACAGATTTTCTCATCATGTTATCATAACTCACATTTAGCATTTTGCACCTTCATGACAGAAGAACTAGGTAGGACACAAGAAGATTCTCTCCTTAGAGCCTTAGAAAGTTCAAGTGAGAAGTAAGCTTGGTTTGAAGTCACATCCAAGTTGCATCTGAGTTGCAGGAAGAACTTTGCTCTCTGAGGGCTGTAAGACTGATGTTCCTGCTTTATTTCCTGTTTCCTGATAACTGGAGAGCATTCTCAGTTCTGTGACCACTGGCAACCCCCTGCCACATGGACTTCTGTATTATGCAGCAGTTTCTCTTTATTACCAGTAATAATGGTAATAAATGAGAATGGCTTCCATGATGTATAATCCCTCTGACCTCTTTCACTCATGACTTTCAGAATTTCCATTAAATGGCAAATTAAGATTCAGCCAGACACACCTGGAACGTTTTGTTTTTGATCAACTTGAAGTCAACTGATTTTTTCCCCATGAGATGTGACATAGTTGTGGAGGGGTACCCCATCACTTTCCACAGTCTTTCTGTACTCCAGAAAAGGGCTTCATAGAGGTTTGAGCTGAAGAAAGAAGTATCGTATTCACAACAAAAGTCTGGCCAAATCCATCACTGTTCATGCTTCACCTCACACATGGAGGCAGAATGCATCCACTTCCCAGGAGTCTCACTCTGGGACACCTTGACTCAGTCTAAACTTTCATCTAAGTCATTCAGCTCAAATCCAAAATCTCATCCCTTAAATCATCTAAATATGGTGCAGATGTGGCTCTTGTATGTGATCCTTGAGGACTCTAAAGACCATCGCTGGTGTCCAGGTCTTCTCTTGGTATGGGGTCATGAAACTAAAGACGCATGCACTCTGCCCCTAAACTCCCAACACAGTGGCAGGACAGACTGAGGATTATGATTCATAAAAGAAGGAATACAGAGTAAATAGTAGTTGTATCTGTGAGGGAAAACACTGGTTATCTTCATTGTATCTCAATGTTTAGGAATAATACTCTATAGATCTTCCTTCTGTTCTCTGTCATTTATTTTTCTCATGAAGGGTAATTATATTTAAAAGCGACTAGTGTCAGTTTATTGCTGAACTCCATTAGAATTTTGAGATTCCTTTTTTGTCCCTTTTCATTTCAAATGAAGAGTATTTGCGCTAATCTTTGTCTCAAGAATCTGCTGTCCTTGCCTGAAAACCACTGAGTTTTGCTCCATTAAACTGAGACCACATGGAAAATCATTTTGAGATAGTCTTTCTTTTAGCTCCTACTGAGCTGTCTGAGGGCTAGTGTTTCATGTGGCCCACAAGGAGGTAGAGCTTTCACCTGTGAAGTGGACCTTCTTGTTACTAAATCCATTTTCCTCTGATGTTTCTGATGGTTAGACAAGCTTGTCCAGGTACCACTTCAGCTTTTTCTCTCTTTAACATATTCAGCCAGCATTTCTGACTTTTAACAGCTTCACTACCTGAAGAGGCTGGGATTGCAAAACTATCCTGTCTTAATGTTTTCTGTTGAACTGCTCTCCTTGATTTGCAACCCACCTCATGATTTTAGAATCAGCTTAAAGAAATACAGTTTCATCTCCACACTTAACTTCATTAACTCACTTCACTGCATTCTGTGTCATGAACTCTGTATGCCTTATATAGCATTTTACTGTGATTGCTGTTATTACCAAACAAGAATCTCTTTCCTCCAAGCTCTACTATGCCTTCACAGGAAGCTTTCCATGTTCACATTTCACTGTCTGTCCAAGGCAATTCAGACCTTTTCTTCCAATGATCCTCAAAATTCTTCCACCCTGTGATCACTGCCTGCTCTCAAACCATCACTGCACTGTGTTGGTTCTAGTAGAGTCAAATGCATGCTTTCTATGTAGCAATTCTCCATTTCTGGGTAACCAACTGCCAGAATCTTAAATCACCATCTATTTATTTTCACATGATTTCTGTAGGTTAGGACCCCTACCTGAGGAGCAACAGAGGTGTCAGCCGTAGCTGTGGTCTTCAACCTTGTGTCAAACATTATCTTCCTAGGTTTTTAGATTATGAGAGGATTCAGTTCCTTGGAATTGTATGACTGAGGTCCTCATTTCCTGGCTTGTTGGTAACCAGGGATATATTAGCAGTCAGCAAGGTCCCCCGTGGCTATTTGCTCTTCTCCTAGGGCAAACTGTAAACCTAACCATGTCTCACTAGTCTAAAGAGCAACCTGGTTTGGCCAGGTGTACTAAAATGGTCTTCCTTTTTAATCATCTCCTGACCAATTGATCAAGGATCCTACACCATCAGGGAATTTTTTTCCATAGAATAAGTTTATCATCCAATGACAGTGGAAGTTATTTTTAGATACTGCTCTATTGGGAGTATAACAGGATGTTTCCATAACATCTTAGTTTGCTTTCAATTGCTGTGATTAAAACACTGACCAAAGCCAACTTGGGGAGAAAATGGTTTATTTGGCTTACAAGCACAGTCCATTATCAAGGGAAGCCAAGGCAGGAAGTCAGGGCAGGAACCTGGAGCACAGACCATGGAAGATAACTGTTTACTGGCTTACTCTTCTGGCCAATGTTCAGCCTGCTTTCTGACACAATACAGGACAACCTGACCAGGGTGGCACCACCCACAGTGGGCTAAACAGGCCTTTATCACTAAACAATCAAGAAAATACCTCACAGACATGACCACAGGCCACTCCAAAATGTGTCAAGCTCACAACTAAATCTATCCAGCACACATAGTAAAAGAGCCTTTCTTTCACCTCAAAATATATGACATCAATTCTTCTTAACATGAAAATGCATAATTTTTATCGTTAAACATCTATCACTTAAACTTGATAGTACTATAAACTGATATCAAGCTACATGTACTGTCTCATTTTAGCAAATTATTGTAAAGAATTTTCATATGACCTAAAAGTGATCAGTTTTTTAAAAAAATATCTTTTACTTGCTGATCCATTAGCAACATAAATGTCCTACTTATTAATCAAGTACTGACAATTCATTGTGCAAAATTTGTGCATTAGAATGGAAGAACACTAAGAAACTCTTCAGAAGAAAAACTACTGCTGCTGATGGGATGCACTATCACAAATAAGAGTTGTGTTTGAAACCCGGAGGAAGAGTGGCTCAGCAAAGGTAGCAGGTGACTCAGTTTGAACAGGTGAGAGTCTCCAGTTTTCCAATATGGAACACAGAGTTAATCTTAAGTAAGCAGTTTTATCATAATTGGTTAGGAATAAATATACTAAAGGTTAAAATTATACTGAACACAATCATGTGATTCTTCAGGATAAGGTCAGTGACTATGGTAATCAATTAAAATATATTAAGCTGTATTATTAAAGCCACCCTGAATTGAGTCAATAAGATAAAGCAGAGTGAACCTTCAATAATTCAAATTAAGAAGCACCCAGAGCTATATTCTCTTCTACAATTTTTGATCTTTTTTTTTGAGACAGGGTCTCATCTGTAGCCCCAGCTGACCTGGAATTCGCTATGTAGACCAGGCTGGCCTTGAACTCATAGAGATCCACCTGCCTCTGTCTCCCAAGTGCTGGGATTAAAGACATGTGCCACCACGCCTGTTCTTCTATACTTTTTAAGCCTTAAAACTTTTTTACTAGTAACCTAAATATTTTACTACTGACTTTGGGATGCATTTAGTTATCAGATAAGTGAGGTTCATAGAAAATATAATCCACTTCCTTTATTTGAAGAAATCATATATTGAGATCTCTGAAGAGTGTGTTAAATTTGTTGAGAAATACAAGAGAAGTGTGCCTCTAAGAATATTAAAGAGTAAGTTATAACCCTAGATAGGCGAGAGTGTCTTTTATGTGACAGCACTGATTTTTCCTTACTATCAAGTCTCTGGATTGTAAGAGCACTATATAGGATTAGGTCAGAATGTGGGTCTTCTGAAGGAAGCTGTCACAAACAGCTGCATACACTGGCAATATCTCTGGTGAGACTGAGAACAGCCAAGTTAAAGAGTCAGCCCAGAGTCTAACTATAGTGTTCTTTCTACTTACTGGGACAAACATAGACTGACTTCTCAGCCTTAGTTGTAGGCAAATCCTTTTGCATTTTATTGATACACGATCTCCTCCTAACTAGTATAAGAATATTTCTTGTGGCAGATATGGTCGTGTAAGACAGACTACATAGCATGTTTCTAATGTTTGTGTGCAAGCTAAACATCCTCTGCAGAGAAGCCAGGTTTGATTCCGAGCAATGGAATGCCAAAATGAGATGACAATGTCAAAAATAGGCAACCACAAGCCTCCAAGGTCAACCGCCTTCTATGTACTTTCCAAACAGAAGGTTGCTTCTTTTGCCCCATCATGCACAATGTCTGGCTTCACAGTATGTACACATGTTAAAATCGTACAGTTTGCCACTGTCACATGACTATTAGACAAAAATAAAATGGTGCCTATGTGGTGCTTAACAACTGTCTGTAACTCCAATCCCAGGGAGATGTGATGCTCTCTTCTGACCTCCATGGGCATTGCATGACATGGATGTAATTACACATATGAAAGCAATACACTCAAACACACAAAAATAAAAATAATAAATAAAATTCAAAAAAGAAAAGTCTATTAATTAGAAAATGCATACAAATTAATGCCTCTACTGGTGTCCTTTAAAATCTGCTCATTTTATTTTTCTCTAATAGTCATGTGACAGTGGCAAACTATGATTTTAACATGCTTATACTATGAAACCAGATGATGTGTATGATAGGGCAAAAGAAACAATCTTCTGTTTGGAAAGTAGGTAGAATGCCACAGTGACCAGCATTGACCCTGGAGGCTTGTGGTCACCTATTTTTGTTGTTGTCGTTGTTGTCTTTAAAAAATGGGAAGCCTAGTTCAGAGCACCTCATAGGCAGTCTAGTTCAATTAAGACTCAGACATTCAATTCTTTATTGTCCTTTATTTGTTTGGGGTTTTGTTTTTGTTATTTTTAGATAAAGTTTCTCAGTAGCCACAGCTGGACTGGAACTCACTATGGACCAGGCTGGCCTGGGTCTCACAGAGATCCACTTTCCTCTACCTACCTAAGTGATGGGACTAAAGGTGTACACCACCATGCCTAGCTCCAGACATTCAATTCTTGCTTCAGTTCTACTCATAATTAATTATGTATAAGGGCGGAGATTATCTTTTCTAGACATTTTCTGGTTTTTCTTAGACTTACAAAATGTGAAGATTTGGGAAAGATAATTTCTAAAACTTCTTTTCACTCCTTTAATCCACTTGGGACCCCTAAAAAATATCATTATCTGGGTGGTCTATGATCAACAAAAATATATTTCCCACAGTTGTGGAGGCTGAAAAGTCAAACATCAAGCCACCAACAGTCAGTGTCTGAAGATAACCCACTTGCTTAGTCATAGCTGACTTCCCATTCCACCCCATATGGGAGAGAGTAAGGGGCCCTACAGAAGGTTCTTTTATAAAGAGACTGCTGTCAGCTCTGAGGACTGTACCCCAACAGGTCCTACCTCAAGAGGTCCTTTCTCTTTATTCTATTAAGTTGGGGATGAAAGTCTCAATATTAAGACTATTAGCAGATAAAACATATATTGGGTATTATACATGTAAGTATGTGTATTATTAGGCATACATCTGTTTAGGCATACAATTACATTCATATACTGTGTGATATAAACATTTTATATATTTATAGCTATCATTTGAATACTTTTTGCCCACACATGCTGGGGTTTATTTTGTATGGTGAGGTATTTGGAGGATGGAGATTTCTTTGGCTGTTTTTTAGGAGAGGAGTATTTGAGAGTTGTTTAATGGTTAAAGAGTCATCATCAGGAAGGAGCTACATCTTTTAATCTAGGGGTGGCTCCATATGAAAGACAAGAGACAGCAGCCATGTACTTACATGTACACACATATCCCCACACATATTCAGGCACATACACACACACACACACACACACACACACACACACACACAGAGCAATCCATTGCCATATGATGCTATGTGCAAATTTGGGCGTTCTATCAGCAATTCAACCATCACCATAGTAGCCCTAGACTCTATACCTCAATAGTCTTAAACCCAAATTTGCATTTTTTCTATATAATATATACAGTTTATATATACTGTGTTACTAGAAGCAAAATAACAGAATAATACACTATGAATAACAACCAGGTCACCATTAATATTAACAATGCAATTCCAAATTTTCTCTGGAGACTATGGTGATAAAGCAATGCCAGGTGAGGAAACTGAAGTTTTATCAATAAAGTTATTTTGTTTCCTACATAGGAACTGTAAGATGTTTTTAAACTGTCCTTTTCTAAAATTGAATTCCCCTCCGTGATTTCTTAAAATGCCACCATATCTTATCTGGTATGCCATGGTTCTAATGAACAAAGCAGCCTCTCAAGACGTCTCACTGCCCGACGACTTCTCACACTAGTAGAACACGATAGGATTCTGAACAATATTAATCCATGAAGGAAAGCAAAACACCATGAGAAAAATCTTCAGAAATGAGTTAATCTACTTAGGATGCTAAAGCAAAATACCATCTTCTTGATAGTTTACAAGCAAGAGGTGTTTGGTTTTGCACAATTCTAGAATTTAGGATGTTCAAGATTGAGGTATCAACAGATTCTGTGTCAGGTTACAATCCTGTTCATAGATGGAACCATCCCACTATATTTTCCCTGGATGGATAGGGGTAGAGTCATTCTCTCAGCACACTGTCCTTAGGACCGAAGTCCATTCATGAAGATTCTGCCTTCGTAATCTAATCATTTCAGAAAGACCCTGCCTCCTAATTGAATAACAGTGGTTATTTAATTTTCAACTAAACATTTCAAAGGATTTATTGAAATCACCCAACTTTGCTTGACAAAGTGACCACACTTTGAGCAACAATGAAGTATATTCAGCATAGTAGCAAACATAACTCAGAACATACACCAAATATTTAGTGAGAGTCTACTGAACATTTGAATCAGAGACTGATCATTCATCATCATAGTAGAGTAGCCATCATATAATGCAGAAACATAATGGGCTTGGTGGCCTTTATTCCTATGCTGACAGAGCATCCTGTATCCTATGGATTGTTCACTGAATGATTCCAGTAGTTCGTAGTCATGGAAAGTGAAATGCTACATTTTCTTTTAACTAGACTTGTGTGATAGGTGCATAGTATGATATAATGCACCATTCTTAAAATTAATGTAAGTTTATAGAGACTTCTAGAATTTAATATCCATTTTAGAGTTAAAAGGGATCTGAGATGCCAGCTGCTTTTGCCTCTTTTCCCACATACATGTCTCCAAGACCAACCTTGTTTGTTGAACAATCATATCCTCTAACAGTATTTGTTCACTTATTCTAACTCATCCTTCATGTTCTCCTAAATTGTACTCAGAAGTATTCTGATAGTTTTCAAATAATGATCTTACCTTGAAGGCATTAACTCGTACCACACCAGATATCCTAAGTAGTTATCAAATTTTGAACAAGAACAATAACAACAGGAAACCTTTAAGACAGCTTTTCTTTTCTTTGGCACTTATCATAACTTAGGAAGGCCCTGAATCTTTTCAAGCATTTCCAGCTGATTAGTTTCTATTTGGAAATTCCAAAGAGTGAACTATGTGATTTTTATTTTGATCACTGGGTCATTCCATGAGCTTGATGTCATCTTTGTACAATTATTGCCCATTTCTTAGTTATGCAGTTCAATACATTTTCACATATAATGAAAGTACAGGTTCATATTACATTTGAATAAAATGAAATCTTGAAGTTTATCATTTATTTGGTGATTTAAATGTAGCAATATATTTTTTATCCTTGTTAAATTTTATACTGAAGTAGATAAAATTGCAGATTTTCATATAATTTAAAAATAAAATAGCTTATGATTCCATAATTTTGCAATTTAAATTAGGTAGGAAATCTGAGTAAGTTATTATCCAAAACTTAAAAAAACACTGAAAAAAATCATCACACTGGGGGGTTAGTGAGATGGCTCAGCATTTAAAGAGGGTCTTGCCACTACCACACAACCTTGTGACTTGAGTTTGATCCCTGGAAGGAAAGAACTGATTCCACAACGTTGTCCTCATGACTTCTTCAAGTATGCTGTGACATGCATGTTCACATGCACAGATCATGCACACAGACACACACACAAAAAATTAATGATAGGATTTAAACAACTGTCATACAATAACATAAAATATTAGCTCATCAACATGCATATTACCTGAGTTTTTCCTTTTGCAGTAAAAATACTTAATATTCATTTTCAGTGTTCTCAAGAACAAAATATATCATGGTCAGGTAGTGTTAACCATTCTATATTGGATATATACTCTAGAATAGCATGTCATACGTGATAAATATATAACTTTTTATGTCAATCAAAATAATAATAGAAAGTATTCAGGCTGGGCATGGTGGCGTATGCCTTTAATCCCAGCACTCAGGAGGCAGAGGCAGGCAGATCTCTGTGAGTTCGAGGCCAGCCTGGTCTCATTGGTGAATCCAGGACAGCTGGGGCTACAGAGAGACACTGTCTCAAAAAGACAAAAAAGAAAGTATTCAGGTCAAATTGATTAAGATCACAGAGTTAATGTCAACTGTATTTTGCAATGAATTCAAATAGTAACTAATACTTTTAAAATGCAGTTTCTTGACACCTCTCACCTTAATCATATTACACTGAATGTAGCTGAGCAATTGGTAAAGAAATATCAAAAATGTTATCCTTCACTAAGAATGTCTTCATATTCTAATCAAGAAAAAATGGTGAGAATATTTTCAAATACCTTAATGAAATAAAGAACCAAGACCTCCAACATTTAAATCAACCACTGAAATGAAGACAAGGATTTCAACACGTTTAAATTTGACTCAAATCTTGGCAAAAAAGCTAACTCACTTGTAGACCATGTTACTATTTAGAAAGATGAAATGACATTCAAGGATCCTGGTGTCCTGGAATTCCCCAATTGAGTAGTTTAAAGCCAAAGTTATGTATTTGTTATATAAGAGTTGTATAAATAATTAGGAATTGCCAATTAAAGGAATATTGACCACTGTGTTACTGACACTGAGATGTCCTTGAAACAGCAAAACTTTTTTTATCATTTCCATTTAAACAAAAATACAATTTCAAAATACAAGGGTCTTATTTTTTAAAGCTGAATTTCTTGGGATTCTTTTTTCATTTGAATACATATTTGAAATACGAAATAAAGTTCTTTATGAATATCCCAATACATCCCCTATACATCTCATTATTTGTTGAAGTATGATTTTCTAAAACTGTTGTATTTTGCAGTAACTTTATCCATCATCATATTACTATTTTCTGAATTTTCTTCTGTTCTGTCTTCCCAAGCAATTCTCTCTTACCTTAGATTACTGGTGGCACTACGGTCACTGATGAATTCAAATTAAGGGGGACGGCAAGCAAGCTTGCAGGAGTTAAACTACAAAATATTTCTTTGTTCATTCTTTTACTATTTAAGCTCAAACCGCTTCAGAAGCTGCTGTGCCACTTTTTGTTTTATAAGAGCTAAACCAAAATCTCCAGCAAAAGAGAGTGCCCTTGCTTAAGCAAAGCAACGATGCATACATTGAAGTAAGTCCTCCAAATGTACTATATCGCTAGAACTTCTCAGTGGATCAAACTGAAGGAAAAGGCATCTCAGAAGTGTTAACTTATTATGGAACACCCTGCTGTGCCCAGGCTGCAAGAAGAAAACCCCATTAACAGCTATTGAGACCTGTATCCTAGGATGCTTCCGAAGGACAGTCAAGTGAGGGAATCTTACGTTCTTGAAAGGATGTGAAGAGCATCTGAAACCTGCTGTTACGACTGCCCTCATCTGCCCACATACGGATCACCCCGAGGCCTGTGCGTAGCATCACATCATTGGCCACCGTGCTGCAGAACTTGGCCTTCAAGTCCTCCACCGAGCTGCTTCCATCATACACAGCCACGAAGTTCCTTTTGCATTCGTTTGAATTCTGCATCTCGTAGTCCAAGAATCGTAAGTAAATCTATAAAACAAAGACCAAAAAAAAAAAAAAAAATCTTCACTTCAAAAAATGTGAAGCAGAAAGTTCCAGAACTTGCTTCTCTTTTTCAGTCTCACAAGACAGTCTTGATTGCAATCAGCCCCATTATTTCCCCCGTGTGAATAGCAGGAAGATGTACAAGTGAGAAACAAATTATGTTTAATATTTTTGTCAAATGTTATTATGCTTTTTTTCACTGAAATGTAGCATTTCCTTTAGCTGAATATTTTTGCCCAAATGATCCTGATGTCATCTTATAATTTATCTGAATTCATTTATTAGTTTTCAGAATTATGTTTTATTTTGATTAAGAAAGTCTATAGTACATTCTTGTTAAGTGCAGGGTCTGCCTTGATCTTCAAATAATATATAAACAGAGAGGACTGGAGAGATGGCTCAGCAGCTAAGAGCACTGGCTGTTCTTGCAGAAGAACTGGGTTCCAATCCCAGCACACACATGGTGATTAACAACACTTTGTAACTCCAGGGGTGCACTTGCATACATGCAAACGTACACATAAAAATGTATATAAAGAAATAATTTATAGTATTGAATGAAAAGAAAAAATGATATTAAAAGATACTTCTGATTTCAGTTTGTTTAGATTTTTTAACAAATACAATGTCTCATTTTGTGGTACAGCATTTAAAAAATTTTAAGGCCAAGCTAGACTATGGATATTCTCATCATAATAAAAATCAAGTCATTTAGCTAAATCTTCATAAATAAAGACTAAATTAGCATTTAACGAGCATGATGTATTGTGCAATCCACTTCATATGTCACTTTAAATATTCCAAGCAATTCTTTAGGTGACTCACATGTTACCATACCAGCTATGACAACTCAGGCTCACATAGTATAAACTGCAATTAAGATTGAAGTCTCTGACTCCCTAGTCCACAGTCTTTCCTCAAGGACACACTGCTTCTAATACACTGGTTCTTGATCCAGAGACATCATTTGACTATGTTCCAGTGTGTATTCAGAATCACAAGTGACTGACTCCAACAGAAATCAGATACAGAGAAGTTGTTTGTCTATTCACCAAGCCATGCAGCAAAATTCACAGCCTGGAGTCTTAGTTGGTCACAGATTATTCAAAACATCGTGGAAATAATGGTGAGCAACAGAATGAAGCATTGAAAACTTGTGTGGATGAAATCATGCCACCAATGTAGATTCCAAAATTATAGGAATACATACAGAAAAAGCAAGCAAAAGCGTAGGTGGTACAAAAGGGATATCTGAACTATAACTGACTCCTTTGCACACATATCAAATAAGTGCTTGCCTACATTCTATTTCTAAGCTTTCATATCTATAGGCTACTTCCATTAAATTTATTTTATCCAGCATGACTGCACACTAAAGGTATACATTTAATTATAAATCATCAGTTTCATCCTTCTATATTCTTTTTCTACTGTCAAAAATTAGGCAGTTCATAAGACAGCTTTTCTCCATACTTGGCCCTATCTACTCAAAATTTCACTATTTCAGTAAATATAAATGTATCCTTTTCCCTCCATGTTAACAAACTAGACACTAGTCCCTATTATTTTCACCCACAAATTCATTGTTTTCTCTGCCCCTGAAGCAAAGTATTTTCACAGTCTCCTAACCAGCTTGGGTATTTGCCAAGTTCAGTCTCTGCAAGGTTTTATAAGGTCCAACCCAGCCAAAGCAATATTTTCAAGCACAAAATAAATAATCATAACCAAAATTCCAAATGACACATAACAAAAATATTGAAAAGCTATGATCTGACACAGTTCTTTCCTTTTATCTCCCAGCACTATTCATTTATTCTATAAACCCTAAGATTTATGCTCAAGGCATGGCTTCTACTTGAAGAAGCTTGTCTCTATGTTATATAGCAAATACTTCCTGATGTATCAAGGTCTAGTTCAAGTTCTATATAACCAGGAAAGACCTTCTGACTTGACCCACTCCCTAGATCTAGCAGAACATCTATCTTTTTATGCCTTTATGGTAAATTAGGATTTTGAACATAACTAAATCAAGTGCTCCAGAAGAGGTCAGTTAGAGGGCAATATTTTCATATTCTAACTGCTAAGACATATTTTACCCATTTCAAACACTCCATAACAATCTATGTAACTGTGAAAAGCTAACTTGAAGTTCTGTTTTCTTTAATGGCTTCATTTGTTTAGCATTCATCAAATATTTATTAGACAAGTTCATCAGACATTTTTAAGTGTTATAAATAATGATAATTGTGCAGTCGTTTTATTGTTTATAGTAAGATTTATTTCTCAAAACATAGCATGACATAGATCTAAACTATATAAAACTATAAGACAATAGCTTGTAGCTTCTTGGGAAACTGTAAATAAACTGGTAGCCCATGCAAGGACATCCTGAATTAACCTTGAGAAGGAAGAACAAAAACAGAAAAATATGTGGAAATGAATGGGATTGAAGGAAGCAGAGAGCTGGAATAGCCCTCTGATTTTCATGCAAGAAAGTTTTCATATGTAGGTTTTCTGCAACATTTCAATCAGAAGTTATCCTAACATTTTTCTTAACATTTCCAACTATTCTGATGTGGATCTTTGTTATCTATTTATCACCTTATAAATCATGCAGTCCAGGGATGTCTCCACAGTTCCCCAAGTCCAGGCTATTGCTTATATGAGTCCATCAATAGGCCATCATTACTCCCATCATTCATTTGGAATTTATTATTCTAAAGATTAGACAATATGCCTAAAAGTATCCACAGTATACCATAATTGTCCACATTAAGAAAGTATTTGCAGGCTGGAGAGCTGGTTTAGTGCTTAAGAACACTAGCTGTTCTTGCAGAGGACCCGAGTTCAATTCCCAGCACCCACATGGTAGCTAACAATTGTCCATAAGTCTAGTTCCAGGGGATCCAACAGCTTGTTCTGTCCTCCGCAGGCATTGCATGACACGGGCACACTTACCTACATGCAGGCAATACATTCATACACATAAAATAATAAATAAAATATTTTTTAAAAGTATTTGCATTGTTTTACTAGATGGTCATGTCAAGCTGCCTTCTAAATATTCATATTTATATTCATAATTTGTCCTGTTCTCAACCTTGGTCAGAGAACTTATTGCACTGAGTAGTAGAAAATGCAGTGAAGTGTTACTGTTTAAAGTGCTGAGAATAAGTGACTGTGAGTGCTTGTCCATACCTGGGGCATTTGTATTAACCCTTCTCTGCCCCAGGCTCAGGGAACATTACAGAAGAATGGACGTGCTGGGGGTTGGGGAGGAGTTTTGGGAAATGCTGATCTTTGGACATGACATGGTTGTTGCATACATGAATTCACAACAGCTGTTGTTCCCTACACAAAATCCACTCAAGATGAAGCTGATTGGAGAGGGGCTCCCAAGACCCACCCCCAGCTAAGCAGATATTGACAACAGATGAACAGGAAGAGAGAGAGAGAGAGAGAGAGAGAGAGAGAGAGAGAGAGAGAAGAGAACAATTTTGCTTTAGAATGTAGCCACTTATAGGTTCTTCAAGCCTCTGTGAATGTCTTAACATCACTGTGCATATGGGCAGGACTACCTGTCCTTAGTGGGTGAAATAAGTAAAGAAATATAAAAGTTAATAAGAAATTGGGAAGGAGATATGGAGAGATTCTGGTGGGGGGTAGTTGAGGGTTAGATTGAGGAATGAATGTGATCAAGATACATTATATAAATGCATGAAACTTTCAAAGAATAGATAAAAATTTAAAAAGAAAGGATAAACCTGTAAAATGTTCAATCTTCCAAGTTTTCTCAAGCACAGTATGCTGTTTACAAATATTCAAGTGCATTATTTTTATAAAGAAAAATGTTTCAAGTGATTTTCATTACAAAGCTCGAATGAGGAATTAAACCTAACTTGCTTAAGGAAAATAGCAAAATCAATGTGTGTGCTTTAAATAAGAATTTTCAACTCTAGTATTTAGAGTATATTCATCATATTGCTTTGCCCTTTTCTGACTAAAATTCAACAATATGAAAGTTCTATAAAAGTTAAACTAAAACCTGCTTATTGTAAGCAAAATTGTCAAATGCACAAAAAATGAAATATATACTTGCATTATAAAACACTGTGGGATGTATCTAGCATATTTTATCAGTCTTCTAAAGAATACGCAAATTCAATAGAAAATATACAAACTTACCAACACAAAAATAAGCTTTCATCTCAGTAATTGTACAGAGTTATAAAAAATACTATGGAATCACAGAAAGAAAATTATCGAGTTAAAATAACTGACTAATTCAAAAAAGAAAGCAAGTTGGTCTTCTATTTTTTAGGCCCAAATATTTCAGTGACTTGAAGCATCTGACCACATTTCCAGTTTCTTACTCTTCAGGTAGAAACACAGATTGGAAGAGTAACTTATTATGAGAAGGGAGTTTGTACAGTGTGCTTAAAATATTGACCCTACATTAATACTTAATCCAGTTCCCTAAGCAATAATAGATTAGTACTCTAATTGTTAAAGAAACCTGAGGCTTAGAAAAATCAAGTCACGTTTTCAATGTGACACGGGCCTTTTAGCATCGCATTGGTTTTATACTCAGATCTACATGACACCCACCTCTTCATTATCCTCATTGACATGTTGTCCCAGCTTATAGAAGTTTAGAGAAAATGTTCACTGACATATTTAATAAAGTTATCTTAAAGAAGATAGACTTTGACAAAATAAGAAATCAAACACACAATATAAAGCAAACCACTTCCATTTTCCCAAACTAACTAGGAAATACACTAAGACATAACAAATTCATAGATCATAATTGTGTCCCTTTGAAATAAATGGCTGCTTTAAAACTCTTTAAAAATGGTCTGTTTATATATATATTTAGGTACTGCTATGGTTAGAAAATCAGTTTGCATATTTGGTCCAAGCTTTGCCATTTGACATGTCTGGGGTGTTTCTACATTTCTCTAAGATTTGAGCATGTCTGTGATGGAGAGTGATAGGTAAAATCTACAATCTAAGGACCCTTGCATTTCTCAGAGGCATTCTCTATGCACGGAGCTCTGTTCACAGAGGAAGTGAAGAACTACTCTCACTAGGTTTTGCATGAACAATTGCAAAACACTTAGGATTCTTTTTAACTATTTTTGTATTCCAAAGAGAATAAAACATAGGAGTATGGCATTTGCTTCACTGGATCCACATCCCTATAATTGCTAAATCCATCCAGAGAAAGTCATCTGGCTTTTCCTCAGTAGCTGTTGATGTCTGTCATCTAACTGCTCTCCCTGCTGTTTCTAAGATTTCTTTAAGAACTTGGATGGCCAACAGACTCCCATAAATATTGGTCAAAACCAAACCATGACTGCTTGTTCCTTTGTGTATATTTCTGAGAATATACTTAATTATTTTTTTATGTATGAAGAGAAAGAAAAAAATTCATAATGACTGAAATAATACCTGTGTCTTTTTAATTCAGTGAGCTTTTAAAATTTTTAACTATTATAACTCAAGTGTAGTCTGCTCAACATTTTGTGGAAATATCTTTTTCTTACAAAATGCATCCAAGGGCATGAGAAATAACTCAGCAGTTAAGAGCACTTACTGCCCTTGCAAAGGACTTGAGTTCAGTTCTCAACACTCAGATCCAACGACTCACACCACCTATAACTCCAGGTCCAGAGGATCAGACTGCTTTTTCTGTCCCTGAAAGCACCTGAACTCATGTGCACATATACACAGAGAGACGCATAATTAAAAATAAATGAAATCTTTTAAGAAGAAAACTAATCCAAGTGAAAAAAAATGTGCATCTACTGTATCCATGCATTCAATTAAATTAAGATATCTTTCACTAAATAGTTTCTATTTTAGGATTAGAATGGGCACCTCATCAGCATAGGACTTGTGCCACAATAATGCCAATGAGGGGAATTATTTAAGGTAACAAATAAAAAGAAGAAAGAAAAAAAACTCTTTAGTCCCTCTGTGATGGCAAAGAGAAAATGATAAACAGAATCATATATAACTCTGGTGAAATAGTCAGATTCAAATCTCTCCTCAGTGAATCATTTCGATGCATTCTTCTTTTTAATCAATCACAGAGTTGGAGCTGACAGGATGATTTATTGAACAAGACATGGGAAACTTCAGAACATATAAACCATTTCCAGTAGCATCTATTTTCCAAATTGCACTAATATGGAAGGCAGCATTCTTATTTACATGCAAAGCAAACAAATTTAGCTGAACTCACTAAGTAGTGTATTTATAAACAAATTTGAATACCAACTACTCAACCAGATACCTCTCCTGGTGTCATAATGACAAGTGAAAGCAAACACTGAGACAATTGTTTAAGACTCAACAATTTTTTCCACAATATGCAAAAATTAATTCTGACACTGTCTGAATACTAAGCATGATTTCAAGACTACTGGACATTTCTATATTAAAATAATATTCTAAAAGCATAGTCTGGGATGTTATGGTTGCTGTTTTATTTGTGATTGGACATGTCAGGATTATACTAGATAGACCATTACATGAATTTGAAGGGTAGAAATATCTCCATTGGGAAAATATAAATAATAGTTTCTGAAATATTAAAAGAAACTCACTCAACAATATACCTTAGCACAATATTATTAAAGTGATTTTCAGATAGGCATAGAGAAATATCAAAACACTTAAATTCCCTTTCAGAAGTCCTCTAAATTCTCACATTATAAAAATATTACATTTATAAATGTTGAACTATAATCTCTTTGTTATGTAATAAGTACATATTTTATGATTTTTATTCTCATTTGGGAGATAATGAAAACAGACACAACTCGTAGAATCTTTATACTTTTCCTTGTATTCAATTATAGTCACGACCTGAGTATGTTGCATTGATATTCTATCATTTCATAAGACATCACCTCAAAGTTAGTAGCATTAAAACAGATGCATTCGTTATTGTATATTCTACATACTAAAAGGACTATAGATCTAGATTTAACTTTCTTTTCTTTTTTAAATGATATTTTCTTTATAATTTTTATTTTATATGTATGAGAGTATTGTCTGCATATAAGCGTACCAGTGTCATGTAATGCCCCTGGAGGTCAGAAGAGGGTGTCAGGTCCCCAGGCACTGGAGTTAAGTATGGTTGCTAGCCACCATGTTCCTGCTGGGAAATGAATCTGGGTCCTGTGCAAGAGCAGCCACTGCTCTTAACTGCTGAGCCACCTGTCCAGCCCCCTTATTCTAAGTCTGAATTTCCAGGTTCTTGCTGTTTCAAGATCAACACTACTGTGGTCCTGATGGCTGCTACCAAGGCCAGCTTCACACCCAGAAAGGGTTTCTGGACTTCTGAGTCTCTGACATACCTTTTTTTCCACCCTGCCTAATGAATAGAGAAAGCTCTGCTTTAAAGGGCTGTGTGAGTGGATCAGGCTCAGCTGGGCAATCTCTCTTTGCTCAGGATTACCTGATTGGCAGTTTCCCTAGAATTCTCAAACACTGTCCAGCAATTTATTTTAGTATATCAAAATGTGTCTATTTTTCCATATTCACAAAACAAGAACTGGTGCTGGAAATTATCAATATCCTCTTTAGATTTTCCTTCCACATTTATGGTCATAATATAAATAATGCCAACATATTTTTCTTAGGAAAGGCTGAATTATTTTTCATCTTTGGGTATTGATTTGATAATAGCTTTGCTCACATCTTTTTGAATTTGGTAACAAATTTAAATTTAATTTTAAATATGAAAAAGCTAAAGCTTTAATCTCCCAAAACATTAATTAGTCACCATCCTGGCACATGTTCTGTTGGTTTTGAGTCTATCTCTTATCACATTTTAACAAACTCGATCATTTTCCTGAATATTGCGGTTCAGTGATACCAAACTCTCCCAGGAGTACTGAGTTATTGCTCTTGCTCTGGCTCTGCTGCTAGTTAGCCAAATGTTTGAGCTATTCCATATCACAGATCCATGGGAATTTGGTCTGAACAGGACTTTCATATGATATCTGCCAAAATTACTTGATTTTTAATTATTATACAACATCCTTGCCAAACTCTGCTCTCATTCCACCCCTGGAATATCATTTGTTCTCCATTAAGAACACAAAAGGTTTCAGTATATTAAAGTTAATATCATTCCTATTATCTCTAGTTTTTTTTTTTTTTTAAGTGCATTTCGAGCCAGGCATGGTGGCACACACCTGTAGTCCCAGCACTTGGGAGGCAGAGTCAGGAGGATCTCTGTGAGTTCAAGGCCAGCCTGTTCTACATAGTGAGTTCCAGGACAGCTGGGGCTAGAAGGAGACCCTGCTTCAAAAA
>NW_008353490.1:2537839-2538474 GCF_000622305.1 Nannospalax galili
ATTTCTTTGCACTTGCAGATAAGAGGATTGCTCCTTTTTTTTTGTTAATTGCAGAAATACTTCAGTTCACTTTCTCCATGAGGTCTTTACATAGTGTTTATGACAGCTTCATACATATATTCGGTGTATTGAGATTAGATTCACCCCCCATTGCCTCTCTTAAGCCCTTCCTGCTCCTTTTTATGCCAGCTTCTTCTTAACTAGCCTCTTCCTATTTTCATGCTCTCTACCATTCTTGCTTTTAACTCACTGAGCTTAATCACCCTTGCTGTTATAAACACGGGGTTATAAACATGGTTATTTATTTGTGCTTGGGCAACTGACAATGACTGCACTACTGAAGAAAATGACGGGTCCTCTCCAGGGAACCATTAACTGACAATAGTTCCTCAGGAAGGGGTGGGCCCACATAAGCCCCTCCCCCATGCATGGTGACATGTGCAGATGTTGTCATTTCACTTGAACTGTGTATCTACAATGCCCCAATGTTCATCCTCTTTCTCCCATGGAATTTAGGCTCAAATCCTTACCATGATTTTGGCTCCCACTGTTCCCTACTGGCAGCCCTATCCTGGACCATAGCTACAACTAGATATATTAATAATTTTCTCATGCCCTTGTTCTACTATATATAT
>NW_008353490.1:2538557-2541135 GCF_000622305.1 Nannospalax galili
GATTATCACCGTGCAATACAATTGAGTCAGGAAGTATCATTCAAATATTCACAGTGATCCTTTTCAAGTTCAACTTTTGCTTTGATAGTTTACTCTCATAAACCATCAGGATTCACAGAAAAAAAAAAAAAAGCTTATGTAGGTAATAAACCTGCTTCTTGGTAATCTCAAAAGCATTCAAAGCCACTTCTTGCCCTCTCAACCTTTAATTCAACAGAGAAAGGTTGTCACAATAGAGCTGTCTTTGTCCATCTCTGCAGGCAGCTTCCCCTTTGGGTCACACACTGACAGATTCTATAACAGACAGATACACTAGGCATTTTTTTTTTCTGGTACTATACAAAAGACAGCATTTTTGCCAGCTGAAAGATGGAGGTGTGTGTTTACACTCCACTTTAACACTGATGTGATAAGGTACATCTAGAGACAGCAAGGTGCTGTGCACACATGTCTTGTTTATAAAAATTGTTTTTATGAAAGATTTTTACCCACAGAGGTGAAAAACCAAGTATTTACCTGTGAATCCATAAATTATGTATGATATAAACCTAGCTCTCTGATCATCCAAGTAGATATTTATGGCTTTATATTAATATAATGAACAGGGTCTTTCTTATTTCTTTTGGTACAGAAGTTTGAACCCAGGGCCTCCTCCATGCTAGACCAGTGCTCTGCTATACAGCAAGTATTATATCCTTTTACAATTTACTTTGAGACAGGGTCTCACTAAATTGTCTAATCTGGCTCGAATTAACTTACTCTGTAGTCTAAGCAAACCTTGAACTTGAAATCTTCTTGCCTGAGCTTTGATCATAGGCCTGTGCTGACATACCCAGCTTGCTTAAAAATAGCTTTTAGTTTACAAAGAAAAAAGGAAAAACTAAGGAAAAGCAGTGTCTAAATCTTTCTTCATAAGGCAATTAACTTTTTAAAAGATTAACTCAGATGCAATGAAGCTCAAGTCTGAGCTGGAAGCAAGATCATGGTTTATAAGCCTCTGTAGCTAAATATTTGGAGAAATGTGCTATTTTTCTGTTGTATATGTAGATCCCAGAGACAGTTCAAAGAGGAATCAGGTATGGAAAGACTGCAGTACTTCCTGAAGTGTCAGTTCCATTCAGCTTCTCAATACTGGATTCTGTTTTGTTTCAACTTGAATATCCCACTGTTAGAAACTTGTCTGAGTTCTCAAGAAAATAACCACACAATCTAAAGTATTTCAGCAAGGCAAAATGTTTTACTTATGCATAAGGGTGCATAGCTGTGCCAAATCAAATAGGCAAGCACAGCCAGCAATGGTCTCTCTGGAGTTTTATTCTTAAAGCAGTGAGGTTCTGTGCCTTATTCTGAGTGGTCAGAGGTTGTTCTCATACTCTTAAGCAGTTGGAAGTTTTTGAGAGAAGGATGTAACCTGGGGCAATAAACTTTAATTGTACAAAAATACTGACTCAGGGAGCGAGTTTTGCCAGGTGCTGTTTTCACAAATTTCTTTAAAGCTGGAACATTCTTTATCACATTTAACCCTCTCTGATAGAAAATTTACATTTCCCGCACCTACCCCTTAATTTTATGTATTGTTCTTAGTATTTGCTTCATGGTCTCCAAATGCTGAGTTTAGTCCTGCACTCACAGTCTTTTCCTTATCAGGATTTGGTTCCTGCTAATCCATCCACGAGAGATGGAAAGTCCCTATTCTTTGTGGAGACCCACAGAGTCTTCTAGCTTACTGACTTGCCTCTTTCCACACCCAAGCCACACTGGGTCACATGTTTGTGCTTTAATTCATGACTTGTTGGCTGTTTTATTTATCCCTGAAGCAACAGATGCTTTTCCTGGTGTCTTGAGCAACTTCCCCCCCTGTCTAGCTAACACAGTTTCTCATGGTGCTCTAGTGAAACCCGGGCTGCTGCTGACCACCATGCAAGGTCTATTTGGTCTCTTCACCCAGTCTCTCCTTATCAATAGCTCCATGACCGGATATTATTGCTATTATTGCTTGGATGGGAGTAGGCTCAGAATGGTGTGTGTGTGTGTGTGTGTATGTTTACATATGTGTGGTTATAGTGCACATGAACATGTGCATACTTGGATGTGGAGATCAGAGGTCAACTTTGCTGTTCACGCTCCATTCACCCTTTGTTGACGTCTTTCATTGACCTGAAAGTCACCAAATAGGGCAGACTAGCTGGCCATTTAAACCTCAGATATCTGTCTCCACCTCTCCCCTCCAGCTCTGGGATTTCAAGCACACACTACCACACCAAACTAATTTTACATTGGTTGTGGGGATTCAATTTAGTTTTTCATGCTTGCAAATAAGCTCTCTACTGATTAAGCCATCTTCCATTGCCCACCTCCACCCGCATCTCCCAGTGTGCTTTTTATTACTACAGTGCCTTGAGGGTTTACAGAATTGCTAAACCAATTAAACAAGGAACAGATTCCCTTTCAATGAGTAGTCAAATATGAATCCAAGAAATCAGTAACATTGTAACTCTGCCATATACCTGAGGATGGGGAATAAAATGAATATTAAAAAATAAATAGTCTCTGGTTCTCACTATCTTTCTGACCCATC
>NW_008353490.1:2542444-2568185 GCF_000622305.1 Nannospalax galili
CCATCAAATTACACTGTATAAAAATTGCAAAAATTTAATAAAAATTTTAAAATGAAATAAATGTCCAATATTTACATGTAGGGTAGTTACTCTTAATATTTTTGAATATAGATTTATAAGGATGAATGCACTGTTCTAATAAAGTGTTTTTAAGGTAGTTGCCTTTGTCTGAATCAAATCCATGCCTCATTCACTGTAGTGCATATAAATCTTAAAATTTTATAGTGCATTTCCAGCACTTAAAAATCATGGTGGCCAGCATTAGATCTGGGGTATTTGTGTTATGAAAAAGAGGGAAGACTTGGTTATGTTGACCATTCATTGCCCATAACAATCACAAGGTGCTTAGTATGCAGTTATAGAAGGATTGTCCCTTTCAAAAGGGCACAAGCCCTCCTAGATTCTGTCACTCAACTTCAGGCTTATAACATATGTATTTTTATATGACAGAGACATGTGATTTCATAAACCCTATGCATTTTACCCTATGCATTTCCTCTTCAGACCCATCTTTAAGTTGAAAACAAACTACAGGTACTGACAAGACGGATTCAATTATGACTTTGCTCCTAACCATTTCTCTTGCCTGAGACTTGGATCTGTGTTCCAGAGAGGTAGACTTATTTCAAGTTTCTTGCTCACATTTTCAAATAATTCTCCATACTGTAATTCATGACTTAGATTAGTCAGGTTTTACAACCAAATGAAATGGGTGTACACGACAGCACTCAGACATGTGTTCATGTTGCCCCAGTGCTTCCAGAAGAACAAGAGAAATAGATACTTCTCAAGTCTCCTATTGGGTATGGGTTTCACCTTGAGACTGACCTTGGAACGGGGTGGGGCTCGGATGTACCACTTGCAATCCACAGCCTCACTGGCAGAAGCTTTGCCTTCCTTCAGAATCTGTACGGACTCCACAATTCCTTCAGGACCGCCCATCTCAAACTCACACACTAAGATGCCAAACACACACAGAGATGGAACTTGAATAATAAACCCAAAGTATACTTCATAGCAGAAAACAAAGGCCTTTGAACAGTGTTAAATTTATATTTTACCCACCTGGTAATGGTTTCAAAACTCCAAGGTCCTTAAAGTCAGGATCTTAAAAATTGAGAAAAAAACAATTAGTTTTATGCCGAATGTCTTCCTTACAGTTATATTGAGTAACATAGCATCAAATCATCCAGAAAGTAACCTGAATATACAGGAGAAATAAAGTGGTGAAATTAAAAACAAATGATAATATTGTCAAAAATTTCAGTTTCTAATTATAGTAACAAAATATCAGT
The DNA here is from genome assembly GCF_000622305.1 of Nannospalax galili. Lineage (NCBI taxonomy): Eukaryota > Metazoa > Chordata > Mammalia > Rodentia > Spalacidae > Nannospalax > Nannospalax galili. The sequence goes on from NW_008353490.1 coordinate 2,543,740, forward strand.
ATATTGCTATTTTATTTTCCTCATTTTAAATGAAGCTAATGCTTAAACCCTTTTAATACTATCCCTGCATCTTATAATTCAACTCATTAGGGAATATTCATCTCTACATCTACAAAAAGGTGACATATTTTTGTACAATGCATCCATAGATAATTCATGGTTTGAGTCACTCCCAAGTATTACAGATATAATTAGTTTCCTGGTTGAAAACATGATTCAAGTTGTTGAAACATAGCTCTTGCCTGGGGTTTTAGAAGCAGAAATTTCAAGTATGGATTTGAGTACTTTTCCCTCTAGTTGAAGGAGCTGTCCTGTTATCTCTCCTTCACACCATGTTGGCTTTTATAGTATTCTTCCATTTTCTACTTTTAAAAATCTTGTTTATTATTTTATTGATATTTTTATGTGTATGAGTATGTTGCCTGCCTGTGTGTAAGTACACCTGTGTCCTTCAATACCCGTGGAGGTCAGGAAAGGGTGTTGGATTCTCCTGGACCTAAAGTTTCAGATGGTTGTTAGCTGCGATGTGGGTGCTGGGAGTCCATCACAGGTCCTGTGCAAGAGCAGCTGGTGCTTTTAACCACTGAGCCATCTCTTGAGCCCCCATTATCTACTTTTTAAATTTAGCATCTACTTTCTCCTATATTGTTCTCTGTGGACCCATGCTCAAGAATCAACCCCTTTTGGCTCATGTGTATGTTTCAGGGTAACCTTGGTTCATTATGAACCATATAAGTTTCTTTGATGAAGGTCAAAACTGGTGACTTGGTAACCATTTCCTGTATATGGTTGTAAAGTAGGCATGCAGCCCATAAAGTATAAAGAAAAGCCTGATTGAGGGTTCTGAGAAGGTTTTCCTCATGAAGACACAAGGCATTTGTAGCTTGTCATGTTATTTGGTCTCCTTTGCAATCATGCAAAAATGGCCATTTCTTGTTGAGATGCAGTAAATTCAGATTGTGGTAATTCTGATTATTAAAGCAGAATGGAACATGGAAAAATCACAGGGCCTGCAAGACACCAGCAAGGTACTGCTGAGGAGGCCTTTACTGTTTTGAAATAATACGTATCCTTAGAGCCCTGTCCTGTAATGCTGAATTTTCTCTTACTTATGGGTGGATAAAACCATCAGTGGCTCTGATAGATCGCTGGAGATTGTGTGCAATTTAAAGATGAGTGTGGAATTTAGTGTTCTATTTCTGCAGTAGCATGCTCTTTGGATTAGAAATCTTATAGAGCTAGAAGAATTTTGTTAGACACAGTTCCAAAGTGAACTAGAACTGTAATATGAAAAGTTATTCTTTACTCTGGAGAGAATTAGTCTACTAGATATTAAAACTATTCACATGAGCTTATAAGAAATGTGTGCCAAAGGGTTCCTCAACCTATGTCCACATGTGTAGCGGCACTAAACGTGATGTTCAGACAGCCAGAATTTTTTTTGTTGTTGTTGCTGTTTCTTTTGTTGTTGTTATTGTTGTTTGTTTCTTAGGTTTTGCTCATTCAAATAGTAATGTGAACTGCTCTGTTGGTAGTGAGAGGTGTAGTTTAATTTACCAAAGTACATCTCAATTATATTGGCTGTTTTCTTTGAGCATATTGCAATCTATGTATTTATTTTGAATCAAGAAAAAGCTAATAACCAAGCAAAAAATTATTTTTGTAACTATTTTGAAAATGGTTATTCTAATTTTGTAGGAAAAAGAAATTATTTATACATAATTTCCTTGAAAAACACAGAAATGAAGGCCAATAGATCATTTGCATTAAACTATTTCCCAGTAGGGATCTTTTTCCTTCATCTAAATCAATGGACATTTGGTTTTTCTTTCAATAAATATGTTTCACTCATGTTACATAAGAAAAGAACTATGCTTTACAAATATTTACTCATATTTATTATCACTATTAAGCGGTTCATTTGTATTGTGGTATTGTGAAGGGTCTTCAAGTTTTTCTTAAAATCAAGTTTGGGAGTAGGATATTGGGGTGCACTCTTATAATTCCAGCAGTAGGAGGCAGAGGCAGGAGGATCACTCTAAGTTCAAGGTCAGCTTGAGTTCCAGGCCAGGCTAATCAGGGCTACACAGTGAGACCTTATCTCAACAAAACAAAACAAAACAAAACAAAACAAAACAAACAAACAAAAAACTAAATTAATCAAAATAAACCAAGCTTGTATAGAATGTTGACTGCAGCTCAGTGGAAGAACACATGCTTGTCAAAGATTGCCCACCTCAAGTATCTGGAATTCTTTCATCCAATATGTTCTTTTTGCTATTTGTCTTGTTCTTTATTTCATTTATTATGAATACAGATTATCCCCCTTTAATTAGAATGTTTCAGCTGCACATACTCTCCTTGTAATTTTGGGGGAGATGAAGCTGGTATTGTTTTCTAGTTTGAAGGGTAGCATTTTCCACTTTTATAGCTCATGCTAGACAAAGTTGACATAAATGCCTGTCCTGGGAAATGAAATTTATTTTTGTCTTTGTTTTAAGAGTAATAGGGCTGATTACTTTAAAATATCTTTAGCTAAAAGAACATAATTCTATTTGTAATACTATAACTATAGATTGCTCATTTGACCTGCAACAAAAATACAAAAATATTTTTAAAATAGTCTAAACAGGATTTAAGGTATTGATTGTTAATATGATTGACTGTTCAAGGTTATTTGGGGAAATGACAAAAATTATTATGCAGATGGAAAGTAAAGTTGAACATTATGAGCCCTCTTCTCTTAACGTCTCTCAAAATCTATCCTCCACGAAACAACCTGAAGGTTTTTTGTTTTTTTTTTCAGTAAGAGTCAATTTGTGGGACTCATCTGACATTAAATTGTTCTTAGAGTAAGTTCACCACTACTCATCTGTCCTTCACCTGACTCCAGAACACGTAGCTAGGCCAAATCTTCCTCCTTCACATTCCTGTTGACCCAAATAGTATGATCTCAGAAAATCCTTCCCTGTCTAAGGTAGCAGTGTCTCATGTCTGCCTTGTAGCTTTCACTAAGATTTATAGCCATTTTGTTCTTCACTTGTTTTTAACTAACCATCTACTCCAACAAACCCATGACAAATGCTACTCTGTGAGATAACTTACATCTATTCAGGACACACAGCATGGCAGATGCTCAATAAATGTTACTAAAGCAAATATAAGTCAGAAAAACATAGGACCTTCTACCAACTTCATTTGCCTGCACAAAAGTATTTGGAATGTCTTGTACTTACACTTTCTCATGCACAGGATTTCATAGTAAATATATGACAGTAGATATTTTATCAGTGAGTACCTCAAGCTAACATTTGCTTGTTGGGCACACAGCTAGAAATTGTTCCCCCAAACTCTCAGGAATGTAAATGGACATATAACCCTCCTGGCCCAAAATATTATGATGAAAGTTTGACATTTGTGGGGTGGGCTTATAAAAACTTTTTGAAGAAAATTCTACATACCCTTTTCTTATCATGGTCCGTCTGAAAATATTACCAACTGAACATGCCAGTCTCCATCAGCACACTTTCAAGGTGAGCACGTTCAGGACGCACTTCCTTATCTTTGAATTACAGTAGACTTTATGTGAGGCAGTAGTAACTTCAGTGACGTCAAATATCAGAAGCTTTAGAATTTTAAAATTGTTATTGCAATAGTCTCTCACCTACTGAGGAAGCGTACTTCTCATGGGATCTAAACATCAAGGTATTGCCGCTGAAACAGGAAAATGTTTGCTGTTTGGCTCTCTCATTTTCTCAAGAATGCATGATATGGGGCTCGTAAGACGGCTCTCCAGATAAAGGGGTATGCATCTCAGCCTGACCACCTGAGTTCAACCTCACGGAGGAAGGAGAAAACCAACATGCACACATGGTCTTCTGACCTCCACACATACACCATGGTACATGTAAGAGCATGTGCATCTTTCCTCCCAATGAATAAATGAATGGAATAAGAAAGAATACATACGTTCTAAACCTCTAATTACATGATGAAAAAAATGTTATTATAGATAATGAATGCTTTGCTGATGTTTCCAAGAATATCCTAAGGTAGAGAACTTTTGGTTTTAAATATACACATTTTTAGAGATTAGATCACTTTGTTCTTAGAGGTTTTAGAAGACACCTACTGGCTGCTTTCTGTTCTCTTCAGTACAGGACCTGTGATGTCACATGGTACAGTGCATGAATGCTGAAGTGTAAAACCTTCGCTTCCATTTACATGAGGTTCGACAAGTGGTAAGATTTCTGCCTATATTTTTAATCTTTCTTTCCATCTATATATTTACAAATCTATGTAATTTGAAAACTTTTTAAAATATTTAAATTTTATCTGAAAGTACAATTATAACACTTCATTGCATTTGCTCTCAAATAAAAGAAAATGTATTTTTTACTTTATTTTCTCTGTAGTGAAAAACATATTTTTCTTACAAAAAGGGAAACAAAAGATTCTCTTTCCACCCTTCAGCTAAACAGTCCATTCAAAGGCACCAAAAGACAAAGAAACTGTCATTTTTTAACAAGTTTCTTATTTATGGAAAAGAAGAATCAGTACTGAGAAAAATAAGGAAAGCAATATATAAAAATGAAGTTATGCCAAAGTTTATCTCTATAACTGAATTTATAGTATTTTAGAAATATATTTTTAAGTTTTTTATTTTATCACAACATTAGTTTGAGTTGGATAATTTATACTTCAAATGCCCTTTAATTTAGCCCTTCAAATGCCAAGTATCACTGTGCAAACTACAAATTGGGAAGCCACTTACAAGGTAAGCTATTGTACGCCCTGAGAAGCACATAAAGAGTACAATGAAATGAGTAACAAGGCCCAGCATCTGCCTTTGCTGAATGCCTGCTGCACCAAGATCAGTGAAGGAAACCAGAACACTGCCACTTCCCTACCAGATAGCAATCCCTGGACAAAAAGATGTCAGCGCAAGGAGAAGGCAGGGTTCATACCATCTGTTAACATCATTCTGTGTGCCACAGAGATGGACAGATGTAGCTGGACATCTTCATTTTACTCGAGTTAGATCATTATCAGCATGGACCAAGCAGCAATGATTATCTCTTACATAAAAACTTGGCTATAAACACAAACTGTGTTGCAATATGGAAATCATCAGGTAATTTTCACACCTCATGTGTTAGGTTTAACCTCTAGGCTGGCATTTGCACTGACTGCATAAACAGTGGGGGTAGCAAGAAGTCAAGACTGCAGCACCAAACCTTAGCAGCTGTGGTCATGGTTAAATTCATTGCCATGCAAGTTTAGGGAGGAAAAAAAATTACTAGAATCTCCTTGATGAAGCACTGAAAACATCCATTTTAAATACCCAAATCCTAGAAGAATTGCCTTAATATTCTCTGGGATGAAATGCAAATGTAAGGCCCTTTTGTTTCAAATTGGCTTGTCTGATGATTTCTTTAGAAAATGCATTTTCACAGTTGTTTACATTATAAGCTGACTTGCCTGCTTTTCTCTTGGAGCATCGTTTTTGCTTGAAAGACAAATTGTAATTATTCAGATTTGGATAGTTGGCAGACTTTTCCTTGAAAATGAACAAAATGAATCTGTTGACTTTAAGGAAAACAACTGACAATGTTGCCAATGATAAAATTCAAGCTTGAGTGAGGAAAACTGTATTTGTCATTGTGTCCCTGATAGAGTCAAAAACGTAGGAAATTTTAAAGTAAGATAGTTGTTGATATAAGCAAATGTGATTAAAAGAACTGCATCAACACATTTTTGTTCTGCATAATCATAATCCAACAACTGTCAAACAAATACTGCATCACTTCAAACCACCTTGCATGGGTAAAGGAGCCATTTCAGGATTAAACACACTAATGTATTTATTGCATTAGAATACACAGTAATCACCTGTAGTTTGACATTCCTCATCTGGCCTAATCATTATAACACTGTCATTTAGTGAAGCTTCCTGTAGTCTAAAACCATAGCCACTATTATCTGAAAAGACCATTAAATTAGCCTTTCTTTTATCCATTAACCCTGTGAAGTTGTATTCTCTTCATCTACTTCTACCACAATGTGTTCCTAAGCAGATATGAGTCTACTCAGCTTCTGAAAATCAAGACATTAAGTCTGTAGAAATAAAAATGGTGTTCTTTTCATTAATATTTAATGTTCTTAATATTAATATTTTAATAAAGCATACTATGTTTTTTTAACTCTTACTTGGCTCACTGGAGTAATTTTTACATGATTTGTAAATAGATGTTTAAAATATTCTAAATTCAAGTGGATAAAATGGGAAATTTTGAATGATGCCACCATTACTGGATGCACATAAATATTTCCAATAATTTTTCAGAGAGGAACGCTCCATAACTTCTAACCTCACCAAACCTCTCATTGTTTCATGTGCATTTTCTTTCCACAGAATCCTAGACAGTAATTAACAGAGGACTGTGAAATACACTGGTGTTGCCCTCTCAAGAAGTCTCACATTGTAAGCGATGTCATACAAGAACTTTTCGGAGATTGCTAATAAACTTATTATGAGTGAGCATGTCACAGGTTTCATTTTTTCTAAATGGGATCTGACAGCTTTGCCAAAAAATGGGACTTGTTTTGACTTAAGCCTTAAGTACCTTCAGTGCCTTTTCTACAACTTTGAAGAAAGCATTGAGTCTCTCTAAGAGAGGTTTTCTTAACTAAGTTAACAGAAGAGTCTTGTTTAGGCTTAAACAACTCACACATGCCAGTCCGTCAGTATATTTCATAACACTCCTCCCCATCCTCCTGCTCTTATGTTCTTTCCATCCCCTCTTCCATGATGTTCCCTAATCCTTGATTGGGGGAGGGTTGATGTAAGTGTCTCATATAGGACTGAGCCTCTCAGTTTCTTATTCTCAGAACTCTGACCAGTTATGCCTGTGCTTTAACCACTACCCACTACCAAAAGAAGCTTCTCTGAACAAAGTTGAGAGCAATCCAGGACTGTAGGCATAAATGTAAATGATGAGGTAGCAATTTGACAGCATGAACATTTAGTAAAATAACAATAGCAGGTTCTCCTCTAGAACCCCACCTCAAAAGAAAAATGAAATCTTGAAATTTCAGGTAAATGGATGGAACTGGAAAAAGATTATACCAAGTGAGGTAACTCAGGCCTAGAAAGGCAAACACCTGTATATTCTCTCTCATCTAGGGATCCTAGCATCAAATCTCCTACTTCACGTGTTTAACTTGGAGTACAAGTAGAAGTCAGGAAACTATAAAGGAGCCCTAGGAGGGGACACATTATTGGAGGAACAGTAGATTACTAGTAAATGAAACTAGAGAGGTACTTTACTTGGAGTTGAAATGTAAAGAATGGAATCTACTTCTAGGTAGAGACAAGACTGTCTCCTTTCTTCATGGTTAATCCATTGGAGCAAGTCAAGGGTCTGGCTGGATGACACCCCTAGAAGGCAGCTTTACCCTAAGGTAACATGCTTTTGCTTCCCATAATTCCCACCCCCTGGTGCAGTACCTAAGAACTGAACTACCACGAGGTTCCTCTATATCTGTCCACCTTTCCTAGGAAATACATAGCTATTTGTCTTTCTTCTCTTTTGTGTTTTCTTTTGAATGCTGTCCAAAGCCCAAGTATGCTTTTCACCTCAATAACACTGAGCTTCTTTACTCATTTTCTAAAGCTCCCTATCCACAGTGTGGCTGCCTGCACCCAGGTGATTGACCTCCATACAGCTTCACTTTGGCTCCTTCTTGTCTCCCCTTTACACTTCCAGGCAGCTGTGAAATGAACAGCTTGCCTGCCCTGGCATTTTCCTTTTAAACTCTTAATAAACTGTCCCTGAGTTTCTTCTGTTCTTGCCCTTTTAAAAATTCTTTTATTAGTGAGTCTAAGGATTCCAAGAGGGGACTACAGTTCCTCAGGTGTCTAAGATGACTCTGCTGGGACTCCCCCAAGATTTCCCAAAACACTTTTCTTGTCTTTATTCTTTAATTGGCAGGGAAAACAAACTCCTACGGGGCATCAGAAAGGCTTTATCAGGGAGAAGCCATAGAGTATGGAGAAATGAAGTAGCTGTGGGGAGGGATGACTCAAAGGAAGGGACATGAAAAGCTATATGGAAGCCTACTATCTCACAACTCAACTAAAAATATAATTGGAGAATTGGTAGACTATATGTGGAATGAAAGAAGGGGGAATACTCAAAGTTAAAAGATTAAGTAGAGATGGGGTGGGGTAATTGGAGAGATAAAAGGGTCATGAATAATTTAACCAAAAACAAGGTATATGAAAAAGCCTATGGAAACCCACTAGTTCATAATTTAATTTCAAAATACAACTTAATAAAAAGAATTTAAATGAAATTACCATGGATGGACAATGTCACCCCCAGAATACATGGGTTATTCAATAAAAATTGCAGTGTAAGGCATGAGATGCCTTCCTAGAAATTATGGGTCAGAGAGGCACCCAAAGTCCCTAAAACCACAGTTTATTGCCATGTCTTTGGTTAGTGCCCATAACTATATGGTAAAACACCTCAAACTTTGGCCATAGCACTTAAAGAAATCAATCTCAAACTGACGGGGAAGCTGTCTCCACGCTGGCTAGCTTTCATGATGTTGGAAAATGCTATGTGGTTGCTGGGGAAGAAAAGACATCAGTGACCTTACCAAGAACTGGAACTTGCATGCTATAGTATCAACCTGCTAGACAAGATATGCCCACTGGTGTAATAATAGTAAGACTGTTATGGAGTAACTTGTAACTTTCTAATTGTATTTGAGGCTTGCTCTTCAGCAGGGAATTTCATGCCATGTACTATTACCCTGGTCAAAAACCTGTGCCTAAGAGACCACAGAGCAGGCTTAGAGAGAGTTAGTAAATCCTGCCTCCAAATTTCCAGTCTCTGACTCTACAATCTGTGTCCTCCATCCTTCTTAGTCCTCACTGACGGGTAGATATTGAAAGCAACATTGGGTAAAGCCTTACTGTTTCCAGAGTCATCCAAAAACCTCTGCTATTTGTATTGGCTTTTGATAAAATGTCAAAATTTTTTAGTGACCTTGAACATGCTAATTTTTTTCAAATGAATCAGAAGTCAAACATGAAGACAATAAAAATATGACAGCATTATTTGTAATTTCCTTCAAAATATTATGAAATAATGAAGCACAAATATTTAATTGCAAAATATATTAGCCATAGGAAAAGGAACACAATATTTTGGCAGAAATTTGTATTCAGACTGCAAAGGAAAATTCAGGCTTTAGAATCATTTTATACTTTTTAATGATTCTACAGTTTTGCTCTATATGTAGTCTTCTTGGGCTTCTGTAAAATAGAAATAGCATTACGAACTTTTTGTGATGTATTAGACTTCTCAAATTTCTACACAAATGATGAAGCTTTAAACATATTTTATGGTCTGGAGAGATGGCTCAGCTGTTAAGAGCACTGATGGCTCTTGCAGAGGACCTGAGTTCGATTCCCAGCACTAAAATGGTGGCTACAACCAACCGTCCTCCACGGCACTGCACAACACGGGCGCACTCACATACATGCAGGCAATACACTCATACACATAAAATAAAAATAATAAATAAGATATTTTAAAACACACACACATGGCCAGGTGTGGTGCATGCCTTTAATCTCAACATTTGGGAGGCAGAGGCAGGTGGATCTCCCTGAGTTTGAGGCCAGTCTGGTCTCCAAAGCGAATCCAGGCCAGCTGGTGCTACAGGGAGACCTTGTCTCAAAAAACACACACACACAGACACAACTCACTTTAATTTCATCTTAAAAATAGCCACATTTTAAAAATATATCTAAATACTTGAAACAAAGATTGTTTTGTCATTTGTGCACCCCTAGCAGGGGGCTATTTGCAACTGAGGACTACTTGCTGTTAGAGTCACTTTTGTTCAGATGTGTGACCCCTGTTATGTTGCCCATACTCCAGTGAATGCATCTACTTCCATGACAATATGAGTAAGACTGACTAGACTCTGTGGATAGTAAAAATAAATAAATAAGAACAGGACATGATGAAACTGGTGGGGGGCGGTTCCAGGAGTTGTAGGAGAGAGGCTATGAAGATAGATATAGTAAAAAATACATGTCCATCCCTCCTTTCCCCAAACAATACTGGACATCAATCCTGCTCTTGGTTACCCACCTGAAATTCATGTTAAGACATTAATACTTAAGATATGACATAAATGAGCTGAAGTAAAAAAGGAGAAATCAAGCTAGTGCTGATTTTAAAGCCTCATCTCTATTGGCTAGCATTCATACATAGTGCTGGAAGGTGTTATGCTTGCTACCCAAAGACAAAATTAATCATCAAATGTATTAGTCACTTTTCTGTTGTGATAGAAACACTGACCCAAGCAATTTATAGAAGGAAGAGTTTATTTGAGCTTACGGTTTCAAAGGGGCAAGAGTCCATCATGCAGGGAGGCATGGCAGCAGAGGTGGCTGGAGGAGGACTAGAATCTAGGATCTACGTCTTCAAGCAGGCACAGGAAGCAAGAGAGCAACTGGAGATCTGGCAAGGCTTAAGAACTCTCCAAGCACCCCCTCCCCCCAGTGACGTGCTTCCTCCAGGAGAGCCACACCTTCTAAAACCTCCCAAAGCAGCGCCACCATGTGGGGACAAAATGTCCAAATACTTGGAGCCTATGGGGGACATTTTCATTCAAACCACCACATCAACTTTACCCAGATGAGAATCCTGTGACGTATAACATCAACTGACCTGGCAAGATATACCCATGAATGTGTGGCTTGAGTGTTATAGGAGTAACCAACCACTTTCTAATTGGATTTAAGATCTGTTCATAGGATGAAACTCACTGCTGACATTGATATCAGGTCTAGGACTCCAAGGCTAGCCAGCTTACAGGCCACAGGGAAAAGACCAATATGAATATTCTGCCAAACAGATAAAGTATTAAACTGATTTCTAATGATTTCTTGTTACACCCATAGATTAATGTGTCCCTCAGTTCTCACCAGAAAAGCTTCCTTAATGCAGCAGATAGTGACTGGCCAATGTGCAGAGAACAGGAAGCTGCAGACTGTTTATCTCTGAATAGGACACTTAGATCAAACTTTTGCCTTCCAAGGCTCAGGAATCATAGTGGAAGAGAAGGCAGAAAGATGTGTGAAACAGAGGACGTGGATGGCCACTAGAAAACAGAGCTTTCCAAACAGATGGGCAGTTTCTCATATGAACTCAGCGATGGTGACAGCAGTCACAAGCCACACCTAAGCTTCAGTCAGAACAAAATCCAGCATAGACATGAGGAAGTACGTAAGAAACCCCGATTTACCTGAACTATTAGCAACTGATGGCTGCTGGGATGGAGTATCAGTGTTATTTAAGGATGAATTCATAGTAGGTTATCTAGATTCCTATGGATAAGCACACACTGAAGGGCATTTAGGGACACAAATTTGACTCTATATGCCTTATTAGAGTGCATGAAATTAAGGGGTTTAGTAAGGGGTTGTACAGATAGGGGAGAAATGTATATGATAAAAATGTCTGAAATTTGCAAAAACTCAATAAAAAGTTGCAAAAATACATTTATAGCAAATGCATGAATGAAAAATTTCAAAAATAAATACATTTTCTAAATATCAAAATTTTCCCATTATGTGCAAGTGTGATGGCACATACCTTCATTTCCAGCACTTGGAAAGGAGAGTCAGGCAGACCTCAATAAGTTTGAGGTCAGCTTAGTCTACATAGTGAGTTCCAGGCCAGCTGGGGCTACAGGGAGACCCTGTCTCAAAAAGAACCCCCCGTTTTTTTCCATCATTCATATTTAGCTATATTGTTGAACATTTATTGATACTGAAGAAATTAATATGTCTCAGGCACTATTTTAGGGATTTTTAAATATAATAATTCCTTTTTTTCTGCAACATTATGATCTGAGGTCCACAACATTACTCCTGTTTTAGTTTATAGAAACAGTAGCAGCTCACTGTTAATCAGCAGTAGGAGTTGGCATCAGAATTAATCAGTAAAGTTCCATACTTACTATCATTTTCTTGGTGGATTCATAAAGATAAATAATTATTTTGTGTAGTATAGCCCCAAATTTGTAAATATAAAGTAACTTTGGACTGCAGAATTCCAAGTGCTCAGTTGCTGTTTAATCTATAGTGTCTTTGTGGATGTTCTGCATGGCTGGTCCTCTCTATTTCCCCTTGAATTCAAAATGAGATGACTTCAAACTATTCTGTGCATGAAAATGAATTAACACAACTTTGGGACATGCAAAAATCTATGCCTGAGAGTCACTGTAGAAGTTAGGGCTATTGGCTGTTTTGTTTGCTTTATGGAATCAGGGTTTCATATAGCCCAGGCTAATCTCAAACTCTTGATCCTCCTACCTTCACCTCCTGATTTCTGGGGTTGCAGGGGCATGTCATGACATCTGTCTTTACAAGTACTGTTTTAAAATCCTCATGTATTGCCAGGCTTGGTGGCACATGCCCTTAGTCATAGCACTGAGAGGAAGAGGTGGGTGGATCTCTGTGAGATGGGGTACAGCCTGGTCCACAGGGTGAGTCCTTGCCATTTGGGACTACAGGGAGACCCTATCTCTTATTAAAAAAAAATTTAAAAAATACAAGTGTTTAAATTATTTCAAGACCAAAGCTCAGAAATGAAGATGCAGTTTAGAGACTATATATTTCCCACCTCTTTTACAAAAGAATAAGTTAGAACACTATGGGGAAAAATAGCAGTGACATGTGCTGGATGTTGCATTTGGGAAACATACTCCAACATGCTTGCCAGCTGGAAGAAGAGGTCGAGTGTTCAGCTACCTATGACGCCCTATCCATCCAAGAAACCTGGTGATTCTGACATTGGTTCTTCTGAGTACATGATATCTGTGAACCCAAAGCAAGTTTGGTAACTTGAAAATTGCAGTAAATGGGACTGGTGAGAGAACTCAACAGTTAAGAGCAGTAACTGCTCTTGCAGAGGACCCGGTTTCCATTCCCTGCAACCACATGGCAGCTAACAACTGCCTGCAACTTCAGTTACAGGGGATTCGATTCCCTCTTCTGGCCTCCATGGGCATTGTAAGGCATGGGTGCATATACATCCATGCAAGCAATACATTTATACACATAAAAATTAAAAATAGGGGGGCTGGAGAGATGGCTCAGTGTTCAAGAGCACTGATTACTCTTTACAAAGGACCTGGGTTCAATTACCAGCACCCACATGATGGCTAACGACTGTCCATAACTGCAGTTCCAGGGAATTTAATGCCTTCTTCTGACTTCTTTGGGCATTGCATGACAGAGGTGCCCTTACATACATGCAGATAATACATTCACACACATAAAATAAGAATAATAAAATATTTAAAAAAACAAAAAGGTAAAGATAAATACAATATTGAAAAACGTGCAGTAAATATTCAAGACTTAGTTATTTTGGATTTGTTTTTCAGACTGAGAAGTGAGTAAAAGAGTCCAAAATAAAACCAAGGAGAAACATTAATTCTACTGTTTTGGTGAATAAATGTGTCCCATGCTTTGAGAAGTTATTCAAATCTCCAGCTCCTGTTTCTTGTTAAGCCACTCTCATTATTACATAGTCACAACGACTTCTGGCTAAACCCTATTTCCAATTTTTAAAAGTTTATTTTTATTTTTATTTTATGTGTGAAAGTGTATTGCCTGCATGTGTGTAAGTGCACCTGTGTTGTGCAATGCTTGCAGAGGTCAGAAGAGGGCATCATATCCATGGAACTGGAGTTATGGACAGTTGTTAGCCACCATGTGGGTACTGGACATCAAACCCAGGTCCTCTGTAAGAGCCATCTCTCCAGTGCCCTATTTCCAATTCAAATCACTCCTCTTCTACTGCCTTGTAGCAGGTAGCACACCCTCTACCTTCCTACCCACTCTCAACCTACTTGCTGTTATCCATACCACTTCAGAGGGCAAATCCCTTTAAGTCTCTTTCATTTAACTATAAAACAAAATTTCTTTATTTTCCTTTGTCCCTGCTATCCCCTTCCACTTACCTGCCATCATTCAGTTCTACTCAGGCACTATTTGGACTCTCCTACTCACATTTGTAACCCCTATAATGTCTGTGGACACATCTATGTGAAAATAGTTTAGAGCTCAAACAATTTACTGCATCCTTTAACACCACTCTGCCATGTCTGAAGCCCTATGTATTTTGTTGACTCTTGTTTCTTATTCAATTCTTAGCACCATGTAATGACTCATACCTGTAATCCAGCATGGAGGAGGCTGAAGCAGAAGGACTACTGGAAATTTGAGGCCAGCCTGGGTTACACAGTAAGTTTCAGGAATGTTTCGGTGAAACAGAGGGACCATGTCTTAACAAATAAACAAAGTTTAAAAACTATGGTTTTGGGGATGGTGAGATGGCTCAGAGGTTAAAAGTGCTGGCTGCTCTTGCAGAGGACCCAGGTCCAGTTCCCAGCACCGACATGGTAGCTAACAACCATCTGTAACTGAAGTTCCAGGCATTCCAATGCACTCTTCTAATCTCCACAGCCATTCCATAACATGAGTGCACTTACATGCAAGCAAAACACTCATACATCTAAAGTAAAAACAGTAATTAAAAATTTAAAAATAACTATGGTGTTTACATTTTTGAAGCCACTTGCCTAATTTTAAAACACTTGTAAAAATGAAAAATGAAAAATCTTGATAGAACAGCATTAAAATAAATACCAAAATATTCCTTTGATAATCTGATTCATTGATTCTTGTCTAACAGTAGCATTGTTCTATGACAGAATTAAGAACAATGCTGCAAACCTCTCATAAGGGTTTGCTGCTGTCTTCTAAGTATAGATGGGCTTGTCAATCAAGGCTTCTGGCTTTGAATTTATACGATGGTTTTAATGTGAGTATAGATTTACTAATGATGATGTCTTTTTTCAGGTTTAGCATATTTTTTTCTTATGAAAATTTAAAAAAATTGAAGCTATGAGATTTATAGTAAAGAAGCTTTCCAGGCCCTTGAAATGATTGATATTGGCATGCTTTATATAACTTTATGCTTTCTTATTTTATTTGGCTCTAATATATCACTGTGTTATGATGCTATATATTTAAAAAAAATAAATTAAGAATATATGTACCCAGAGGTTAAATTTAATCTGGCTTCACATTAAATAAGCTTTTATACAGTTTATTTTGATAGTCACAGACCAATGGTATTAGTCTAAGGAAATAAATATGAATTTGTCATATAAGTTAAAGCTTAAAAGAGAGAAAGAAGGAATAAACAGAGGGTCATACATGGTAACAAACAGCAAACTGATGCTTGTTTATTTGAAGTGGCTACTATGGAACACTTCTGTCTCTCTGTCTCTCTCTGTCTCTGTCTCTGTCTCTCTCTCTGTCCTTTCCCTTCCCTTTTCCTACTTTCTCTGTCCATCCACAGAAGTTCTGGCTCAATACTCTCTGTTCCCTAGATTTTTCCCAATGTCCTTACATATCTGGTGAAGTAAATAGAACCTAGAGCACTTGAACCTTGCAATCAGCGAGTCCATTTTTCAAACTACTGTTTTATAGAACTCCTTGAATGGGGCGTTTCTTGCTGGTACCATGGATAGCAAATACAACACCTCCACTGTCCTCTATTGCTCCACATTTTCCTCCATCTATTTCTATGGACACACACACACACACACACACACACACACCACAAAGCCTGCTGTGGCAAGGCACAAGGAGAGGCATGCACTTCAGACCATGGGAAGGTAAGAGGTGGTGTCTTGTCAGTGGTATAGAATGAGCCAAGCTACTAAAGTAAGAGCAGGATGTAGCCTTCAGTGAGCACACTTTGAGAATCTAGATGTCCTGGGTGTACACTGGGAGGTAGATTCACAGATGTGGCACAATTCATACTGGAGAATTCTCTGGCTTCCCATACCAAGTGTTGAAAATGTGTACATGGTCATAACACTATATGTGTGTGCATGTGTGTGGGGGGGCATGTTATAGAATTTTATTACTCTCACACTGTCCTCCTTTACCCTACTTTTTCAGTGTTAAATATATTCCATCAATTGAAAGAAAGTAACTCAGTACTTTGTTTTCTCAGTATTATCTATAAACATAAATGTAACCATGAAGATGCATTCTATGTTAGAGCTCAATAAATATACTAAGGGGAAAATAAAGCTATATAAGCCATATAAGTGTAGCGTAAAGACAAGCTCTGTACTGCTTCCAGTAAATTTGAAGAGCTTCATCCCCTTCTAAATAAAGCTGGAGTCATGTCTAATTGGAAACACTAAGCGAATGCTCAGTTGGTGCCCTTGGCAAGAGCATCAAGTTTTCTATGACAGGCACTAGCCATGTACATAGACAGGTGGAGCCATCATGGAACTGGAAGAGAAGAGAAAATGGAGGAAGCCAAGAACTGCTGCTGCCAGAAGACTGGCATGGAAGCCTACATGAGGGACCTCCTGGTGAATCCCAGAAATGCTCAGGAAACACTTTAAGAGCACACATTTCTGCCAATCTGGATAAGGGGCTAAAGTCACTGCATCCTGTCTTTAAGTCCATGTGCCCTATCATTTTTTCTGCCACTGGTGGATATTAAAACCACAGCCTCATGCCTGCCAAGCACATGTGCTACCACTGAGCTACATAACTATCTAAATTTTCAAGTCACAATTCTTGAAATATGATGGTTAATATTGCCTATCAACTTGACAGAATTTACAGGATCTAGAATCACCTATGAGAGACACCTCTGAGCATGCTCTTATGGGGTTATCTAGATTAGATTAGGTTTATTGAAGTGGGAAGACATGCTCTGAATGTGGATGGCATCGTTCCATGTGCTGACATCTTGGACTGTATAAAAAGAGCAAACTAGCTGAGCACCAGCACTGGGTACTCTCTGCTTCTTGACGTTCAGGGCATTGTGCCATGCTTTCCCCACATGACTGAATGGATTCCCTTAAATCGTAAGCAAGGATAAACCTTTAAGTTGTTTTTGTCACAGAATTTTATAACAATACTAAAAAGTAACTAATACAGTAAGAATCTTTACTTAAGTCAGAATCTTTAAATTCTTGCCATCTCACTGTTCTTGAAATTCACAAATTCAGCTCTAAAATCTTTATAAAATCCACACATGATGCATATTAAGATGGAAATGTTGAAATTAATAGGACAAAGAGATATCCAATTCAAATGGTAAGAAAAAAATAGAAGTACCTATGTAACCATAAACTAAATGTACAAGGAAACGTAGGTAAAATGCTTTTCTTAGAGAACAACTGACAAGAAAGATTTAACATGATGATCACATGGATGTCTATGATTACTTGTTGAAATATTTCTACCTTTCAGCCAGGCGTGGTGACACACGCTTGTAGTCCCAGCACTTGGGAGGCAGAGGCAGGCGGTTCTCTGAGTTCAAGACCAGCATGGCCTCATAGTGAGTTCAAAACTAGCTGGGGCTGATGGATTAGATATAATTTAGCAACAGTGTAACACACTATGTAAATATTATTGCTGCTATAAAATCCAGAAACTTCCTATTCGATCAGTGGTTATAAATAATCTGAGTTAAATTACCTAGACAGTATTGCCCCTAAATAAGCATTATTTTCAGGTCAAATGTTATTATCACAACCCAGTTATTTAGCCTGCATTCTGTGTTTATTTTCATTACAAAGCATTTAAAATTGAGCATTAATGAGGGGTTACCATTACTTTTTCAGATACATGAGTTTTGCTGGAAAAATACTAAGGTAAATTTGAAACAGTTGTTACTACCTTCTCAATACACAAATGATTCTAGGTAGTGTACAGCTATTTGAGTTCACTTAATATAAAATATCATGTCCTAGGTATGAAGATCCCTTTTGGGACAATTTGGCTTGAAATTTAATCTTATGTTGTGGATAATAATAAAACTAAAATAATCAAAAGAGGTAAAAGCCATTTTAAACTGTGTCTAACATGATATATCACAATATAAGAGATCCTTCATTAACGCAAATAAATAGGTGAGAACTTAAAATACCTATTTGGAATTCCAAGATCAAGTAATCTTGCTTCATTTTAGGTAGTGTGATGAGTGATCTTCATTATCAACTCCACTGGGTTTGAATGCATCTAGAAGACACACCCATAGATGTGACTGTTTCTCTAGAGAGGTTTAACTGAGGGAGAAACACCCACCCTAAATGTGACTGCACCATCTCCTGGACTGAGCAAATAAAAAGGGGAAATTGAGGAAGTTAGGTGATTGCCAGTACCCTGTTCTCTGATTTGTGGTTTGCCCAGATATGAACAATCGCAACTGCATGGCTCCTCTGTGTCTGCCACA
The DNA here is from genome assembly GCF_000622305.1 of Nannospalax galili. Lineage (NCBI taxonomy): Eukaryota > Metazoa > Chordata > Mammalia > Rodentia > Spalacidae > Nannospalax > Nannospalax galili. The sequence goes on from NW_008353490.1 coordinate 2,562,117, forward strand.
CTCTCCTTTCATGATGGCCTGCATCATCCCAAATTCTGGATCAAAACAAATTCTTCCATAAGTTTCTTTTGTCACGTCAATGAGACATTTGTTAAGTAGTTATTTGTAACTAATGCAAACAAAAAGGAAGTAAGAGTTACTAAAATTTCAGAGAACTTCTGTATTTATTTCTTGTATGTCTTAGGATATCCCTGGCACATACTTGCTTAATTATTACAGGCATTCAGAAGTTATGAGTGAGTTTGTGAAGGTGATATTTTTTATGGGTGGTCCAATAAAAATAGGTGTGATTCTTGTGTAGAAAGGATGAACCATCTGTTGTTAAAATTAGAGTTTCAGAAAGTAGAGCTTCCATCTCAGAGACTAAGCAGATCCAACCATGGAGCTGCACACAGAACTCCAGAGCCATGGTCAGTTTGCTCCCCAGTCTATCATTTTTATAGGCTGGTAGAAGCAAAGGCATTTCCCTCCCACCTATTCCCAAATACAGTCATAAATAAGTATTAAAATAAAGTCTTAGATATGTTATTCGGTTACAAAAATTATTTTTTTTAAAAATTTATGTGGAGTTTTTGTGATTTTCATACAATATATTTAATGGCATTTAGATCACCCCATCCACAATTCACCTTACTGTCCCCAATCCAATTTAATGTACATATATACATGTGTGTGTGTGTGTGTGTGTGTGTGTGTGTGTGTGTGTCAAGAGAGAGAGAACGTAATAAAGCATAAAGTCTAATTTGTACCCCCAAACACCCTTCAGTGTGTCTATCCACTGGAGCCTGGTTAACCTACCAAGAGTCACATCCTTGAAAGAGACTGACTTTCCACAACCCAACAGCTATCTTTGAAAAAAGTTCTTCAGGCAATGTTGGGGTTTCTTACCAATTTCCCCATGTCTATACTGGAATTTTTCCTGGTTTGAGCTTCCATGGAACTTGTGCATGCTGTCACCATTGCTAGGAGTTCATATGAATAATTGGCCAGCTGTCTGAAATTCAATTTCCTTGTGGTCATCCACCACCTCTGGCTCTCACTGTCTTTCCATCCTCTCTTCTGCAATGAGCCTGAGCCTTTGGAGGCAGAAGTTTAATACAGGTGTCTTATTCAGGGATGAGCACTCTGAGCCTTTTGTTCTCTGCACAATTTCCAGTTGTGGTTTTCTGTATAAATCACCAACTGCTGTACCACCTCTGGTGAGAGTTGAGAGATGCATTTATCTATGGGTATAACATTAGGTCATTCCCAATGGCATTTAAAATGTGTGTTTAATTTTTTTTACATTTTATTTATTTATTTATTTATTTATTTATTTGTGTGTGTGTGTGTGTGTGTGTGTGTGTGTGTTTGCAGAAGAGGGCTTCTGATCTCTTGGAGCTGGCATTACAGGTGGTTGTGAGCTGCTCAGTGTGGATTTTGGCAACTGTATTCGGGTCCTCTGATAGACCACCAGGCACAGGTGTGGATGTCAAAGAACAAATTGCAGTTTCTCTCATTTCACCACATGGATCCTGGGGAACAAACTCAGGTCATCAGGCTTGGTATCATGTACATTCCTAGACAGTCTGTTTTGGTTTCTTTAGCTTTTAAACACCCAAGTATTTATGAAAATGCTTGGTAAATGTGTTCTGTCACCTGGACACAAAGGCACCTATGGTGATTTCAATAAGAGGGGCAAATTAATACAAGACTTTCCTAGAGTAATGGTCTGAAGAAAAATAGATCAATAACCCAGTTTCAGGTTCTGTTGTGTTAGAAGCAACAAGCACATCTCTCTGTTTAGTCAGTGAAGTTAGGTGGATGTGAAGGAAGCCTTATTCTCTTTGAGATTTTGTTTTTATCAACCACTATCCTTCCCCTGTTTACCTGAGCTGGAAACTTCAACAACAAACTAACTTGGCTCCTTCCTCTCATTTTCCTTTCATCAGAAAGCTATGAAAGGGCCAGCAAGATGGCTTAATGGATAAAGGCATTTGCCTGCCATACCAGCCTGCAGAATCCACTCTCTGGAATACATGTAATATTAAAAGGTGAGAACAGAGGCCACAAAGCTGTCTTCTGACCTCCACACATGCAGGATAGCACAAGCCCTCCCCGGGATGGATATCCAGATACAATAATAATAAAACTTTAAGAAAGCTATGAAGAAATTTCAACTACTCTTTGTAAGTCCTTTGCTACCTTCCTCTGGCATCTTCTTAGCATAGGCCTGTACCATCTGAACCTAAGTGTCCTCCTTACCCTCATCTCTTCTCTCCCAGTACTGGGCACTTACTTTTCTGACACTCAGGTCTGAGTGTGTTGCTCTCTGTCCACTCACACCAAAGGCTCCACCTGCTCCAGTGATCCAAAACTCATCAATAGTCTCTGAATGCACATTTAGCCACTGATTTTTTCCTTGTGATGTTACTGTCCTGATCTCAAACACCAAAGAAAACTGCCACCAGCCACAATGCTAGATAAAATTAACTACTTTCTCAGTTTTGTTCTCCAGATTCTTACCCATGTTTTGCACTGCAAATTACCTTTTATTTATCTTTTAAATTTCAAGTAAACTGGCATTAAATAAAAGAAGAAAAATCAAGGAATAAGAATAAAAGCACTTTGTTAATAAATCCATAAAACTGAGTTCTAACAACTATTTTCTGATTATGGGTGACCTCATTTGACTGTCCAATTGACCCCTGTATTAGTTACATGTTTGTAGCTGTGATTAACAGCCATCATCAAATCAACTTACGGACGAAAGTTTATTTTGACTTATGGTTCTTGAGGGGTAAGTGTCCATCATGATGGGAGGCATGACAACAAATGGCAGGAACGACAGCAAGTACAAGACACTGAGATACCACATCTTCAACCACACACTTGAAGCAGAGAGAACAAGCTGGCAATGAGCAGTAGGTGAGGCAATGAGCTCTCAAAATCAGCTCCCAAGGGATGCTTCCTCCAGCAACTTTATCCCCGTTAAAGATTCCAAGACCTCCCAGAACAACACCACCAAATGGACACCAAGTATATGGGGGACATTTTGCATTCAGACCACGACAAAACCCATGCTATTGGAGTTGATGACTCCCAGCTCAACACTGTGTAGAAACTAAGCAGGTGTACTTGACCATACAGTTACTATTGAGAGAAGTGCTCCCAAGATGACTGCAGCCTTACAATTATAATCAAATGTTTTATCTTAACACTGATTTTGAGAAACTGTGGTAGGGGAACTTGACTGGATGGTTAGCATGGTCTTTAGTAGTGAATTTACTATCTGAAATACACATGACACACACAGACATACTTATACAAGAAAATAAGCAAATGATGGGACTAAATGAATGAATGCTTTAGTTCCTGCCTCCATGTTACTGCCTTGGGTTCCTGCTTTGGTTTCTCTCAATTATTGACTATAACCTGTAAACCAAATAAAATGCCTTCCCCCAGTTCCATTTGGTCAGTGTTTTATCACAGCTACCTCTGGGATATTTCTGTGATGAATCTGATCATGTTGATTTTAGGGAGGATTGTGGAGGACTGAGTTAGAAGAGCCATTGAGTACTCAAGCTTAATGATCTGTTAGAACTTGGAAAATAATGCTGAGAGCAGTGCTGAAAATGGAGACCTGGCTTGTGACATTTCAGAGGGAAGTTTAAGAGTCCTTCAAAAACTCCATGGGGGGTCATTTGTGTGTTAATTTGAATTAATATTATGTGATTTCTAATTAGTGGAGGCTGAAGAATCAGCTGTAATTAATAAAAGGTGGGCACCACTGAAATGAAACCTTTGCTTTATTGGGACAATTGGTGTTGATTAGCTGGAGCTGAAAAATCAGCTGTGATTAATAAGAGACCAGCAGCCTTGAGGATGAAATCTGGAAAGCATTTCCTCAGGGTCAGCACATAGAGGCTATGGTCCAGGAGGGTCAATGCTGCATCTCAAGCTCATGGTTTAAATTGATTTTGTGTAGGAGTCTCTCATATAATATTGATCTTAAAAGCATGAAGGAATCATGTGCATCATCTGAAGTTTGGAGTCTCCACTGGAAGAAGCCATTGGTGAATGTGCATTCTCAGTTGTAGTAATCATGGAGAGAAGCTGAGGCATGGCAAACTACTAACATGTGTGTAGGTGCATCTATCAGATAATGTGAAATCTCATTGCCTATAAACCTGGCAGCATCTTTATAAATAGACCAGTATTAATCTTTATTAACCTATCAAAAACCCATGGATTAAAATGGTCACTTGAGTTACAAATTTCACAGAGCTTAGGAGAGAATATATGTCACTCAGTATGACTCCCAAACCCATCATCACCATATCACCTCCCTAGAATGATATATAACTCACAGATGGAGGAAGTAATGCCTATTGATTATGAAGTAGAATTCAGCTAACTGCTGTATTCTGAATCCTAAGAAACCAGTCCTCCATGTAACATCTTCCAAATAGTCTCTAAATATTGAGACTGTTATTAAGCAAAAAGTCCTCCCAACATTTAAAGATATGATAAAAGATGCCATTGGAATGATTTCATTAAAATGGTCATTTGAGTTACAAATTTCACAGAGCTTAGGAGAGAATATATAACATAATAGTTAGATGTATATGGTGGGAGATGATACTAGCTAGGTAGCTAGATGATGATAGATAGATGATAGATAGATAGATAGATAGATAGATAGATAGATAGATAGATATCCAGAATAACAAAACTCATACTATTTTCCTAGTCTTATAAGTTATAATAAAATTAATTTTAATTGTAAATGAAAACAGGCATGAGGTAATACGTACATTAATTTCTGTGTCTAAATACAAAATGTAAATCCAGAAGAAACATAAAAAGATTTATTTTTTTGACTTTTACTAAAATAAGAGTAATTTGGATTTGATGAAGATCAAAGAAATGTACAGGAAATATATCTAAATTATTTTCACATGAAATAAGCAATAATAAACAAACAAGTGCATATTAGAAATAAAAAATGTTAAGTATATACCTTCATATCAAAGTCAGTCAGAAGCAATTCCTTCCTTATAATTAATATGAGTGCTGTTACAACCCATTTGGTCCTGGCTGTAGGAAAACATGAACTTGTTAGTTAGATCAGCAAGTAAGGAGAATGAGTTGAGAATGTGTGAAGTCAGGGTCCAGGAGTCCCTCAGTATGAGACTGTTGTGGAGGAATCTGTCCCATGCTGAAAAGCCACATATCTCCCACTGAGTCACAGAATTTATCACACCATGTATCATCAAGAGGCTACAAAACATTTTCTTTCTTCTTACTGACAAAGGTAAGTTCCTGATTGCCATTTGATTAGCATACTGAGTTAAAGGAACTTTTAAAAAATACTTATTACAAAGAAAATACCAAAATATGAACATCTGAAGAATTATTTATGCCAATGTGTAAAAATGGTGTTTGTACAGAAGCAGGAATGGGGTATCACAAATTAATGGTAAAGTGATAAATGACGAAAGTTCAAATGAGGCCTTTTGTTTTGTTTTGTTGTTCTTTGTTTTGGGTCTCCCTGTAGCCCCAGGTGGCCTGGAATTCACTATGTGGATGAACCAGGCTGGTCATAATCTCACAGAGATCCACTTGCCTCTGCCTCCTGAATGTTGGTATTAAAGGTGTGTGCCACCATGCCTGGGCTTATATAAGGTTCTGAATAAAAATAAAGACATAATCATTGTCTGACTCTGGAAAAATGAGAGTCAATAGTATAGCTGGAAAAGAAGACATTTAAGAACTATGCATCTAAATCATATTTTCACTAATAATGTGAAATGACAATCTAGTCATATTAATAGATAAAGCTATTTTGCTAATTAATAGGCCACCATATCGATCTTCACTAGTAAAACATTTACTTGAATTTCTTAAAGGAAATGAAATAAAATCTAGAACTGTATATATGTACTGGCATCTTGCCGAGTATAGTCTCTGACTGAAATAATCTACCCAAGTAAAGTATTAAAATATCTATAAACTTTGAAAAACTGTGAAAAGTATAATTCATATGTGTTGATTGAAAGTTCAGACACTGCACTCTAAAATGCTTTC
>NW_008353490.1:2568295-2622395 GCF_000622305.1 Nannospalax galili
TAAAGCACTTAATTGAGCTTGTAAACTCCCAACACATTTGATTTCAAGTTGTAAGCCAGGATGAGACAAAGTTGACTATACATGCTCCTTTTATTGTTTGAGGAAAATCAAGTTGTTCAAATAGGAAAATAAAAACTACAATAAATACAAGTAACTTTAATTCAGAGTAAGTGGGGAAAATAGAAAATTATATTAAATCTATAAACTGAAGAGTTTTTTTATATGAAGTAGCGTATGAATTTATATGTACAAATAATGTAACAATAAATAAAAGGTTTGAAAGGTATTGTAAATTGCTGAAAATGTAGAATAATGTCAATCATTATGTAGAATACAGTAAATAAATTTTGATTAAATATTTCAATAATATTTTGCATCTTAAATTAACAATAGAGAAAAACTGGATACTAAGAATCAGAAATATGAAAATTAGAAGCTGTGAATGTTGGTAAAGCAACAAAGGATGTCAACCCTTTCCAAGGAAACTGGAAGCAAAGAGATTAAATGAGTGCCACTTTTCCATAAAAAGTTTGTTTCTGAAGCTATATCTTAAGGTAATAAAAGACAAATGTCAAGACTGCTTATTACAATTTTTATACTTGACTTTTGGACTTCTCCTGCTACGTGTGACAAGATGAAGTCTAGGGTGTAAACAAGTTTGAGAATCTGAAGGGAGAAACAATGTTCTTGAATCTGGTATTGCACAATGTGCCACCACTCAGGTATGATGAACCCAGGGTATCTCTGGGCCACTCTAACTTCCCACCTTACCTCCTAAGAAAATATAAACATATAAACAAAGAGGAAAATCAAAATATACCTTGCTATTAAGCAGTGATAGATTAAAAAAACTATGTATGAGAACAAATTTGTCATGCCTGTACACTTCCAGCCCAAATACCAAGATTAACTAGGGCACCAAAATACACTAGACCATATATTTCAGTCACAATGGTTAAACGAAGAGTGGTAGGCAAAGGAAGCACGGCCACTTGCTATGAATGTTGCCTCATTGTAGGTCCCCAAAAATTGTGAAAAATAATTTTCACAGGGCTGGAGAGATGGCTCAGTGGTTAAGAACACTGACTGTTGTTGCAGAAGACCAGGGTTCAAATCTCAGCACCCACATGGCAGCTAACAACTGTCCATAACTCCAGGTCTAGGGGATCCAGTGGCCTCTTCTGTCCTCCGTGGGCATTGCACGACATGGGTGCAGTTACCTGCATGCAGGCAAAACACACATACACATAAAATAAAAATAATAAATAAAAAAAATTAAAAATAGTAAAAAAATAAAAGTTTTTCACAAAAGCACTGTACCTATAATGAAAACTTAAGCATAGGAGTATAAGATCCAAGAGAAAAACATGGGAAAAAAACAAATAACAGAGATAGAACTTGAAAGACTCCAGGTAGCAAAACAACTATAAATAGACTATAAAATAACTGTGATTACCTTATATTGTTTAAAACACAATATGTGTAGGAACCATAACTTACCATAAAGAATCTTATATTTTTGAGAAATTATCAGGCAGATTTAGAAATGAAAAATCACAGTAATTGAAATTAGCAACTTCATACATGGGTTTAGCAGCAGCTTAGAATTTATGTTCTGAAAGACTTCATAAGAAATTCCCCCAGAAAAAGAGAGAGAGGGAGAGAGAGAGAGAGAGAGAGAGAGAGAGAGAGATCTACTAAGTATACAGTGTGTTGAAATTGAGGACAGAGTTGGAGATGAAAGGATGTACAAAGATTTCTCAAAGGGAGAAAACAGAGTATGCAATGGTTACAAATATAATTACTGAGGTTTTCTAATTTGTTGGGAAAGAGAGGGCAGCTTCCTTCAAGGTGAAATCAGAAAATACTCGAGCGCTACAGTCTGCAGTGTGAAGAATGTGAGTACCAATCAGGGTTAAAATACCTAAGACAAAAGTCTTTACCGACAAGAGCAAAACAAGGACAGCAGGATAGCTTCAGACCAAACTAATCATTTTTCAGAGTCTATTTTCACTTTTCAAGTTTCTGAAGAATGCAGCACATGCACAGGTAAGTGACGCTTAGAGTTTGATTTTAGATATGAAAAGGAATGAGAAACAACATATGTGCAAACACAGTGGACACAGACCAAACAAAAATGATAATTTGAGATGAAAAAGCTCTGAGTTATTTATGTGTGTGTTGCCTAAGTAGAGTAGAAAGACATATTACAATGTGTGTGATGACCAAAATGAAGATATGAAATAAATGGGTGAGCTATTTACAAAAATAGAGGCACATAAATATCATGAGAGAAAAAGTAAAAAAAAGAAACAACACAGAGGACAGAGAAATAAAAGATAAACAAATACAAACTGATTTCATCTAAATCCAAGTATATGAATATCGGTGAAATATATGTGCCATTAAGCAGAGACTGAAAGACTGCATGATAACTACACAGTCACACAGCCCACACTGCTTTCCTTAAGAGTTGTCCTAGTTGAAGAAATACTGAAGACTGATTACTGCTCCGTGATGAAGAGCTCATCTTCCTAAAGCGAAAGACTCTAGATAGAATGACTAGACCTCAGTAGATGAACTTGCACTGAGAGATATCTGAGGACACTAACTTGACATAATAGGCCTTAAGACAAGTGACAGAATGCATGAATTCCAGTCAGGTGGGGACTATGGGAGGGTGCTAGTGGGGACGGAGGTATAAAGATGATTGAGATTGATTGAGATATTCTGTATGAAATACACAAAAATTCAATTAAAAACTGAATTTAATTTAAAAAGGAACTTACAAATTTTGGGAGTAGATTCTAGAATAATTGCTCAAATAAAAAAATCAAAGACTGCAGTCATCATAGGTACAAAAACAGACCTTAAGTTGGGGAAAAACCCACTATTAGATAAAAACTGAACTATTTGAAAACACTCATTTCTCCAAAAAGCTCTGACTTTTAAACACGAATTATCAGTGACATGGGTACAATGTCATTGTTTTAATGAACTATTTCTGAAATCTAAGTGAAATTTTAAAAATGATAGAATGCATGAAATCCAGTAGAGGCAGTATTGGAGGTACAGATATGGGAAGGAGATCTAAATATGAATAAGATGTACTGTGAAAAATGCGTTAGGAATTCAATGAAAAGAAAATTTACAATGGGACTGGAGAGAGAGAGAGAGAGAGAGAGAAAGAGAGAGAGAGAGAGGTAAAATTTAATCTATAATGATAGTAACTGATTTTTATTAGACAAAAAATTTTTAAATGCATTATCACTTAATGAAATATTAAAAATCATGTTCTACAAGGACATACTTGATGTTGCTAAGGTAGGTCTCACAGTGAAACTTTTTTTTCCAAATCTAAGTTGTTTCAATGGAGAGATGCTCAGCTTTCTGCATCAAAGTCTACTTTGGGCATTGTTCTAGTTTGATTGCTGTTGCTGTGATAAAACATTGACCAAAGCCAATTTGGTGAGGAAAAGATTTATTTCAGCTTACAACTCCAAGTTCACAATCCCACACTGAGGGAAGTCAGGGCAGGAATTCAAGGCAGGAACTGGGAGGCAGAAGTCGAAGTCACGACCATGAAGGAACTGAAAGATGCTTCTGGGATTTCTTCCTGATTTCCTCAGATACTTTTCTAATACAACCCAGGCCCACAAGGCCAAGGATGGCATCACCCACAGTGGGTTGGTCCCTCCTTCTTCAACTAGCAATTGAGAAAAGGTTTCATAGACATGCCTGTAGGCCAGTGTGATAGAGGAAATTCCTCAGGCAAGGTTTCTTCTTCCTAGGTGACTCTAGTTTATGTCAAGTTGGCAAAAACTAACTAGCATAGGGATCATTTTAAATTATTTACTTTCATATCACCTGGAGTCACTACAGGACATGAAATATACTGAATCTTTGCTTCACTCAACACCATAAAAATCTAATCCATAAGTAATCGAATATGGTGTTTCACATATATAGAACAAAAACAATATCTATGATTTTGATAGTTTTCTTAAATCACAAAATGATAGATAAAATTGAAAAGGCCTCACAATATTAAAATTAAGAACAGCTATCTTTAGATGAAATCATAAAGACTGTGAAAGGTTAAGTTACATACTATAAGAAGATCTTGGCAAAACCTACCCCTTCATATAAGTAATACCCAGAATACAAACAGATATGTTACAAATTCCTGTGTAGAGACAGACAATGAAGAAAGAAAGGTGATGTGTTGATGGTTACTCCAAGCAAGGCGAAAGCTAGGTCTCCAGGAAATATAATACAATTCATTAATTCTTAATAGTAAAGTGAAATCCTAACCCTAGACGATCACTTTAAGCAGCCAACAACAATGCATAGCATTACTATTAGTGCATTGCAGGGGAGGTGCTGAATGAAAGAAATATTTGAAAAAGTAGACTGAATACAGAGGGTTATGCTTTTTAACACGGATGGCTTCGGCCTGTCACTAGAAGACTGGAACAGAACTGACTAAGAAATCCTCTCTGTGCAAACACATGAGCATGAACAGAGGCCCCTGTCTTCCGATTTATACTTAAGTCTTCTTCTTTTTTCTTTTCTTTTTTTTTTTTTTTTAAATTGAATCTGCCAGCTTTTGAACTAAAATACACCACTGATGCTTGCAGGTCTCCAGCTCGACAGCTGCAGATCTTGAGATGTCTGGACTCCTGTAATCATGAGATGTGATTGTGTGAGCCAATTTCTTATGATAAATCTCCTTATAGATGTACAGACAGTTAATCTTACATTCAAAGCACTGAGAGCACAGATGGCTCAATGGCCTTCGGGATCTGCCCTGCACATCTCTTTGCATTTCTGTTGCCCGGGAAGCAGTCCTACCTCCCCTTCAGTTTCCTGAGCTCAGTGGGAGCAGTTTCCTCTCAGTTAACACATTATATCTTTTGCTTTCCTGAGCCCTCCTGTCCTACACATCCAGGAGCTGATTCATTAGCATGTCCTTTACTTTATATAAATATATAAAGATATAAAAAATGTGAGAATAGAGTATTTATATATATTTTCTTTATTCTACAGAAAAATAGAGTCATGTAATATTAGTAAGCCCTTACCATGTGCCTTGAAAGATACTAAAGCCTTAACATTGATCATCACATTAATCCCCAAAATAATACCTACTACAAAAGCTGCAATTTTGAAGAAAGGAAGACTGAATGTTTATGTAAATTGATGAAGGTCACAGAGCAAACAAATGTCAAAGCTGGAACTGGTGGCAGTTTGTTTTGATCTTGAGCATATTCTCTTACCTCTATGCTGCTAAAGCATCTTTTTAAAATTTAACATAACAGAATTATAACAAAGATTCATTCATGGAACATAGTCTCTATAGCTCACCTAGGTTTCATGATAACCTCCTTTCTGTTTATTGTCAAAATGACCCATGATGGTGGCAGCATGGCTACTAAAAGGTGGAGAAGCTGCCATTGGACTCCCTGCAGGTTCTGATGAGGGAGGAATATTCCTAAGACAGCTCTGCTGCCAAGGTTGCCTAGGACTAGAACCAAACAGAGAAGGTTCTGAGAAGCTAAATATACAAGCGCCTCCTACCCATATCTGATTTTCTCCATAGGAGGAGGAGAATTTATGTGTGACCCAAATTAAGGATGATTAAAGTTAGCTGGGAGCGCCTGTAGGCTCTTCTCAAGGACTAGAATCGAGAGCTGGAATTTATTGCAGTCAATAAGGTAGGCAGGGGATACAGCTAGGAAGCTGAACTCCATACAGGTTCACCATGTCAGGAAATTGCATGCTTATGTCCAGACTGGAAGCTATGATTAAAAGATGGCACAATCACGAACACTGTTGTTCTGAGGCCATTCATGGGACATGAATTGGTGGAGCCAGGAAACAGGAAATGTTTGCTACAAGATTTCAAACACTGGGTTAATTGCATCTTAAATCTAAAAGAGAAAGTAAAAACCTCACTTGATAATAGAAACTTTTCCAATGCCAAGAAAAATTGGGAGCTCAGAGTAAAGAAAATGATCTCGGCTATAAGACAGTGACATTTCTCTATCCTTGAGCTTTGTCTATCCTGTACCCCTAAAATATCTGCTGATTGTGCTCTTTTTATCAAAAAAAAATAAACGTGAATTCTGGGGCTGGAGAGATGGCTTGGCATTAAGAGCCGTGGCTGCTCTTGCAGAGGACCCAGGTTCAGTTCCCAGCACTCACATGGCAGCTAACAACTGTCTGTAACTCCAGTTGCAAGGGATCCGATGTCCTCTCTGACCTTGACAGGCACTGCATGATATGAGTGCATTTATATGCATTCAAGCAATATACTCATACCCTTAAAATAACAAAAAAGAATACAATATTTTAAAAGCATGAATTAGTTCATATGAATAAAACAGAAGTCATCTTTTGACAGGCATTGTCTTTTAAGCTTATTTACAAATACCTAAGTTTGCAAATATAATCAAATTCCTGTAAGAACAAGAACACACATGTAGCAGTAGCAAGGCAGTAACTAACCCTGCTTAAAAGATAACCAGGAAATTGGAGGGCTATCTATAGTTATATTTAATTATATTCTTCTATGTTGAGTATAAAAGTAGTGTGATTTCTTACTAGGTAAACTGCTTTTGATGCCTCAAAGGAATAAGAATATAATAAATATGGAGGATTTTAAATTTTTCTTCATATATTTTGGTAGTTTGGGGCTTCTTCAAAGCTTGCATTACTTTGACAACACATGGTAGAGGTGTTCATTCTGTACATAGTTAGATACACAGTGCATTTTCTAATGCCTTCCTCATCACATTTTACTTATGCTTATTGTACAGATTCTTATTGAGTACTTCCTAGGTTCTAGTTGTTGAGGAAACTATATTTTTAAAAACTCATACTTCATGCCATCAGGTCTTGCAATAATAAGCAATGGTTATGATTTGGGAAATTAAGATTAAAGAGAGATAGTTGCAGAGTTGCTGATTTATGTGGAACTGGGGAAGACAAGACAGAAAACAACTCAGATAAAGTGAGGTTTCTGGAAAAAAGAGAAGAGATAATCATGTTGGGGATAACAGGGAAAGAGAACCAGGCAGATATGATGATGCTTGAAGACCTTAAGGTTGTACCGAGGAAGGGGCATCATGAGGCCAGTATGGCCTGGGCACAGAGTATCAAATGTGTGAATCCAGGTGACAGCAGTATAGGGTAGCTACAACTAGGAGGGCAAGAGGGGGCAGGTCCAGCTCACTGATTGGCTCCGTAAAACTAAGGAGCTAAAAATGTCTTGCATAATTTAGTATATTTTATGAAGAATCAAGATAAGAATCTTTTGTAACCTGAAAAAATGTATAAAATTCAATTTGGGGGATCCATCAAAACATTTCGGTGGAAAACAACTGTGCCCACCCATTTTTGCTTTTCTGACATGGTTTCAGAGGGAAGCGTGTAGCTGTCACACATTTCGTGTCATCCTAAGAGCTAAATGTTAAGCATCTGGGCTTTTACATAAAAGAAGTTTGGAGATATTTAACCTAGAGCTTCAGAGGCAATGGAGGGACTCTGGAACCCAGGATGTGTTGAAAGAGAAAAAAACTCGAACTTGAATTTCATTTTTAAAATATCATGCTACCTGTTATGCAAAAGATATTCTGTTGGGCTAAGGGTGTGACTTTGTTATATGACTTTATGTGTATATCCAGGGATTCTATTCTTAAGTTACAATGTTTACTCATCCAAAACCCTGAATAGATGAGATGTACAAATTGGGAATAAATAGACTTGTTTGTTTTAATATGAGTAAATAGAGCTCTCAAAATTTCTCACACTTAGTGAAGACTCATTAAACTGTTTAGAAACTAATAAGCTAAGATCGTTGGCTGGGACTAGCTGCTGATAACTTCATTTCTAATTATCTTTCAGTGGTGTTCTATTATTAATGTGTCTCTTATAAAATTTTTGTGAGCCTCAATCTTAGAATTATAGCCTCAAATTGAATGCATCATTTTCTGGCTCTGTGTACTTGATACGCATGAGTTAGTGATCCCGTATGAACAATAAAATGTTCTGGGGGATATTCATGAACTATTAGGGATATTATCATATGAGAAGAGCTCACACATAGCCATTTCATTTCTTAAGACTGGAAGAGCAAATAATTACCAAAAAGGAGATCTGGGATTCAATAGAAAATTTTCTTTTGTTTTTAGAATAGTAGAATTCACATGTCAACTCGAATTAAAAAATGTTATCTATAGCTTTAGACTCGCACTGTATACAAGGAAAGAGATCATACATGAGTGGAGAGAAACGATCACAGATTAGGATATGAGACTGCATATGAGCCAAGGTAGAGCCACTCCTGGAGAAGACAGGAAGCAACTCCAGATGCAAAGGTCAGAGGGACTCAAGGCCTGGAAAAGCTTTTCTTAGAGTCTCCTCTGGAGACACTCTCTTAGCTACAAATGTTTCTGACTCCTGTTGCTGTCAAGGCAGAACAGCAGTAAAGGACCATTTCTACGGTATCCATTCCTTCTTAAGTGATTTTGGAGGCATTTTATTTTATTGAAGTGCAATGCCAACTTTATTAGAGGTTAAAAAGAAAAACTCCAGGGCAGGTAAGCTGTAAATCTCAGCAGGTTCCTGGAGGAAAAGAATGGAGAAGGGAAGGAAAAAAGAAAAAGAAAAAAAAAAAAAAGCCATGCCATTCCAGATACACTGACTTTGAGGTCAGCCAGTCCCATGGCAGATAAGCAATGATATGGCAGGAAAGGTAGCTTCAAAGAAAGAATAAGAATGTCCAAAGTACTAAAGACAGCAATTTTAGAAAAGAAGATTAAAAGAAGAAAAGGAAATCGTACACTACACATTTCTGAGTAATTAAGGAAGGCCAGCAGGCTGATAAAACCACCCAATTGAGACTTTATAAGCTACTGTGCTATGTGGCAGGAATCTGGGGAAAGCAAAGTACATTGTCTCATTAAAGTGGTAATTATTCCACCTACTTCTTTATCATGACATAAGGTGAACTCTCCTTCTTGGGGTGGTCCAGTCTTCCGAGGAATGGTTATGGACCCTGCCCAACCAGAATGTTAGGTCTTGACCCATATGGGAGGTTTCATCCTCTTAGGGCAGAGCAGCAGTAAAGGACCATTGAGGAATTTTTGTTTTTGATGTTTTGAGGTAGTGTCTCCCTGTAGCCCAAATGACCTGGAACTGACTATGGAGACCAGACTGGCCTCAATTTCACAGAGATCCACCTGCTTCTGCTTCCAAGTGCTGAGACTAAAGGCACGCAGCACAATGTCTGGATTGGATTTTATTTTTTTTATAATCACTAACTTGCTTTAGCTTTTCAAGTATGTTGAAAAAATGTTGGCATTTATTCATTTTAATGTTTTCTAATCTAGTTTTATACATAAGCACTATTTCCAATAATATAATATTTTTCTTTATTTCTTGATTAACCTTTATGATTCTTTTCAATCAATCATGTTTTGTTTTAATTCTACAGTTTCTTTGCTATACTTCATTATTTTCTACTGTAGCCTTTATATTTCTCATGCTTTTACTTGAAAAAATTGCAGCTTATTTTTTGAAACATTTTGTAATAATATTTAAATTATTTGCTTATATCTTGATGCTTATGCTTTGATTCTAACAGTTTTTTTTTTTTTTTCTTTTGATCTTTCTTTTTTTTTTTTTTTGGTCTTTTTGAGACAGGGTCTCCCTGTAGCCCCAGCTGTCCTGGAACTCACATTGTAGACTAGGCTGGCCTTGAACTCACAGAGATTTGCCTGCCTCTGCCTCCCGAGTGCTGGGATTAAAAGCATGTGCCACCATGCCCAGTCCTCTAACAGTTATTTTGAGTGCTAGTCAAAGAGCTTTCTACATACATTTTTCCCAATACATCTTTTAGCAAATAATTCTATCTTGTCACTTCTATCCTGGCTTTTTGTAATCACAAGATCATAAAAAATGAAATGATTAAGGGCTGGAGAGATGGATCAGTAATTTAAAGTACTGGTTGTTTTTGCAGAAGACCTGGGTTCAAATCCCAGCACCCACGTGGTGGCTAACAACCTTCCATAACTACAGTTCCAGGGAATCTGATGCCCTCATCTGTCCTCTGCAGGCACTGTACAACAGGGGTGCACTTACACACATGCAGGCATAGCACTCGTACACATAAAATAATATAAATAAATAAATAATTTTAAAGTGCAATGATTAACATATTCAAAGTAAGTCAATTATTTGATAGCAAGATTGAGTTTCTGATAGAGTAGATGATTAGGTATTCTAAGAAGCAACACACACATACACACACACACACACACACACACACACACACACCAGCTGTCTCTGTCAGTAACACAATGTGTACCTCCTTGGTGTCAACCATACATCTATCAGTAGAGCATCCTGGAGGCTAAGGTGGAGCACTTAAATGTAGAGAGAAGCACTTGTTATAGATGACAAGAGTCACCACCAGGCCATGAAGAACTTGAGCCAACGTGCCAGAAATTAGTCTTAATGCTTGGGCATGCTGAAAAGGAGGTCTGCTTAGATGTACATCTCCTTCAGAAACACATACATGGGAGTTTAAAATTTGGAAAGAATTCTAGAGGGAGGTTTGGCCAGAAGATCTTTCTAGCACTAAAGTTTACGAAGGATGTTGGGGATGTTTGCTACCAGAAGAAACAAAGCAGATGCAGGACAAACCTTCCTTGGGGAAGTATTTCCCAAATCCGTCAACTTAAGAGTGAGAATGTCAAAGATCAGATCAGCAGCTAAGAGCAATGGGAAGCAATATCACAATATAGGATGAAGTGAGCAGAAAGAGCACGCAGTACATCTTAGAATTTACCGTAATCAAATGGCGAGATAGGCAATGTTTTGAAAACAGACAGCTGCAAAGATCAGTGTACAATAAGAAAGTCTAAAAGATAAAAATGTAATTTTCACATATTTATTAAAATATAATATGGAATTTACAATATTATTTTTTGATATGGAAAACTTTTTCAGTATTGAAAAAATAGCATCGAGCCAGTTATCTAGAAAGCATAATATCCCTCACACAGGAAAATAAACCAAAGTACATGCAAACCTAGACACAAGCAAATGGAATTGCTAAACACAGATGATAAAAACAAATCTTGAAGGGACAGGAACAAAGGCCAGGGCAATGAAAGGAAATGACAGAACGAATTGAGACATTTCACTAGTGTAAACACCAGTGAACAGTCAGCAAGTATCTGCTAATGCTGGGGAAAAAAAACAAAACAAAAACAAAAACAAAACCTGTCAACCTAGAATTGTCAGTCAGCGAAATGAGCTTTCAAGGATGAAAGGGATATGAAGATACCCAGAGATAAAGTAAACACTGAGGGACACTATCTCCAAAGGCATGTTCTAAAGTAAATTTTAAGAGTATCATAGTTCAAGAAAAGAAGAGTGAACCAAGGATGAGCAAATGAAATAGAAGTAAATATTTCTCCATAGTCTGTGATCACACCATTCGCTATGGAATTTAACAACAAAATAAATTAGTTTCAATTAGAAACTAAATGTACAATCACTATAAAGGCAGAATAAGTCAATCAAAACAATGCTAATGTCCTTAAAAAGTATGCCTTATGTGTTAAATTTGTTCTGTTTTCAACCTATATGTTTCCTTTTTGGAATGCAAATAAATTACCTGCCCTATTGATAAAAAGCATTCTGAAATAATATAGTCAAATAAAGATAGAGCAAGAACTTTGAGGCTCAGACAATATCTGGAAGGCAGCTCTCAGTCAGGGTGGTTCAGTGTTCAAGAGGTACTCCTGGATGGGAGAACCAGACAGCACAAATGTATCATATCTGCATGAGTCTAATAGCTACGCATACACAGATCATAAACACTGTCTTATTCTAGTTAAATGTGAAAGTGACTGCCCTAGGATTGACCCATTCTCTTTGAGATACTTCCAAATATAGTTGCAATATATCCTTAGGAGGGAAATAGTGAACTTCACTTCAAGAGAAAAATTCTTGGTTGCATAAATGAAGGCTTAAGAGAAGATTGGAAGGGAGATCATTATATATGTCTCAGTTCAGTTCTCAGGACTACACATGTGGCTACTTCATCGTAAATGCCCAAGGCCCTATTGTTTCACCACCACATAGAGTTGTGAGTGGTTCACAGCACTCGTTAAGCAGAAGCACAGGTGAGGAGGCATCCTTCACCCTCACCAGGGAAGAACAGAAGTATCACATCCTTAAAGCTTGGAGAGAGAGCGTGATTACTGTTCTGTATGTGGCAAAGGCCCTGGTGACTGTGTGATTCAGAACTGGACAAAGTCGAAGCCCAGGTGTCACCTGGCTTTTCAGAACAGTCTTGTAACATTATCGTTGTTGGACACTCAGACAAGCTGAGGCATCTAATAAAGAACTCCAGAAAGAAGGAAACAGTGATAAAAGCAAAAAGTTTGGTAAGCATTGACTCACAGTAGCAGAAGATGCTGGAGTATTCCATATGCAGCTAATGGTTTGAAGGAAGAACAGGGTAGGAAGGAGGAGGGTGTTGCTAGAAAAAATCAAAATATAAGGAATAGAGACATTAAGTTAGTTTTTTTAATTGTTATAAGGTTTCTGAGGGGGTGGGAAGAGATATGTGTGGGCCTGCATGCCACAGAATGTGTATGGCAGTTAGGGGACTTCTTTTCAGAGTCAGTTCTCTCTTTTTACCTTTACACCGGTTCTGGGAATGGAACTCAGATCATTGTGTTTGTGGAGCACGCACCTCTATCTGCTGAGCCATCTCGTTGGCTTCTTTACATTGGTTCTTAGTAGAGCCAAGGCTTACAGAAAAAAAAACAAAAATGAACTTTAAATACTGCTTTGACTCTACACTGCCTCACATAGCCATTTTCTTGATCGTTCTCTCACAAGGTTCCTTTCACAAACAAGGATTTTGTAAAGGAATTCTATACTGAAAGACTCTACTCAGCTTTTAATCGACTACTCTGTTCACTCCAGTTTGAATTTCTAACTTTGACATGACAGTAAAATCTTACTTGTTTAGGATATCAATACCTCATCTGAGTTGCAAACGCTGACTGATTATGGACTTCAGCACTGCACATCACATGCTAATTGGACTGAAGACTGCCTCTTCCCATTGCAGTATTTTAATCTCACTTCAGGCCACTGGTCACCCATGCCATGGTTTATTTTAGGCTTGTCAAGCAGCCGTCTATCTCTTCACTTACCAGCACACCTACACAAATGCTCTGTCTTTATATTTCTTGAAATTTCTTTGCCGAGCAATGACATCCACAACCATGATTTCTACCACCACCTCCGTGCCAGTGACTAAAATTCTGATGATATAAACCAGATTTCTGATAATTTAAAGTTCTCAGCAAGAAGAGCTCCAACAATAAATTAAAATAAACCATTTCTTCATAGAATCATATTGTGGTCTGTCAGATAATAGAAAGTTATGCTGCCTCTACCTGAAACCAAAGATGTAACAACATAACTTATCATGTCTCCTCCTCACAGACAATCAGACAGAACATGCTATAAATTTAGGCACCTTCATAACTCTTGAAGTTGGGGCACCCAGACCATATCTGGCTTGACTATTGGTACTTGTGCAAATTCACTGAAGTACCGTTTCCGCTTCCCCTGTCATTAATCACTCCATCTTGTCTCAGGTTTACTTTCCATCTGGGAATTAAATAACTTCTCTTGATCTTAAATGGTCATTTTCATACATGAATCTTCTGCTAACTCTTGTGATTCCAGGACTATATTCAGTTATGCAGCACCCCAACCACTAACACTCTTCATGGATCTCTACTCCAAAATGTCATTCACTATGTGTGATTGGGGGTTTTTAACAGTCAAATGCCATACCATAGAATCACTTGGCAAGAGGGTCTCAGTGAGGAATTATCTAGACTAGTTTGGCCAATGGGCATAACTGTAGAGGACTCTTTTGATTGTGGATTGATATAGGAAGACCCAACCTATTGTGGGTAATACCATTCCTTAGGCAGGGGTTGCTGAACAGTTATAAGAGAAAGCTAGCTGCAAGTAAGCAATCAAGAATCCATGTGTTTAATTCTCTGCTCTTGACTGTGGAAATGATGCTTAAGTGGCTGCTTGACTTTTCCAACATAATGGACTACAACCTGGAATTGTGATCCAAATGAACTTTTTCTTACTTTTTGTCAGGGTAGTTTGTCACAGCAAAAGAAATGAAAGCAAAGCACCATGCTTCAGTGTGCAACCTTTATTTCAACTGAATGAAATCACTTGTAGTTGACGTGGTTGGAAAAAATTCAGTGGCAGCATTTTAAACTCTGAGTGTTGTAGTTTTACAGCCTGGAAGCCTGGAAGTTCCTTTCTAACTTCTCTTCCAGTGACTTTTATAAGTATTTCAAGACCAGCACTTTTGAAAATCTCCTTCAGTCATGTAATCTACCTTCAAAGAAATGTCCTGTACTTCCTAAAATCAACAGGCTTAACTTTGAAACTCTACCCACATTGTATTTCCTGAACTACAAGTATGATTTTCATGGATATGGGATTCATTTGTTTGTTGCCTTAAGTATCTAGCACATTCATAAATAAGTACGCCATAGATGAACTGAATGCAGTTTATAAATTTCTGCAAGATCTTCATTTCCTAGTTCTTAAATTTTAATGTAATATAAAATGCTGTGATTCTTAGAAAGTAAAAACATTTATCTTTAAAATTCATAGACAGTTCATTCATAGCATGCTGAAAGAATCTCAGTATGATTCAAAATAGACCTTTTATGCTTGTGTGTGTGGTTGGTGCATGTGCATTTACATGTGTGTGGACCTGTGTGTGTGTGTGTGTGCGTGTGTGTGTGCGTGTGTGTGTGTGCAGAACACATTCATATGTATGTCCGAGGTGGACATCAGGGGTGTTATATCCTCCTGAACCCTGTGCTTGTTGTTTCAACTAATCTGGCTAGTCAGCTAGCTCCAACAATCACTATGTTTGACTCCCACACTTTAGGATTATAGGAGGACCATCACACCCACCTGGCTTTTTATGTGGGAGTTGGGGATCTTACTGGTATTAATGCTTGCTGAGCTATCTCTCCAGTCCCCATGACACAAATTATTTAGGGAAAACTATTGATTGAAACAGCTAAATCTCAGTTCTGTAGTTAAAATCACTTGCTTCACATTCAAGGAATAATTTATTTTTGGTGGATGTGTAAATATTTCAGATTTTATTTAGTTATGTTAATAATCCATGAATATCCACTTCTACAATAGCAAAAGAATGAAGAAATGGGTGTGGCATCTTTCTTATACCTATATTTAGTTTTAAAATTTAGTTTACTTACTATTTTTATTTTATGTGTATTATGTGTATCAGTGTATTGTCTGCATGTGTGCAAGTGCACCTGCATCATGCAATGCCTGCGGAGGTCTGAATAGGCTGTCAGTCCTCTGGATCTGGATTTATGGACAGCTGGAGCTGCAATGTGGGTGCTGGGAAATAAATCCCAGTCTTCTGCAAGAACGGCCAGTACTCTTAACTGCTGAGTCATCTCTCCAGCCTCCCTTATAACTTTATTAACCCATAGGCCACAAAAATTAGGTCTCATAACTCTTTATCTTCTGAGATCCTTGGTGACACCTGGCAGTTATTGTTTCTAGGCGGCAGTACACAGCATGCCATGGCTTCTTAGTACTGTCCAAGGGTTTAGCGTGTGACTGGACCCCTCTAACATGCTCTGCCTGTTACTCCCAATTACAGGCTTGGTAATGGATGGACTGAAGTGTGTCTCCCTACAATTCAGCTTCTAAAATAAAATTTTATACTGTTTGTGTTTATATACACATTTTCATGCACTCTGCCATGATAAAAACTGTTAATATCACCAAGTTTTTACAAGCAGAAGATACTTTTATATTTTTATGTACAGCTTGTAATCTAGTAATCTTCAAGTTGAATAACAGGTCAAGTGCTATAAATCTCTTAAATGCAACTGTGTGACACTTAAGAACAGCAAACATATCCTGTGAAATGCATTATGGAGGATTTTATCTCTGTGAACCTCATATAGTATACTTCACAGACTAAGACAGTTTTGAAACCACTAATTGCCATCACCTTCTGAGACCACCATCATGTATATGAGCTATCACTGCAGAAAGAAATACCCCTCACCTGTGTGTATCTACAGTTGAAACATGCTTAATATAAATACTTGCAATGAATTCGAGAAGCATTTGTAAACATTTATTCTACTTCATCTTTCCTGGTTATCAATCTATAATTATTAAGTGTACATTGATTACAAACGATGAATGATAGGCCTGGTATAAAACAGTTTTAGATCAGCAAAAGTAAGATCTACTTATGACTATATAGCACACAGCATGAAACTGTAAATAATAATAATATATGGTGTATGATCTTAAACATAGATACTCGTTCAAAGAGAATACAACAATTGCTCTCATATCTTAGGGGATACCTGACAGGAGAATGCAAAAAAAGAATGGGAGAAGAAAAAGGAGAGGGAAGGAATTATTTGATTATCATAGCTGAAGAAGGCCTAAAGAAGAAATATTTTAAAACAAACATCATACATTTTCTCCTGTCATGATAAAATGGAGGGAAAGCTACACTTTTGACAATGACAGATCTGGAAAAAAAAAGTTTGGTTAAGAATGGTGAACAGATGTCCACAGAAAATAAGAGGCTACACTTTTACCATGTAATTTGCTCTAATATTGCCTGCTTGATGACTCTAAAAATTACCAAGCACATTTTGATAAATAAATTCAAAGAAGGTATCATAAGACACATCAACCATTTCAGTGAATAATTAATCAAAAAAACTAACTGGAATGTTGCATATAACTTATGAATAAATGTAGCACCGGAACTATTTCTTCCTGCCCTAGAGATGTGTCTTCAGAAGCTCCAAACACTCAAGTGCTCACTTGAAGCCAAAGCAGGGTCTTAAAGATGACGAATGCTTACTAAGCAGTACACACACTAAGATGTACCCCAAACTTTCCATGTACTACATTTTCCACTGTCAAAGAAACACTGTGCCTTTCTCACTGTTGTTCCTATACCAGAGATGGGCAATATGAAGGTTCCTAGTCCTAGACTCATGTCCCATTTCCCTTTGACATCCTTGACTCATAATATGAAGGGATGTAGAAATCTGACCAAGGCTTTGTCCAAATTCCTTGAAATGAGTTACTGTACTCTAAGCCACTATTTCTTTTTTGCCACAGCAAATTCCTTTGAGCAGCAATTACAAGGATGTGGGTACCAGCTACTGCAGTCAGGCATGCAATGTTCAGTTCTAACAACTATCAAATGAAAGCGGGCTAAACAAGAACAGATTTAAACACCAGTTAGCCTTCATCATGTTTCCTGAATGCACAGGGATTCTGCAAACTTATTAGTTTTGTGAACTCTGCTTAACAGACACACGCGCGCGCACACACACACACACACACACACACACACACACATATAAATATGTATTTGATGGACCTCAAACTCAAATCTCACATTTAGAAATCTGGAACATCTGTGAGCAGTTGTTTCAAAATAACTTTAAAAATTGTGAATTTACTGCTTTGTGTTGTTTCACTGCCTGCACCACAGCTATTTCTGGCACTTAAATCTTACTCCACCATCAAGTCTGCACTTAAATGCTGGGTTTTCAAGGAGGTTTCCTCTGACTTCTAAATAGTTAGTTTTTGGTTTCTTTTGCTGGATTCGCCTATGTGACCCCTATTTCTTGCGTCAGGATCCCGAAACACTATTTTAGTGGCTTGCTCAAGTTTGTTTATGCTTCTAAACTTTAGACTCCATCTTCTCAAAGAAAACTGGTTTCATGAATGAATTTATCACATTACTGTCAGTCACAAATTTCTATCGCCAACATATTTCTGACTTTGAGCCAAAACCTGACCCCAACTTGTTACCCAGATCATTGCTTATTCCCTGTCCTCATCTCCACAGATGGGGCTGTGATGAGAAACAAGACACATCCTTTGGGTGGCAAGCAATATATGCCATGTACATATCTTCCACCTTTTGAAAACTGAAAGCTTAATGATTTGTTTGGGTGCCTCCAAAAATAGTCCCCATTTCAAAATAAGCATCCTACCAAAAGCCATTTGTAGATTCAGTGCAATGCCAATCAATATCTCCATTGGAATTGGAAAAAACCATCCTAAGATTCATTTGGAGGAACAAAAGACCTCAGATAGCCAAAGCAACCCTAAGCACTAAGAGCAATGCTGGGGGGATTACTATAACCAGGTTTTAAACTATATCATAGAGATACAGTCATAAAAACAAGATGATACTGGCACAAAAATAGATAGATCAATGGAACAAAGTTGAAGACTCAAATAAGAATACATGAAATTTCAGCCACCTGATATTTGACAAAGGGGCCAAGAACATTCACTGGAGGAAAAGCATCATGTTCAGCAAATGGTGCTGGGAAAATTAGATCTTCACCTGTAGAAGAATGGAACTAAACCCCTATATTTCACCTTGCACAAAAGTCAGCTCCAAATGGATCAAAGACCCCAATGTGAAGCCTGAAACTCTGAAACTGTTAGAAGAAAACACTGACAATAACCTATAAGTTATAGGTGTAGGACAGGATTTTCTAAACCAGACATCAATTGCTCAGGAAACAAGGTCAAGAATCAACAAATGGGACCTCATTAAATCAAAAAGCTTCTGTACATAAACAGAAGCAACAAAGGTAGTGAAAAGAAAATGCACAGAATGGGAGAAAATCTTCACCAGCAACACATCTGACAGAGGTTTAACATCCAGAATATATAACAAACTAAAAAAACAAAGAATCAAGAAAGGAAATAACCCAATTAAAAAATGGGCTAAGGCGTTGAACACAGAGTTCTCAAAAGAAGAAATAAAGATAGCTAAGAAGCATCTTAAAGGTGTTCTACATCGTTAGTAATTGGGGAAATGCAAATTAAAATCACTTTAAAATTTCATCTTACCCAGTCAGACTGGGTAAGATCAAGAGAGGAAATGATATCAAATGTTGGAGAGGATATGGGGAAAGAGGAATGCTCATCCAATGCCAGTGGGGTTGCAAACTTGTTCATCCCCTATGGAAAGCAGTGTGGAGAACTCTTAAAACCTACCATTTGACCCAGTTATACCACTTCTTGGCATATACCCAAAGAACTCACCTATTGCAGAGGCACTTGTACACCCATGTTTGTTGCTGCTTTTTCCACAATAGCTAAGAGATGGAAGCAACCTAAGTGTCCCTCAATTGATGAGGGGATAACAAAATGTGTTTCATTTAAACGATGGAGATTTACTCAGCAGTAAAGAAAAATGAAATCATGAAATTTGTAGGTGAATGGATGGAACTAGACACTTATATTAAGTGAAGTAACACAGACAGAAAAAGAACAAAACAATGTATGTTCTCCCTCATATGTGGATCCTAACCAAATCCTTATAAGTGAGTGTGTATCCAGATGTAACTCCACAAACCAGGATAATGAAAAGGAACCAGGGAGGTAAAGGAAAAAAAAAAGAATCTGAAAGAGAAAAACAGTAGGAAACAGGCATTAATAAGGGAGATATGGATAAATGGGGTTATTTTAAGGGAAGAGGGGAAGGAGGGTTATACAAAGAGGCTTGGGGATAAAGGGAAAGAAGGAGCTCAAGAGAGGTGGGACCATAGAAGGGTATTATTAAGGGAGAAATGGGAAAAATGGGGGCACTTTAAATGGGGAAACCATGGAGGAAAGGACAGACAATGTGAGAGATAAATAATGCTTAGCCAGCTTAAAAAAAAAAAAACAGAGGGACCCATATTAATTGAACAGCCTACTGACAAATTCTATATATAACTAGCTCAAGGAGTATAATATATGTCTAGGCAAGGTTTATCTGAGAATGTTTGGTCTTTGTCCAAGCTTTATCTACATAGCACATGGTAATTAAATGTACCAGAAAGGTGGAACTAACCTTCTTGGATGTTTAATAGCCATACTTTAAGGCCTATACTAATTTGGTCAGAGGGACATAAAGGACAGTTTTTGCTCCTTGCCCTCCTAGGTTGACTAATTTCCAGGGGACTTTGAGCATTTCTCAAAATGTCCAGTAACTATGATGAGTCACCTGTCTTCTTGATCAAGGAGGCCATGGAGACCCCACCAAGTGGACTTGAACCAGTGTCCAGTCTACAAAGAGGAGGGTCAACAAAGAGAAAACGTTTCCTCCATGCTTCCAAGTGAAGCCAGCCATTGTCGAGTAGGACCTTTGACTTATCTTCACATGGATGGAAATGATAAAAGAAAGGAGCCAGGGGCTCCTCCCAAGCCCATGTGACCCCTGAGGAACAGATCCTCAAATGACCTTAAGAGTAAAAATAAATTGGTTTATCTGGGCCAATTGTATGGTCTTAAACACCCAAAAGGAAAGTATAACCTACGATTAAAGGGATCAATATAATTCTTTAAGAATCCATGTGTAGCTAAAGGCTACATAACAAGAAACAATGCCAAACAGGAGATACCGTCCTCTGAGTTGTTGGCCACTATGGCCTAAGAGACTCCCAGACAGTAACCCAGCATAGAACTGCAAAGATGAACAGCAGACCCTAAACTTATAGAAAGGAATATTGGCAACTGATTGCTGCTAGGTGAAGAAGAGCTTATCTCCCCAAAACAAGGTACTCTAGATAGGCTGACTAGATTCAGTGGATGGACAAGCACTGGGGAATGGCTGGGATGCTGACAACATAGTGGACAGTAACAGGGATTACAGAGTATATGTGCTCCAGTGGTGGGGCAGGGGGAAGATATTGGAGGGTGCCATTTGGGATGTGGATATACAGATTAATAAGATTATTCGGGATGTTCTGTATGAAATACACACAAAAAAATCAACAAATTTTTAAAAAATGAGTTATATTTGAGGAAGGAGCATAAAAATTTGCTTCATATTAATTAGTAGAGTTGAAAAACATTAGCACTGAAATTTACCTGATGATTTTATATCCATGCTCAGGTACCAGGGATCCCAGAAAGTAACTGACTGTGACTAGTAATAATCAGATACATAGAGATTAGAGACACATGTGTAAACCTCTAAGTGTTAGTACCATTAAAAATGAGTTTTTCTGTATGAAACAGTACTTTTTCAAATGAAATGGAAATCTTTTTTAAACATTAAAACCTCATCCAATATTATAAGTTTTATACTGAGTTCAATACTGTATAACTGTATTAATTCAACTCTGAACCTAAAAATTTACAGTTTTGAAAGAGATGCATCTTTGCTCTGGAAATTGTTATTGACTATGTTAATGCTGTAATGAAATGCTTCTTCTAATCATGTAGTTATTAAATAAATAATTTTAAAAAAGAAAAAAATATTAACAGAAACACAGCATACATTACAATTCCTACATTTTCAAAAGAATATAATTTAAATTACATATTTATTATTTAAAGAAAAACTTTGTTATTTTTATGACTTGTGTTATGATCTTGGTATACTTAAAAATCAATACCATGATATTCATAACTTAAACAAGTTTGTGGTGAGTAGAACATTTTAATAGTTTAATGAAATATATCATATGTCCTTATTAGGAAAATATAAGGTATTTATTAAATTATTAACTATTTTTAATATTCCCACAGTGAAATAAGAGTATATAGTAATAAAAATGTTGACAGAAACAAATACTAAAGTTATAATTTAACCAACTACCTTTTAGAAATGGAAGATATTAAATAGAAAGAGACTGTAGTGTCACATAACATGGATGGCTCATGAATTACGCATATGTTTATTAAAAGGATATTTAGACCCAAATTAAATTCTATTTCTGCTTTTAATTTCTGTGATTCCATTAAAAGGTAGGTAATCAAATATTCTGAGTATTAATTACTATACCAATGATAAAACATATAAATGAAACATAATATTGTTTATTTGTTCATGTTTTGATGAGATTGGAGCTAAAAGAAGTATGTGTTTTATATACTGGATTTATGTCTTGTTTTTAAATAATATTCAATTTTTCACTGAATGGAAAGACAGTGTTTTTTGTTTGTTTGTTTGCTTGTTTCTTTTTTTATTTTACTAATGCTCAAAACTATGGGCTTCAGTAATAACTCACTTAGCAAATTTAGCAAAGTGAGGAACTGAGTTCAGATCTCAAACATAGAAAGGTGGTTTCAGCTATGTGAACCTGTAATTTCAACACTAGAGGGAGATAGAGACAACCTAGTTGAATTTGTAAGCTCCAAATTGAGTGAGCGGTAGTCTCAAACAGATATGCATGCACACACACACACACACACACACACACACACACACACGTACACACACTCTCATTCACTACTAACAAGAAAATACAACATAATTTCTAGGCTGATGAACTCATAAAATATATAGAGAGGTTATCAAAACTATGACAATGTGCGGATAGTGGCTAATGAACAGATCATAGCATGATATAGAAATAAATGAAACAAATATTTTATGACAGACATGGTAGAGATGCAGCCCTGAGTGAGACTAATTCTTGCTTGAGTTTTAGAGAAAAAAACTGTCATTCTCCAGGTGGAAGGATTGGAAGAACATTCACGATACCCCCAAATAGCATGCTTGGGCATAAATTGTGGTGACTTAGGCACTATGGGTGGGCCAAAATTGCTTTAGCTCAAAGTTATAGGCAGTGAATCACTCAAAGAGGAGATGATGGAGAAATAAGGAACTATAATTTACATATTCCTATAAGGACCTGATTTGTACTTAGAGGCAAAGGAATCAGTAAAGGAATTTAGACTCTAGTGATGCAGTATGGAAGGAACAACTCTCAGGTAGAAATAAAAGTTAAGAACATGTTTCAGTAATCAGGTAAGAAATTAAGCACGTCTGAAATTAAAAAAAAAAAATTCGGCAGATACTGAAGACACAGCTAGAAGGTGTTTTTAAAGGCTGTGAAGTTTAACAGGAAATGATGGTTAGCATAGCTTTTTGCCTAGAGTTCTAGGAGTTGGTAAAAAAAAAAAAAGAAAGGAAGCATATTTTTCTAGCAAGTAAATAGTGATATTCTTGAATTTTAGGTGTGAATGAAACATGCAAGTAAAAGCAGCAGTGAGTTGATAAATAAATGGGTGAAAAGAAGGTAACACTTGAAGTACATTCTTCCGTGTGGTGACACGACGGGTAATGTTTGGAACTCAAAAATGACTCAGAGTTACTTCCTTAGAAATCTCACAGTTCAGCAGGAGAAAAAGACGTAAACAGATAATTACAGTACAATGTGCGAGAGAGCAACAAGAGAGGGATGTGTGTTATGAGGACTTTGAGAAGAGGGAAGGAATAGCTCACAAGAAAGGGATGACTAAGGGGCTGGTGTGTAAGGGGAAACTCATCAAAATGAAGCAAGATTTTTTTCAAGTAGACTTCTATCTGAGTATCTTACATGGCAGCTTGCCTATCTTCCTTCAGTCTCTAAATGTGACATGCTTTTGGCTTTGAACTTTTGCCCATTCTCTCTCCTCAGTTCAGAAAATCTCCCCTTCCTCTACCAGCCCAGGATTGATCTTTCTTTCTTCTACATGGTTGATTCACATCAACCTTCCCACTTTAATTCAAAGTCTCCATTTCAAGGTCATAAATTCATCTCAAATACTAAATCAGTTTCATGTTTTCTGAGTATGTAACATTCTATCCTCTTTTACCACACTTATATATCTTACTTGTGCATAGTCAATGGCTTAAATATGTTATTTGATATCTGTAACTATATATTTACTCCTTGAGACTAATGTTAACATTCAGGCAGATTATCACTATGTGCCCAGTGACCAGCACCAAAGACTCTTATACAGGGTAAGTGCAACGACAATATTCATGTGATTAATAAATGCATAAATAAATGAATGAATTGATAAAGACACTCTAAGTGGAAGAAACCTGTGGAGAACAGAATATTTAATGTGCAACTAAAGGAATTATGAAAAGATGATGGGGGAAGACTGGGTGTATAAATGTAAGCAAGCCTAGAGTTGTTTCAATGTACAGATGTACACAGAGTGTCTAAATAAGTTAGATAAGGCAGAATATGTTTTATGAAGGCATACAGACTATCCTGTCTGTTCAGGTGAGAGGTCCTAGAGCCAAAATGAAGCTCATGTTAGTAGGAAAGGAGAAAGAATACATAAGAAGACTTAGCACTCAGGGTCACCAGTGCTTAGTATCTGATTGTAGACAGCAGGAAACAGAAAAGTCACACATTTCATGTAATCCAAGCTTCAATTTCCAGCTAAAGCATGGTGGTTTTGATCAACAGTGAACAGATCAAAGTAAGAGATTTTGACTTCTGTATTTTTCAGAATATATATTTTTTATTATTTCTATGTGTATAAGTATATTGCCAGCATGCATGTAAGTACATTCATGTCATGTAATGCCCATGGAGATCAGAAGAGAATCAAATTCTCTAGAACTGGAGTTACCAACAGTTGTTAGCTACCGTATGGGTGCTGGGAACTGAACTCAGGTCCTCTGAAAGAGTAGTCAGTTCTCTGATAGGAGTTTAACTGCTGAGCCATCCCTTCAACCCCCGGAATATAATTTTATTTTGGGGAAACATCGTTTAATTTTGGGCAAAATATAGTATCTACAGTCTGTTTGAGAAGTTCTCTTTTAAGTAGCTCTGAATGAAGAAGTGAATTTCCATTGAAGGTTCATGAACTAGAAAAATTCCAAGTGGTGTGGTTTACGAATAATCATTGCATAAGTTAGTAAAGTAAAAGTTGAATCAGATTATTGTTCCTTTAGCCTGTGAAAGTATTAATGACAAAATTAAATTTATCACCTAAATCTTCATAGGAAGTATTATATAACTGTTAAGAATAAGTCTTTAGGCTCAATCTGTATACAATTTGAATTTTTCTTCTATAATTTGCAAGCTGGATAAATTTAGATCAGCAGCTTCTCAACTTTTCTAAGCCTTTAGTTTCTTATTTGTAATTCACTTTCTTATTTTAATGCAATTATGTATGTCGCCAGCTTTAAACTTGTATCTATGGGTATCAAAGAGCAACAATCTACTTCATTATTATACACCCTTTGCTGATGATTTATTTCCTTTTCCTGTCCTTGAATAAAACCTTGGGAGGGTCCTACACTTTTCAGTACTAGAAATTTATTGTGATCTCTATAAATCACTTTCATATAGTTTAGCTGTTTAAAATCCAATATCTGAGCATCTAACAAAAACAATAAAGCTTTCTGTCTCCCATGAGGGACACTACTATGAGGGACCTGCAGAGCGAAAAGAGATAGGAATTTAACTGTCCTCAGCCTGCTTCCTTTTCCCTTGCCTTCTACAACTACCTGACTAGAGGAGGAGAAAGCTAAAATCAGGCAAAGTTTACACATTTAAAGGATGGTCCTTGGAGCTGTCTCTGGACTTCTAATGGGTAAGTATTTACTGTGACTCTCACGAAGTGCAAATGGTTAATAAGTGTCTTGGCTTCAACTTTTCTTTTTTGTTACTGACTTGCTGGGGGAGTTCTTGATTCCACTTGTTTTAATCTCCCAGATAGTCCATCTGGATGTGCAGATTCTGTTCACAGGGTCTCAGAGGTAACCACTTTGCCCTCACAAACTTAAATATTCTTCCTACAGGAACACAAGGGAAGAGAAGAGAGAGTGAATTCCGGTGCCTTTACACTTCTGCACTCCCAGGCTGTGTTTTCCAGACTCCAGACAATAGCGTGCTCCCAGTGAGCAGCAGGCAACACTCTTATCCGACACTTTCTGCCTGAAGGCACGGATATCTGAAAATGTCTGTGCTTACACGCCCCTAGTGTACTTGATGCCATAATTTCTGCCTACTCCCTAGCATACCCTAGCAGGCACCTACAAACTCTAGACTGGCTCCTATGGACCCTAGTCAGCTAGGCTGAAAATTCTACTCAACGACATTCCTATTTTATGGGATTCCCTAAAATAGGAGGTCTGAGTTAAAATGATACACACAAGCTTGATTAACTGAGTTCCATATGAATACAGTGTTGTCTTTAGAATTTGGGATTTATTTTGTCACCTATTTTTCTTATAACTGAAAAGTTTTAATGTGATTTTGAGGCAATAGTAAAAATTTCATCCTGCAATTATCATAATAATGCTTAAGTTACCAAATTGTTTTAGAAATTAATAAAAGAAATAAAGAGTAAAGGAAATAAATTGTCAACCTATTGCTACATTTAGGACTACCCGGCCTTTGACAAACTTAAATTTCCATTATTATGGAAAGTAAACAAAGTACAAGCATTTGCTTATAATTGAATGCATCAAGAAGTTATGAGTATATGAAAAAATCTGAATCTGTTTTCTTGCAGCTTGAATGGGTTTTGTAGCATGGACTTGAAAATCAGCAAGAGTGGGTTTGAATGTTAGCTTCTCCATGCCTTACTTACATCATTGTGCAGAAGCCATTCATCACTTCAAATATCAAATAATTTATCTATAAAACACGGACACTTCAACAACAATGTAATTTTGTTTTGAATAAAATCAAGTGATCTGTTTGAAAAATCAGTTTTAGTAGAATATTAAATGATTCTATAATTCTGGAATATCAGTGCTGCCACAGTCTTGGGTAACATCTAGTTCTATGCAATCCTTTGAAACGTGAGGTCTCAGTGGTGAAGGACTTTCTTATGTCATATGGCTAGGTTATTAGTCCAGACCCCATGAGACCATGGTGTTCTACAAGTGCCTTGAAGGTGAGAGAGAGCTTTCTCTTATTTAAATAGAACTCTTCAAATGCCTTTAAAATTGCTCATTATTTTATTCCTTGTCACAACCAAGGCATAAATTATCTCTAAGACACAAAGTGCAAATTGAACGATGTTATCCATATGAAAGAGATTTAAAACAAGAATGCAGGCTGAATTTTCCTTTGATTCAAATGTTCAAGGATATTTAAGAAATGATAGTATAATTTTTTAAAATTCAGCCATCGTCTCTTGTGTTTGGCCTGGTTGTGCTCTTCATCCTGGATTCTTGAACGGAACTGTTTCCAGGACAGCGTATCTACTATTTCCAGGCCTAACACATCACCAGCTCTCAATGCACATCTCAATTCATGGGTGTATATACAGCAAGTTAGATGCTTTGCAGATGGCTCCTATGATCAGAAGTTGTTTCTTTTTCTGGGTTATTTGTTCCATTGCTTAGAAATATACCTTCCATTTTTCATTCCTTTGAAATCAGTGCGCTTTTCAGTCCTGGTGAGTTCCATCACTGAAAATTCAATGACCTTGGCTTAGATGAATAAAATTCTTCATGAGGTGAAATTTCTTATCAGGAAAGTCAGGTTTATAGGGCCATTCTCCAGTAAGGAATCTAGCTCAGAATTAGTGTCTAGAAAATGAGCCATTAGATAAGATATTGAGGTGAACCCAGAGGACAGGGTGGAGGGGGGTCAGCATGATAGATGGATTTCAGAAAGTACAAAAACCTGTTTATAAGGATAGACTGGTCACAGTTCCCTGCTGGGCTTTTGCCTAGGGCTACTGAGTTCTGACCCATAGAAAGACAGACTTGTTCTGTACGGGCATTGCTTGTCTAGCAATACTCAATTGTTATCTAAAGGCAGCTCTTTGTTCTAAACCTAGAAGCAATCTACATGTCTGAATGCTCAAATAAAAAGCCAGCAAGGACCCCAGGAGCATATTATTGTACCCCAACAAAGCATTGCATAGTTCAAAGACCATTCTTTCACACAGGCAAAAGGAGCATCACGATGGAGCGTGGTTTATGAAGATCCTGAAAAATCTGTTAGTGGCCTATGGAAAATTTCCACAAATTATACGTTATGTAACTCCTTAGGAAATCGCCAAAGGAAAATACTGAGTCAACAAAGAAAAATTTGAAGAATAGGAAGAAACAACTTCTTAGAAATTGTGTTCTCAGATTTAACCAACAGAAAATGCAGAAGATTGCGGCTAATTTATGTTTAAATACATTATTTATTATTTTTATTTTATGTGCATGAGTGTATTGCTTGCATGTAGGTAGGTACACCTGTGTCATGCAATGTCCATGGAGGACAGAAGAGGCCCTCAGATCCTTGGAACTGTAGTTACTGACAGTTGTTAGCTGCTGTGTGGATGCCAGGATTTGAACCCGGGTCTTCGGCAAGAACAACCAGTGTTCTTAGCCACTGAGCCATCTCTCCAGGCCCCTAATTTACGTATAAAGTAAAATGGATTTCCTAGTAATTGAAGGAGAATTATTGACAGTAGATCTGGCCATAATGGGCCAAACAAATTCTTTGGGGACATAAAGTGGAAGAGGTAAATAGTGCTTCCCTAACAGTCAATGGTATTACTTTCTTTTTGTGGAGTGCCCAGGGGTCATTCAGTTACGGGACTTGCACCACATAATTTCCTCACTCTTACCAGGACCATGACTCTGAGGCTTAGCAGTGACTGGTGTTTAAACATTGCCTGGCTTTGGTGACAGCTCTTCTTCTTGCTGTTGTTTTGGTGGTCAAAGAGGATACGAGGGGGTGGAGGGGGATTTGATATCTAAAGACACTACTTAGGAAATTTGCTTTATGATATTTGAAATAACCAATTGTTTGTATCATAGTTGAAATAATTACCTAACTGACATCCTAGAGAAAACGTTAACAAAATTTTCACTGTGAATCCATAAATTTATATTTTACATATTTGCTATAGTGAATGAAATGGTTGTTTTGTTTTGTTTTGTTTTCAACCAGACTGTAAATGTGTCCAAAGTAAGAGGTAGAGAGTAGAATATATTTTATTGTTATTTTTAGCAGGGGCAGTAGCTCACTACAAAGAGTGACCACCTAGATGTTATATTTAATCTTGTTATTGTAGGAATGATATTAAATACTAAAAACTATGTGTCCTAAATTCACTGAAAACATCTAAAAGATCTAAATCACAATGGTGAGAAAAATCAGAGTCTGAGCTTCTAAGCCCAAAACAGAGATCTACATTGTTTGTCAGATACAATATCCAAAAATATACATTTCATGTGTCTAAATCTCAGTCATGTTATAAATATGATCTTGTGTACCTCGTTAAAATATTTTAAATCTCTATTTTTTGAAATGACAAACTTTTTTAGATGAAGAAATCTAATGTCTCATAGGTGGGCTATAAAACTGTAATAAGATAATGGCATGCAAAGTACTTATTAGAATACCTAGAATATCACAAGAATTCAATAATTCATTATTTTATTAAGATGAATTTCTTATAATGAGAATTTTAGAAAGGAGGAATCACTGGATAATTATGCCATATTTCATTTGAATTAATTTTGAATGACTGCGTATATCACATTATTCTGCAGGACAATTTTATTGGGAAACCTGAGAGGGGTGTTCTATCTAGTGAATAAAACCAAATGCCTTTGATACAAAAGAAGCCTTATGACTATGCAATATATATGTATCAGCTTATTTTCCTAAATATTCATCCTTATCTTAGTCTGACATCTAAATTATTGTCAGTATCAAGTATCAATATTTTGTAGTGTTATACTTTACAAGTGCAATTAGTTGAAGTCCTAACAATATCAGCAAAGAGATAATTAAATGTTTTCCAAATAACAACTAAAAAAAACAATTAGTTAAAAAAAAAAGTGTCTCCTCCATCCCTTCATTTTAAAGCAAGACAAGTATCTTTCTTTATCAAAAAGTGCTGGAGAGATGATTGAGAGTTTAAAAGTGTTTACTGCCCTTTCAGAGGACCACAATTTGGACTCCAGTACCCCTGTCAGATGGCTCACAATGGCCTTAACTCCACCTCTGAATTACCCAATGCTCCCATTAACACTCACACACATAAACACACACACACACACACACACACACACACACACCCCACAAATAAAATACATATCTTTTAAAATTATAAATATTATAAGACACCTGTAATCATCCAGTTATTAGAAATATTAGGACACACTCAAATGGCTAGAAATAGATGAGACCATTTCTAAAAGGTAACATGGAAAAACTCTGCAGAAAGAACATATAAGCTACTAAGCCGTACATTGCTCAATGTCCTGGTCGCTTTTGTGTACTATAGCTCACATCTATTCTGTGACTTTCAAACATAGTCTAAGGAAGCTCCTTTTTCTGTAACCAGCCTCCAAAAGACAACCCTCCCTATAAAGAAAAATCAATTTCTCTTTAAAATAAAAACTGAAATGCATTGTGAAAATCTCTCTTTAAAGAAAAACTGATGTCAATTGGTGCATTATATCTATAAGGAAAGAGGCCAAGACTGAATGAAATGTAAAATTCCAGTATATGGACTTTTGTCTTTCAATCTGCTGAAAAAGAGCATTGGTTCAAATTCAATCCATATTCTGTTTTAATACATAGTTCTCATAATTAATTTGACTTTTCCACCTTCTTTTCCTCTGAACTCCAAATTTTACCTTTACTGGCCTCTAGTTTTAATTTAGCTCTAAATTCCTCCTGTGCCCCAAAGATATTTAATTGGTTAATTGGTTTCAATGTAAACATAACGTGTTCTAAGATTTTTCTCTCCAAACTAAATTTTTGACGTAACCTAGTTTCCAGGACAGTCATTTCTGCTCACATTTTCGGTATGACTACTTAATTTCTTACTGAGTTGACTGATTCCACATTTGTCCCTTCAGTTCATCCAACAGGCACTGCTCCAATATTCTGTTCATCATTTTCTATCTACATTGCTTTCATTGTGTTCGGACCATTTGGGTTTTGTATTATTTATATGCATTGCTTCTTTATGAGTAAAAAATCCATCAGTAAAATCTAGATAAATGACATGCATAGAAAAAAGTTTCAGATCTCACCATTCAATTAACATGCTACTGTATTTCCCACTTTGAAGTTTGGTGTGACTCGCTGGCCAGTCTCCCAGAGCTGTTAACCATCTGAATCTGATTATTAAGTTCTTAAACAGTGTTAACTATTCCCCTTCCAGAGTCACACTAAGAATTTTCAAATGGTTATGAATACTAAACAGACATCAATACATCAGAACTTAACTTCTCAAATACAATTCCTGGGACATTCTACCTTCTTTTATTGTTAATCTCCATCCATTCATTCATTGGCTCATTGGGGAATTCATCTACATAAAAACATCAAGTGTCCACTTTTGCTTTTGGTAAGCACTTACAGGCTCTGCAATCTAAAGATATTCTTTGTTAAAATGATTGTAACCATCACAGAAGAGAATATTTCAATTCTATTCACAAAGGCATTGTAGAGTTATGGCTGGGTGGGTGCAGGTGGGCTTTCAAGGGAGCATCACTAAGGTGCAGGGCTCACAGTGTATCTAGTAATGCCCACTCTTCTCTTGGGTGTGCATGTAACATTTTGCCCATGTTATAGTGCTCAGTGAACTGAGGGTAAAT
The DNA here is from genome assembly GCF_000622305.1 of Nannospalax galili. Classification (NCBI taxonomy): domain Eukaryota; kingdom Metazoa; phylum Chordata; class Mammalia; order Rodentia; family Spalacidae; genus Nannospalax; species Nannospalax galili. The sequence continues at coordinate 2,599,797 of NW_008353490.1, forward strand.
GTCTTATTTCTGGAAAAAATACTGTTAAGGTCAAGATAAAATGTCTCTCAATAAATTTCATATCTGAACACGTGGCAAAGAGTCTGAGACAGTTATGTGGCAGTTATGTTCTTTTTCCCACCCCTGTTCTTGTTGCAGCAATCTATGACATAATGAATCAGAAAATTTAAATGTGATCTCATGTGACCATAGATGAAGTGATGCCAGTAATTTGTCACATTGTTTGATAGTAAGTATTCTTGCCAGGTGCTGATCTTGAGAAATCTCAATCTTGCAGAGAATTAGTAAATTGCAGCTGTCCCAAGTCATACAGTAAGAAAGTAGGCTTCAATATGAACTCAGACAAGATGGTGTAGTAGAACTTGTTTATATTTCATGAAATTAGGACATATGTGAGTACAGTGATATAGATAAGCACATGTTTTAGACAAAACTGTGCTTATAAAAATGAGTTCTTGGAGCAAGAGTTTGAAGGCTTATATTAACAGACCCCTGCCATACTCCATCACATTGATACTATCCTATGAAAGAAAGTGATGACTCAGTATATTTTTGATGGGGGGAAAACATTAACATAAGCTCTTTTTGGCTGACTATGTGTGACCAATTGTAACAATAACTAATTAGTAAAAATTTCCTTGATGAGGTAATACATGTCATAGTGCAAAGAACTGGGAACTGAGGAACACATTACCTCTGGGATATAAGATTTCACCCACAGTCAATGAGAGTAACTTAACAGGTACTTTTTTTATATTTTCATCTTAACAGAAAGATGGGCTTTGTAGCATCTATACTCAGTAATCTCAAGTAGAATATATAAGTTGTAGTTAGAAAAAAAGAAAACTATTTCCAATCCAAGCTAGACAGTGAAAAGTCTAGCACAATCTACAAAATCTCAGCACTAGTACTGTGCACAGGAAACTAATATTCACTCCGTTTGTGGAATTTCAACATTTCTCCTATACTGAAGGGTCATGACTAGTTCACATGCAAATGGATGTGGACACCGTCTTTTCTAAAAAAAAAATGTGGGAGCAGACCCAAGTACAAAAATGGGACTGGCATAGTCAAGAGATCTGATGTAGATTCAGAGCTTAGAGAAGAAGCAAGCAGGAGGCCATGGGAGACGCAAGGCTTGAGGTTGACAAAGAAAGAGGTGCACATCCCTGAGGAGATACATGGAAGCAAAATCAGGGACCTCTCAGAAAAAACACACAGCATAGACAGAATGGAGTGGATCAAAGATATAAACTGCAGGAAATAGCAAGTAATCATGACCATGTTGTAAAAACGGTCACATTTATTTTACTTTCAAGCTGAGATGCAAATATTACTTGGGAATGATTATTAAGGAAAAGCAGTGTACGCATATGAAAGTAAAGCTTGCAACAGTTTTTCCAAATATTGACCAGTTATTATAACAGCAGATCTCTCTGAAACCAAGCCATTTTCATGCTCCCAGAACCCTCTGCTTTGGATGTTACCTCTCATGTTCATGGCAACCCTCATTGCGCCTTCCTTCTTTGACAACCAGTCCTGACCACTCTACGTGCTCTCATTTGTCTGCCCAAAGTGCCAGATGGGAAGTTCAGTATAGTATACACTATACTGGTTCCTTTACCTTCCCTGTTGTGCTATGTTTCCCTCTGAATCACTTAGTTAAACTCCTTGCGGTTTTGAAGTGCCATTTCCTGAAGAATTTTTCCAGTAAAACAATCATCTGATTTTGATAAGGATCAATTTAGAGCAAAAGTGACATATTTATGACTAATATGTCCTCCTGCTTAAGACAGTTAACTACAACTCTTTTGTGGGCACCTGTACTGCTGGCTGAGAATTGTCATGCTGTATAAGCTGGATGAAATGAGTTGTCTTAAAGTGACTGGGAAGGGAAAATGCCATAAGGACAAACTGAAGCAGAATTTTAAGCAAGTCAGCAGAGCCGTGGAGTGGCGGGAAGCTCGCCAACTGAGTAAGCAGGAACAGACAGCATAGCTCTTTTGAAGCAAATGCATCAGGCAGATATGCCATGAAGAGGCAGAGGCTTAAAGGTTGCCAGCTTCCACAAATAGCCATTATTTTCCACAACAAAAATACCACTATCCCATACACATCTCTAGAAAAGACTGCAAGTTATTTTGTGGGAATTATAGTCATATTTATGAGTAAAGACAAAGTTCACATCAAATCAAGGGATATAAAAGAGCATGTCAATATATACACATACATGTAGATCTAGATTATTAATGTATGTGTAGGAAATCAGGATTAACGAAGCAAAGATATTTTTAACTTTGAACAGATATATCAAATTCTCATGTTCTTCATCTCCACAGGCAAATTCTTGTATTTGTTTACTTTCTACATAAGTTCCCAGATTCAAATATATAACTTTAAACATTTTTCACGTGCTATATTAGTTTTCTTTTACTCCTGAAACAGAGTACCCCAAGTACAGTGATTTTAAACACTAAGTATTACTTTATAATGCTAGAAGTCCAGAGTTTAAAATACGCCAGGGAATCTATGCTCTGATTCCTTTGGAGGTTCTAGGGGAGACTCTCTACTTGCCCTCCAGTGGCTGGAAACTGCCCACATTCTTTAGTTCACAGCTTTCCATCTTCAAAGGCCATTCTAACCATTTTCCGTTTCTTACGCTTCCATCTGCTAGGGACTTCTCAGCAGGTCCTTCCTCAATGGAGAACTTTAATGAATACTGCAGAATCTGCCACAGAATCCAAGAGGTTCTCCACATGTTAAAGCAGATGATTTAAAGGCGATACTAAATTCATTGGTACCAGCTTTTATTTCCCTGTGGCATTTAACAGAGCTTGTTCAGGGGTTCCAGAATTGAGAATATAGACATCTTTGTGGGCCAATATTCAACCTATTAGTCAAACTTCTGACCCATCAAGATACATCATCACAAATTTAGAATATGTTCTACCCCACAAAATGTCCAACAGTTTTCATCTCATTACAGCATTAACTCAAAGACCAAGACCCACCAGTTTCCAGGTATGTTGAGGGTCTGAGTTGGATCCAATCTGAGGCACAATTTTGCTCCATTTCTGAATACACAGTATGCAAGATGCATGTTACTGGGCCCCAAACCACAATGATGGAGCAGGTATAAAATAACACAGATGTTCATTTCCATCAGTGGTAGAAAATAGAAAGGGAAAAATAAGTCCACCATCCTGAATAAATCTCAAAAGCCAGAAAATGAAACCATTTGGTTTCAATGCCTGGGATTTACCTGCTGTGCTATGCTCTGCTTTCTAGATTGAAGGCCCCATTGTGGTTGCAGAGCTGGCATTCCTTGTCTGTGACAGCAAGCCCATGTTTGCATTTGAGAAGTTACAGTAGCATGTTTCTAGTTTGGAAATAGCGTGTGTGTGTGTGTGTGTGTGTGTGTGTGTGTGTGTGTGTGTGTGTGAGCGCAGGGGATCTTTCTTTTTGTTCATTTTCTGTCTCCTCTAGTGAGAGGCATTTGTGCTGATAGAACACTATCAACAACCATGTCTCATGTATGCCACAGGAATCATTCCACTTCTCATAAGTTTCTTTCTCAGGTTTTTCTGATATATTATTATCCCTAATTTTGGCTTTTTCCATTATTACTGAAATAATTTATGAACTATATCCTGAATCATTCCAAAGAATCTTTTGTGTTCTAACTAGATACTCTGATCTTATCTTGCTATGGGATTAACAAGGGTTTTCAGATAAGTGTGTTCTTTTCTTTTTCTCTTTCGGTATGTGTGCATATGCATGAATATCTTTCTATATGAGGGGACAATGCATAGCAAAACACGGGTACATTTGTACAAGCATATATTGTACGTTGGCAGATATGTAAATGTACATGTGGGAGTCAGAGGACAGACAAACTTGGCTTTGTTCCTAAGGAGCTGTTCATCTTGTTTTCTGGAGACATTGCTTCTTGCTGGCCTAGAGCTCACCAAGTAGGCTAGGCTGGCAAGCCCCATGATCTTCCTGTCCCTATCTCTCTAGCACTGAGATTATAAGCACACACCATATCACCCAGCTTTTTTATGTGGGTTCTGCTGATCAAATTCAAGTCCTCATGCATGTACAGCAAGCACTTTACCAACTGAGCTGTCTCCCCAACCCATTACAATTTTCCCGTTTGCTTTTTCCTTAGGGCAAGCTTTTCTAATTGCATCCAAACACCTCCTACTTTTTAATTGACAGTGAATTTATTAAAATTCTAAGTAAACATTAAAAGTTGTCTTAACCATGAGTGCAGAAAATGACTGTACTAAGCTTTTGACTCAATAATACAAGGATTTTTTCCCCTCAATTTGAAAATTCATGTTCTTAGTTTCCTACTGAGCCTTCATCATTAGAGGTTTTTAACCTCATATTTCCACTGATAATCACTTATAACTATTTAGGTATTCCTAAAGTCATGGTTGCTTTCTCTAGCATGTACCATACCTCCTCCTATGTCCCTGTGAACAGTCATTGACATCCACATTCCTTATAACAATCCACTTAAGTAATATAAATTTTATTTCCAGCATAGTTCTCAAAATTCTTCCAGATTTTATCCACTGCCAATTCCAAGCCCACTTCCAAGAGATTTTTATAGTAACATTCATCTTCTAAGAATAAAATCAGTACTGGCTTCACAATGATGCTGGAATATATTACCATAAACATGGTGTCAATAAGCATATTATCATTTAATATATTTTTATGTCAGAAATCTGAAATGAGTCCCTCTGAGTGGCCAATGTTCTTTTTAAGAAGTTCTAGGGGAGAATCCATTTCTTATATTTTTTTTTTCTAGAAGCTGCCCACATGCTTCAACTTGCTACTCCTTCATCCTATTTAGAGCCAGAGTCTTTCTCATACTGTCTCACATGACTCTAGCTCTCTGCCTCCTTATTCCATACTGAAGGCTTTTCAGCTTCACTGGGCCAGTCCAGATACTCTGAGATCATCTCCCTATATTAAAATTGACTAATGTGCATCTTTCATATTGTATTTTGTATGGGGCACTAACTTCTCTTTGCCACGTAGCAACAAGCTCAAGGATTCCAGGGATTAGTGCATGGACATTTTAGGGGAGGGCCATATGACATGATTACTGGTCTACTGCATTTGATTTTCAACTCAGAGACAATGAATTTATTGCATGGCAGCTGGTTATGCCATACTGTAGTTCTGCCATTGTGATCAACAGAATGGATTAGAAATGTCTGGTGAATAAATAGATAAGTGGCAAATACAACCAAATAGAACTTGAGTTATTGTGTAGATTCACTTTAAAAATGATATCTTGAGATTTACGTAAGTAGATAAAATGGCATTCAAAGCAGTAAATAGAAAAATGTTCTTGGTTATGACAACAGTAAGTTGTTTCTTGATAATTACTTGACTAATTTTACACAAAACTAAATGAAAAATAAGCCTCAGTTTGTCCATAAAGGTTATGAAAGACAACATTTTAAAACAATAAGATTTAAAAATACTTTCTTAGACAAAATGTATACAACATTCATAATTTGAAGAGTATACTGATTAAATAAGCAATGATCAACTAAATGCTAATGAGACTATTTGGGGGATGATTATAAAAATAACACTTATAACTAGACAAACCGAAATACCTGAGACTACAAAACATAGAAAGAATTCATGCACTCCTCTGTTTTATTTTGGTCAAGTTTATTGAGTGTTCCTCCTTCTCCCTTTATGAACATTTAAATGAAGCCTAGATGCTAATCATTTGATGATGGATTTGGATACAGAAACTATCTCATGACTGTTTGAGGTATTCTCTCAGTCCATCAGATGTCTTTTCCATAAATTTGTAAGAAGTCCCATTTCTATACATAAGCCTTCTCAAGGAAGTTTGAAAATGTCTTCTCCCTCTACTGAGTACCTTTAGGGAGCTCAACTGCATACAGCAGTCCTAGAGAGGTGTTATGTGGTGACTAACAACAACCAAAGAATGTAGATAAGTAAAACAGAAAGAAACATGTATGAAATGGAGAAAAAAGTTGTGTTAACCTTGGATGAAGGAACTTCAGTACTTCTAAAGTATTTAATATGTGAGACACAAGTTTCAGCTGAACATACTCCACACATGGAAGAGCATGTCACCTAAAACAACTATTAACAGGAAAGCAACCATTTGCCTCCCAATCAGAATGCTAGAGGAAGCATAAACTTTTAAGAGAGGTAGAGAGAGGGGAAGAAGCCATTGTATCTTTAGTCACTGTGAATTTAAAGGTATTTCTGACAATATAAGAAAGGCGAATCCTTAATTTCACATATTAGATATCAGTATTAACTTGCTTTATAAAAATATATCAAACATAGTTTCAATATTTAATACAGTTAAAGTCATAATAGACACCTTTGACGGTACATCACACAGTTACACAACTGATAAACAAAGAACAGTTCAGCGTTTGTGCAGATCTAAGGAAACAGCATATTCTCCCAAAACCTCTGGCTTCTCCATCACTGTATGAAAATACTAAGTGAAAGGAAGCCCAAGGCCTCTTTCTAATGCAAAGAAGATCCACATCTGTGGTAGAACTAGATCTGGGACTCCTGTGGTCTTATGAACCATGTTCCAGACATTCACTCCAGCCATGAGCTACTAAATAAGTACAAATGCACCTGGGCACTCCACCTGTCCTAGAGACAAGGCGAAAACACCCTCATTGTACAGGAAGTGTCCCAACAATTTTCCTTTTCCTTTTAAATTGTTTTCAGTATTCTCTGCACAGATGGGAGCTAATCCTGGAAATTCTTTCTCCCACTCTCAAGTTCTCTCCTGAACACCCACCTAGTCTAAGCAGCAGTTTTGTCTCTGAGTTTTCCCCCATCTCTCAGCCCGAATCCTTTATGAACTGTGGATGAAATTAACCAGTTAGCTGGCAAGATGAATGAGAAGCAGGTTCAGGACAAAAGTCAGTCTCATATGAACAACAATGACACCTACACCATACTTAAAATTTTGGTACTGTTTCTAGTTTTTTATTTTGTTTCTTTAAAAAATGCCTCAATAGGAAATACTATTTTATTTTTTAAATTTTATATTTGATAGCCTTTCCTGAGGCTAAAATGAGACTATTTTTGGTCAATAGTTTAAATACAACTGTTTAAAAAAACAACACACACTAATCTAACAGTATATAATCTTTTATATGAATAAAACTCAAAGTCCTTCTTTTAACTTCAGCTGCAAAGATTTTACGTTTTTAATCTTTTAGGGAAAATTTAAGCTCAAGTTTTCATAGAATAGACCTCAGAACCATGATTAGATACTAAGAAAACTCAGAATTTTTTAAAGTCATTAAGTATATATGCAAGTACATTTCATAAAGTACAAAAAAGTTGCACCAAATAATTAAAATAAAATTAAATGTAAAAGAGTCTTTTACCTAAGTCATATAATTCATCTACTGTGCATAGAAATATTTCTGAAATGCTTGGTTTAAATCTCTGCACTGCAGTGTACTCTCTGCACTGCCTTTGAAGTCAATCAGCATGCAATTTGAGAGAGTCTAGGAATTGGACAGAATGTCCCTAAAAGACTTTGAGCTCCTCAGATGAAAGGTGCTATTTAAATACAAAGTATCATAATCATCTGGAGGTATTTAAAAACCCTACTCACTTCAATAGGAATGACTAACTCAATCTCAACTCTATGTTACTTTGGGATGTAGTCCTTCAGTTAAACTTCCTCAGTAAGATGAATGTAACTTTATCTCATAGAAAATGTAAAGGAAAAATATACCATCCAAAGTGTAAGATTCCACAAGTGTCCTTTTCTATGTCAGAAAATAGGACAAAAAACTCTTCATTTGAAAGTGAAGTAAAACACTACCAAAATAAAGCTGGTATTAACTGTAGGAAAAATTGCCCTCCCCAGAAATACAACCTCCTAGATGTTTTCCCTGACTAATGTCACTGATCTGGGAGGTATAACAGATAGTTATGTTTCTTCTCCTTAGGTTATATTTTCTAGTGGCAAAGAAAATTATGCCAAGAAGGTATCTGGCTGTGGGGAAGTGCTATTTCCTGCTCAGAATGCTTCCTTAGGTTGAATTTACCAAATGTGGAACTGAACAACAATATCTCTAATTTCAAAATATATTTAAAACCATTAACCACATAATTTCCTATTTATGTTTTACCTTTCCCAGCACCCACATGGAAGCTATGAATGAACCATCCTTAACTCCAGTTCCATTGGAATCCAAAACCCTCTTCTGATCTCCATGGCATTGCATGACACAGGTACACACACATACATACATGTATTGCAAGCAATATACTCATACACATAAAACAAAAATAATAAACAAAATATTAAAAAATAGTTTGTTTAAACAAATAATATGAAATGAAGGTATTTATTAAAGAAACTTTAAACACTATTGATAAGCCTGATTCACTTTTCACTCTATCTCCATCTAGGCTCTGAAACACCCTCTCCCCATTTGCTTGCCTCTCTGTGCCTGGGCACCCATTCCTACGAGCTTGATATATATTGTTTAAGTTTTACTCAAGGTCTTATTACTATTTTCTAGTTGAGTTTCTATAATAAGTTAGGTTTAAATATTTTTAAATGAAATATTTTGTTAAATGAGAAAAAATATAGTTCTACACAGTTCACACTTTTATGATTTTATATGTCCTTCTTGAATTAGCTATGTGCTATCATATTTTTCAAATTGTAATTTTGACACTTTTTTTCTGTCTCTGCATTTATCTCTGTTCCTGGAACCCAGAAAATATAGAGCTGGTCAACTCACCCCACAGAACAAATTGGAATTCTCTATTTACCATCCCTGACACATCCACTGGGGCTCTTGGTCCTTCTTTAAGCCTTAACCTTGTTCTTTGTAAACCCCAGGATTTGAACTAGATGATTACTTCCTCAGCCTCATAATACTTCTTATGAATGCTAGGCCATAGTGTGGGGTGACTCATCCTGTACTCTGGACCTAGATGACGACACAGTATCCCCAAATAACCGTCAGTGAACTAAAAAGTAAAGAACCATCAAACTGTAGGAAAAAGAGAATGCCTCCCTTAACACTGTTTCCATGGTATTTCTTTTGGCTCTCTTCCTGCCCTCCCTGTCCATGCATGACTTCTGGTTGGCTGATTCCCAGTCATCACTGAGAATTGAGAAGCACAGCCACTAGGTCCAGAAGGAGCAAGAGATGGAAAGGCAGTTTATTTTATTTTATTTTTTAGGTTGATTAGATTCATACCAGAATAGATATCAGAATGCCAGACACTGAGATCTCAGGGAATAGAAGCAATTTTTGAAATGACTGAGGACACAAATAGGCATGCCAGCCAGATTAGATGGAAGCAGAGGCAGGAGAGGACAGACGAGAGAAGCGTATGATCCCATGGGAGTCTGAAACCTAAGCACCCCCTAGAAAAAATTGATCCATATCACTGACAAAACACTGAGTACCCTGTCTCAGTGCTGTTACACACATACAGCATGACATTGATCTTCAAAATTTGTACTGATCAAATCCAATCAGCTATTGGAATGCAATTATTCACCTGGTCGTAATATAGACATGCTGGTATGTTTGCATGTAAGAAAAATTTCACTATGTGATCCTAAGAATATGATAGAAAATATATCCATCTGCGTATATGTTTATATTCTATCTCTATGTACATGTATTTATTTCTGTATGCAATTAAAAATGCATATGAATATATATGTATATATGTTTCTTCACCTTGTTAAGTTTCACAGATGTGATTCATTTACAAGAGAACATATAATCTCAATTCAGTGTATAGAGGCCAAGTTTCTCAAGTTTTAGGGTTACTATCTAGATTTTAGATTGTGGCAAATTCATAAAAGTAAGAGCAGCCACCTGACCTTCCTGATGTAGTTTCTGTCTTGATATATTTTATGGCCTCAATCAGAAATAATTATAGCCCCCACATGCAATGGAGCCCAATATGACTAATTTAACAAAAAGGTAACATGATGTAAAGACTAGTTTTTTTTTCTTCTATTCATATTTGAAAAACAAGAGACATGTTATCATTTGGAAATGGTCTAGGATACTTGTTCTTCCAATAGTTGATAGAAAAACATCTTTATTTTAAAGTGAAAATGATCCAGTTCAGTTTTTCAAAACTAGCTATGAGATGGTTGAGATCTTATAAGCACTCAAAAATTCAAATTCATAAATATATACTGAATCACTTATACTTCAAAAATTCTGAGATAATAAACATTATTTTTATAAAATAATATATTGAAAGATAAAATATTTGGGCTATATCCAAGGCTTTTAGCATGAAAGGACATTTAAGCCAGTCCGGAAGCACTCTTTGGCTCCAAAACCCATTTCCCTCACAACTGACCCAGATTCCAACCCTGGAGCTGGTAAGCAGGCTTCATCCCCAGTATGGGACCACTTTGGTATCAAGGTGATTTAAGCAATAGTTTATACCTTCAATCATGAAATCAATCTCAGGAACTTGTGCTTCCTCAGTTTCCCCAGCTCATCATGCGAATCAAACTGCTAAGTAAGTAAACATGAAAACAAAATGATAACTGATGCAGACAGGCTCCAGATTGTTGAAGTGTTGTCTTAGCTTCCACTAAGCCCCGTCCACTGCTTATAACAATAACCGGCTGGATTTCTCAGCTTCAGCTCTTCTTGGAATAAATAGGATATTTCTTTGCTACACTAGCAACAGGCTGTGGTAATGCATCTTCTGACAGCATAGAAATGTTGTGGGTATCCTTCTTATATTCCCACTGCCTCTCCTACACTAGCAACAGGATCCCCCATTGATTTAGGCCAATTTATCCAGGGATGACAAAAGCCCCACCTCATCATTAACTCATTTTAGTTTCCTAGGATTTTCTCCTCAAGGTCTCTTCAGACTCAGTTTTCTGTGATGATAAAAGTTTGTCTGAGACATCAAGTATATAGCTCCACACAAACCAACAGCAACAACTGATGCTTAGACCTACTCTATGACTACTGAAAACCTGGGATAGCAGAGTGTCACTATTTAGGTTACAACAAAAGAAGCTAGAAGTGTGGGCAATATTGCTATATTGATAAAACGTGCCAGCTGATCTTACAGTCTTTAGAAAATCATAATTTCAAAACCTAGACACTATGTTCATGGTTGACAAACTCAGAATGCAAAAATATCTTATGAAACCCTGCCACACATCAGAAGTTTTGGGTCTGGGTTACATTCAAAATCATCAGTTATGAAAAAATACATATATTTACAAATCTAGTACTAATAATCAAGTTAGTCTGATTGTGGCATGTAAAATATCCATGACTTCTATGTGTAGAACAATGTTAACAAAAGGTAATTAAGAATTATAGTCCCACAGTGATACAGTGAAATATTCCAATCCATATGAAGCATCTAATATCTGCCTTTTTAAGACTATATGTCATAATGTAAGCAATCATAAGTCCTACCTAAATTACTTTTAAAATTGTAATTATCTGTTCAACAAAGTTCTACTATGTGCTGCCTCTATATAGAGGACTTGTTTGTGATACTGGGACTTGAGCCTAGGACCACTTGGGTTCTAGGCAAACATTCTACCGCTGAGTTATAATTTTAGTCCTCAGCTTATATTACACGAAACTTCATGGATTTTGTGTGTATCCCCATGTCTCTTGTTACCCATTGTAACCTAAATGAAACAATATATACAAATTGAGAAACATGTCACCATGTATAAAAAATGTACAGTGTGTGATTTGACTAATCTTTTTTTCCTTTGGATCATTTTTTTTTTCCAATTAGGAAAGAAATGACTTCATTAAACCTCAATTGATGAGTATGGAGGGATCATGAGTTTTAAGAATATGATAGCATATTTTTATTGTGATAAATGGCTTTTAATGAAAAAAGTCAACATCCCAGAACCCTTTGAATATCAACATGTTAAAAGGAAAATTGACATAGACTATATAATTTTATAATTGCTCTTAATGTCTACCAATCCTTATAAAGGAGCTATTGGCTGCTACAGGTCTCCAATTTCCTTTCATCAGAACTCTAAAGAATTTGCATTTCTAAGGAGAGATTAGCCAGCTCTGTCTATAGTAGGATCCATTTACTTTAAAGATGATAATTTTCAGAACAATGAACTTTTATTCAAGTTCTCCAAAAATCATTTTAATGAATACTTTATAGTATTATAAATGCCTTTTCAAGTTTAGTGGGATTTTACCTATAATTAGTCTCTGTACTGTTAACTGTCTCTCAAATTACACATTTCAGCATAATTGAACTCAATTAAATTTATTGTATTTCTGATGACCACACAGACTTCTGATTTATTATGCTTTGCCTACCTAGTGGAGGCTAAATTTAAGGATTGTTTTTCTTTCAGAATTTTTAAAGAAAGGGAATTACAGATTGAGTTTTAAACATAACTGGAAAATACTTTGAACAACTGCAATATTGTACAAAAGATTTTATATTATGAAGGTAGAGAACAGAAATAAGGAAGGAAAAAAAGGACAGAACACTTTTTGGAAACAATTTTACTTACCAGGTGTGAAATTATATCGAGCTGAAAATCCCATTGATTCCAGCTCTCCATCAGCAAAAAATTTAATCCACAGAAATCTTCCACTGGATTTTATTACAGGTGGATTCTGTTGTCCACAGAAACGTCCAATTATTGGAGAAAAGCCAAAAGGTCCATCTCGAACTTCAATATGATCAAATTTGCACTCCCAAGATGGTTCAATAGAGTATTTTTCATCAAAGTAAAGTTCAATGCACTGCCGTGGGGCAGCTATAAAAACAAAAGAAAGATTATATGTAGAAGGCAATTTCTTAAGTCTTTAGGCTGATTTTTCTGATTCTGTATCAGATTTTATCTACATACTGGTTAATCAAACCCTCCATAAAAATAACAGAAAAATAAATAGAAATGCAAAGAAAGGAGGTGATACTTAGAATTCTAGGGACATTGCTGTTAAAAAGCATCTAGCTGGGAGTGGTGGCTCAAGCCTTTAATCCCAGCACTTGGGAGGCAGAGGCAGGCAGATCCTTGTGAGTTCAAGGCCAGCCTGGTCTACATAGAGAGTTCAGATCAGCTGGGACTACAGGGAGACCCTGTCTCAAAAAGACAAAAAAGAAAGCATCTAAAAGCTTGTCTTTAAAACTGATGCTAGTCCGTAAAACACTATTATAATATGAACTAACAGCGCTAATTCCAAGTTAGAAAGGCTGCAACTTGTGTTAGAAGTTGGAGAGACCGTAGTTCTCTTTTCCTATATTCTGTAGTGTTCATGGTTTTGACAGAAGCCATTTGAGAATTATTCATCAAGGAATTTCACAACCACCCATGTTGTTTCAACCAGGTGTCTTGATTACATCCAAGTACACGTAGAAGGGCATTAAGGGTAATGATTCCAGAACACAGATGTGGTCTCATGCCTCTCCACTTGAATCCAGCAGCACTCTTACCAGTTGCAGAACTACAGTCAATACATTTGATAAGTAGGAGCCTTTAGGGCACCCCACTTCCAGAGTCTTATCATCTCAGAAAGGGCAAAACAATATGCAAGCCACTTCAAACATGCCATGATTCCTAAGCCAGTATGCGCTCTAGGGCTGGTGTACATTGGCTCACTTTCTGTTTGTTCACTTTGTTTCTATGTCTATATGCCCACAATTTAACCCCTCCTTATCTGGGAAGGATATTATTTAGTTTGGTTAATATTTGTTTATTTTGTTTCTTTTTCTTTTTTCTTTTCTTTTTTTTTTTTTTTTTTTTTTTTTTTTATTTTTCTGTACTGGTGAGTAAGGCCAGGGCTTGGAAGAGTTAGGCAAATGCTTTACCAATGAGCTATATCCCCAATTCTCCTGAAGATCTTGTTTAGAGGAACCCCCTCTCTAAATGTGTTCATGACAGACAAGAACCTTATCTCATTTACTTAATTTTCTCAGCATCTTAGCAAAATTGCTGCCATTGAGACTTTAACGAAAACTATTTTGAGTAAATTAGAAATGACTATCTTCTTAAATATTCCTTTCATGCCTGTCTAAAGTATTTATCATGGAAGAGAGTTATGGGTCTATCAGCCATATAAACCACTATCCTATAGTGACTTAAAGTTCTCTCTCATTGACCCCTTGTCATGAACAAAACAGTTATGACCAACATTCCTTCTATATTCAGGCAAGATATTCCGTAACAGGTGAAACTTCTGTTGAAATATCAGCACATGTAGATCTAGGCCGTGAACAAAACTGCTTGCTGTCTTGAACCCTGTGAACCAACCTTCCCTGCTATCTTGCCAATAGCAAAGACTAACCCCTCCAAAACATGGGCCTATGTGATCAATCATTCTGCATGGCTGCTGCACATGATCCACTAGTCCATAAATGTGTATTGTTCACTGCCATCAATGACCTAAACATAAAACCGTTGCATGCATGGATGCCATGGTTTATACAGAACTGAGATAAATGATGTCTTAGAAAATTAGAGAATTTTGTAGTAAAATGTAATCCTACCATTCTCCAAATAAACTTAAAATCAATAGTTAATAGGTTGGTCTATGTTAAAAGATTATTGTCTAAAAGATATTTAATCTGTAAAAATATTTTGGACTCATTGGACATTGAAAAGGAACACTAATAACTCATAAGAAAGACCAGGCAACAGTTTATCTGACATTAGCATATATTACTAAAGTCTGCAGACAGAATACAAAATGTTAGATTTGAGAAAGTTTTCATTAAATCTTTAAAACCTGCAAATTGGTAACTATTGTGAAGAACTAGCTAAGTATGAAACTACATTTTTCACATAGCATGTTATTCTACCATTCTGCCAACATGGAGACAAATATTAAAAAACGGAACTTGTCCACATACACAGCATGAAATGCATCACACTTATGCATTATGATTCGACATTATATGCCTGCTTGTTCCTCTTCTCTTTGCTAAGCCAGAGAAGAAAAAATAAACCACTTCAGAGTGTGAGGTATTTCTTTTAGATGTAAATAATGTATGACTAGGGGAAATTTTAGCCATAAAGAAAGTTCTGTGCTAGTTTACTTAACATTTGATGCCTCATTTAAAAACAGTTGCCCACTGTTTTTCCTATCGGGAAATAGTCATCTTACATGAAAAATGCATTTATTCTTAATTTTTTTTAACTGGAAAATACTAATGTACTGAAGTTGATGCTTTACAGCAAATCACAGTAAAAGGAAACCTTTAAAATACTAACCATAAGCAAACACTAACCTGATAAAATACAGACATCATCATCAATATCATCATCTTTTGGACGAAAATATATACAAATTATCTAATTTTTAGAAAATTTTAAATAGCATGCTAAAATATTTTCAGTCTCCTTTCACTAAAAGTCACAGGCAAGCAGACACCAGAGGAACATACAAAAATACAAACCAACAATATAATTGCATCAAAATTAAAGAAGCATTCAACAGACTTTACCCTGATAAACACAAAATATCCTGGCAGATGCTGCTAATCTCAAAGACCCTCCCTTATCTTCACTGTGCTTATGGCTTAAGTTCTGTCCCACATGGATAAACATACCATCCACGTCCTTTCTGAAAATATGCCATCATTGTGGCTTCTGAAGGACCATGTTATACTTGGACAATTCATCTTCCTTTCATTCAGCATGTGGAAATTGACTACATATAAATCCCCGTAAGAAAACTCTACTACCTGAGGTTAGAAGCTGCTCAAATAATTTCTTTAAAAAATTATTTATAATTTTTATGTGTATGCATGCATTGCCTACATGTAGGTAAGTGCTCCCGTGTCATGCAATGCCCGCAGAGGACAGAAGAGACTGTCGGATCCCCTGGAGCTGGAGTTGTGGACAGTTGTTAGCTGCCATGTGAGTGCTGGGATTTGAACCCAGGTCTTCTGCAAGAACTGTTAGTGTTCTTAACTGCTGAGCCATCTCTCCAGTCCCCTCAAAGAACTTCTTAAAAAATAACCGTGCCGTATAAAATTGCTATTGTAGACGTACAAATGAGTGCCCATGATATAAGTAAATTGAAGTCCTCAGGGTCCCAATCCTCAAACTCACATTTTCTTTACCTTCAGTTTGCTAGATTCACAATTACCTCTTGCTTTATTTCCCCAAGGCTAACATTCATCTGAAACTGAAATTCCTTTAGAGCTCAACCTCTGAGATTTTTGGATACACTGCCTACTGGTGCATTCAGAATTCACATATGTGTAGTGTACTTAATCAAGCTGAAGAGTGCTGAGACCATCTCAAATCCATGAATAAATCCTGTGCTCCTGAACTGAGGTTGTGTTTGCAGTCTTTACTACAACCTGTCTTACTTAAGCAACTTGACCATTTACTTATCCCCCATTAAAATATCCCCCAAAAAGTAATTTAAGGTAAAAAAGATTTATTTTGCTTGCAATTCCAGGTTACAACTCTCATTGCAAGGGAGAGAGAGTCAAGGAAGTTACTCATGTTCCACCCACAGGAACAGAGAGCAAAGAATTAATATACCCATGCCAGTGTTCAGCAGGAGTTCTCCTTCACAGAGAGTCCAGGGCTAGCCTAGAAATAGTCCCTAGGTCACACTGAGGAGGGAGGTCTTCTCATCTCAGTTAACCCAATCATGAAAATCCCTGAAAGGCATGTTCACAGGTCAACCTAAACTAAACCCTCTAGTAATTGAGACCCTCTTCCCAGTGTTCCTCACTGTGTTGTCAACTACAGAAATTAATAATCACACCCTCTTTCTCTTGAGTTTCCAGTTTATCTTATTTTCTGCTGAACAAGCTATTCCTTTTAAAAACAAATATGTGTAATTCTTACCATTACAAAAACAAAGAAGTCGTGCCCTATTCAGTGAGTCCCACTGTCCACAAATACCATCTGTCCTCAATTTTCTACCCACTGGGAGGTGGCTCCCTTCCTGCTGTGTTAGCCACGGTGTTCATTCTAAAGTCATAGACAGGCTCTTAACTGCTTCATGCAATAGACATACATATGCTTTGATGTGTTTTTGTTTCATTTCCATCAGTGCCACAACTTTTATTGGAAAAGTGACTGATTAGTGGAACCCCTACACAGCAGCTTCTGTGAAACCCTCACTAATTCTCCTCTCCTTCTCACACTCCAGATACTCCTACCCATGTCACTGCTATGTCCATCCCCAGCATTTTGTTTTTATCTGCTCATCCTCTCTCTTCTCATGTTAGGCCAGAGAACTGGGTGTTGCTGGCATTCTAATGGAATGTAATTAAAATCAAATGGTTCCTAAGGCTCTACCTACATCCACATGGATTATCAGCCAAATATTCCCCCACAAAGAAGGCCAAAATCTCTACCTCATAGCTCTCTCTTTATTTTCCTATTCCAGCCATCCTCTGAAAGCCTTGAGGTTCCTTCAGATTGTTTATTGAAAGGGCCAGACAGACTCCCTAGGTCACACTCTAAGTGCTTTAAGACAAGTATCATGCGTGTTTTGTGCAAGGCTCTGTAATCTAGATGTAGAGTAGAACAGAAGCTACTTTATTATTCAAATGAATGAATGAATTCTTTATAGATCAGTTTCAGAGCAATATTAGTAGTAGTTTCTCTTTATTTTCTTATCTTTGTCCACACACACACACACACACACACACACACACTAAATGAGGCTATGTATGTACTATTATATTAAAAGGCTAGCAATGCTTATTAACGCACCAAAAATAATATACACAAAAGCACACTTGAATGTCAAAGCTTTGTTTCTGAACTGATCTTTGCAATAAGACAGTAAGATGAGTTTATGCTTTTCTTTTTTAAGAATTAAGCATTTTAAAATTCTGTTGCTTCCAAATATAAGTATTGTGAGTTTGAGGAAGACATTCCACCTTTCTATTCTATGCCTCAGTTTTCTAATTAACAAAATTAAGACAACTTCCGAAGAGAAGAGAGGTAAGAAAACAGAGAATTCCAGGATCATTCTAAGACTTTTTTCCTTTGATGACTTGTTAAATAAAATATCAACATCACATAAGAAATACAAGGAGGGAGTGGAGAAAGCAGGGTTTAAGGACAGTAATGTGTCCAATTTCACCATTAATAGGGACATATTCAAAATAGAATGGATACATGTTTCCTTAGCCTAGTGGGGATATCTGTGCTGATTTTTATTATCTATAGAATATAAATACAGAAGGCACATGTTTTGATACATGGTAAGTTCTTTATTTTAATATATATAATTTATAAAAATGTGATATTAACTTCATCAAAAGAACAACTAATTTCAAACAAGCATCTCTACATTGTACTTTTTAGCAATCCAAGTTTCCACATGTCTTTGTTAGTTGGTTTGATTTATCTTTTTAACATAAAAGTTTATGTAGTTGTCCTAGCTTTGTGAAAAGCTCTACTCTAAGGCAAGAGAAAAAGAAAGATTCTTGACTAATAAATTACAATGAGAAAAATAATTACTTCTCAATAAAGACCGTTAATTTCATAAAAGCTGAAGACAGTCTTCTGAAAGATCTATCACATGATCATAACCCTGGTTTATAGGTTTACAAGGAGAAGCCAAGAATCACATTTCTCTCATTAATGTAGCTCTCTCTGTAGGTGTACCTGGTGATGAGCGTAACAAGCTCTAGGCTATTTGGAGAAAGCACTCAAAATTTGACTTCCATTACTTGGAGACAGTTTCGTATATTTTTACAAGCTCTCTCCACATTTAACAAGAGGTAGCTCAAGGTTAAAAGAAATGGAAAATATTCAAAGAGAGGTAAATCTCTTTTTAAATACTATTTATCCATCAGGTTGGAAAAATAATGAAAGCATCATAAATTAGAACCCTAGCTTTGACTGTAAAATTTGATCATGCCACTTGTTAGCCCAAAATAGGCTAAATGTCATTCAAATTAATGCACAGAAAGCCATATGATTTTTCAGTATATCTTTGGATTTTACATGGTTCTTGTCACTTTATGTGTCACTTTATGACATTAAACACTAACAAACGTAGAGGTTATTATAATTACTGTTAAACTTATAAAAACACTAATTTCTCAAGCTATAGCACATTAGGTGATATTAATCCACCTATATAAACTTTCTATTATTTTTATAATATAACTCAATTACATCGACTGCAAAATAAACTTTTAAGTTGAGGACTTGTCTTATTTCTCAGAATTGGTGCATTTATTACCCATTACTAATGATTTCGGTAATTAGCCTGACTCTAGATTTTATAGTGATTTACTTCACTCAGAGTCATTTATGCCCACTGTCTCCAAAATCAATTTTGCATATTATATACACAGAACCTGGTGAAAATCAGGCTTTGGCTTGGCCCTCTGGCTCTGGCACTCCTTCTGTTCTTACCTTCTATGATGTAGACACACTCTCGGTCTGGGGGATACTTGCTGGGATAGTTGGGAGAGGTAAAGACACCTCCCTCTGCATGCTTTGTCCAGGTTCCACACTGTACTGACTTCTGTGTTTCTGAAGTGATTTGCTTTTCTATAAAACAAAATTAAAAAAGAAATCATCATCCCATTGTCTATAATACTAAAAATAGGGAGGATAGTCTCATAATATCCATTAGTAAATTAATTTTAAAATGGTCTTTTAGTCACAATCAATCAATTATGCACACTATGAAATGTTCAGCTATTCTGGAATATTAAGAGCAGGGAAAAATAGGAAATAAAAAATAATGAGAGGTCTTCCACTAGCATTTTTCCAAAGAAACACACCTGTTCCCTTCTTGGCTGCCCCAGAGGTATGGAGGATGATTAAACTTGCTATAACTGAAACAGAAAAGAAAAATTAGAAATTACAAATGCACACCAAAAGTGATCAAATCTTATAAAACCACAAGGCAATTACAGATAAATTATACCAAAATAGAATAATTTTATCATTGTTAATCATTTCAAAGCTGACTCGGAACTTCCAAAATCTAATTTAAAAATGTGCAAAGGAAAACTTGGGACTCCCTTAAAGAGGTACTGCGTCTTTTAGAATGGATGAGACCATGGATACTTCAAAACTAAAGAATGTTGTATTCCACTCATCTCACACAGACTGCAGTGAGATTTTGAGAGCTCTGCTGTCAGTAAGGCCTCTTTGCTAAGAGTGCTGCCAGTGTCTTTAAAAGAAGAGTGAGAGCTCAGGTTAAAGGAGAAAGACAAAAACAATGTGCCAAAAGCTCCATGAGCCACCCTACATGTTACTAGTATGACTGGATTTTAGAACATAAACAATACTGCAATATCTATGGCAGGCGGGGGAGGGAGTGCAAGAGAGAAAGGGAACAATGTGGATATGTGGATTGGTGGCATTAAACAGCACTAAAAGAGAAAAAGGAACTGAAGTACCAAGTAGCCCTGTCTGTGACACTTTCCAGCCTGTGAACTTCATCCTTTCTAACCTGAACTTTAATTTAAAATTTACTGTCATTCAGAAACAGACAATAATTTTGAGAAGGGAGATTTTTGGAAGCATTTGTGGAGTCAGTTCAGGATCAGACTCTGGTCTGTAATTGATCAGTATATGACCAGAACTTGCATTTGCTCCTGTCTTCTTCCTCATTTACTTAAAACATTTTTAGAAAACCCAAGGCTAGCAAAGTACAAACATCATCTAGTCTTCATAATTTCTATCATTTATTCTTCTGTTTTATTTTAATGAGAAATTACATAAATATATCTTTGTTCTTATATATGCACCCAAAATTAATTTAGGGGAAGGGGGTCATAATTCACAGTAATTTCATTATCTTAAACTCAGTACAGGTGCTTAAGAATTATGCCTAAACATTATTCTAAGAAAATTACCTGGGTCTTGACATTAATTTTTGAGAAACTATCAGTTGTGCTACTTTTTAATCTAGCCATGTCATTCATCCAGTTTTAAGATTACAAGATTTGTTCTTGATGTGTGTGTGCGTGTGTATCTCTCTCTCTCTCTCTCTCTCTCTCTCTCTCTCTCTCTCTCTCTACAGACATTTCCTAACCTGCTGTGATCCTATAACTCCCTCCCCCACCAGAGGCTCCATGCATATCACTGTGTGCATTTGATCGTCTTAATCTGATTTCCTATTTTGGTGGGCTCACACCATGGAACACCTACAGTGCTTAACTCGTGGGTAAAGCCAGTCTTTTAACAGCATGATACAGATTTAGCCCCCCAGGTCTTGCTTCATAATGTGACATTCCCACCACACATTTTCTCTGACATTCTCTTTACTTAATGACTTCTAAACCTGCTTGCCTCTACTTCTCCCCACCTCGCCTCGAGGCTTTCTCAGACTCTGAAATAGAGTTCCAACTGTAGTTGGCATGCGCCCTTCCGGAAGCCCTGGGTCCAGGTGTGCTGTAACTTACCTGGGGTATGGAAGATGGGTCCGCCTGAGCCCCTGAATCCCACAAACGAGGAATATTCTTTCTCGTCCACCAAGTATCAGCTCTGTTACTTTCCTGTTTCCACCTGCGTCCTCTCTGGGGCCCAGCATCTCCCTCGCTTGCCCACATTTTAACTGCACACTTGTCTGGACCCCCGAGTTTCCTGCCTATGGAGAGATGGTTTTCCCTGACCAACTCTGAGGTCCAGCGACTCACTGTGCGCCGCCCCCGCCAGGCTGTATGATGCTGCAATACCGAAAGTTTACCTCTGCCCCAGACTCCTAGGGACTGCGGGGTCTGGCTGGAGCTTGGTGGCCTGGCTTTTCCCAGCGCATTGGGCCAAAAGGAGGAGGGGTGTCGCCCCAAGAACCGACTGGCATTATTGGAGAGGTACTCACTGTGAAACAAACTGCGTCCATAGATCATGTCTGTGCGTTACACCAGAGGCTCCAATCTCCACTAATTCCATTTAGAAACGGGAAGACTTCAGTGGTGGGGAGAGGAAGAAGTCCAAAGGTTTCAAATATGCAAACCACGAGCAAAATACAGTGGGGGGAAGCAAGAGAGGAAAGAAAGCGATAGGAACTGGTCTGTCTTCCGCCCTTGGCTTGCTCTCGCCCTGGCTTGCTCTCTCAGCACAGCGAAGCCAGCATCCCCACCATGACGCTCACATCACACCCTGGCGCCAACCGCCACCATCAGCACCACCACCAGCAGCACCCTCCTCCTTTGCATCATCGCCACCGCCGCAGCTGTCAGGAGGACGCGGCGGACAGTCTGCGCGCGGGCGGCTGCAGGCACCTGGCGAGCCCCGGTGCGCCCGAAGCCGGGACCCGACCTGGTCCCTGCGACGGATGGCGCGAGGAGGGGGCCGGTCCGGATCGACGGCAACGATAGGGCAGGCGGCAGCAAAGGAGGCGGCAAGGGCTTGCTCAGTCGCCAGTCTCATCCACCACGAGCAGCAGGTCGGAGCAGCGTCGCCGGGAGGATGCCCATCCGCAGCCCTGCTCTCTCCAGCCTTTGGGGGTCTTCTGCTGAGGCATTGAAGGCAGGGAAGCAGGCGTCCGTCATGGGCTCGCCGGGCTGCGCGCCACCTCTGCGATCTAGCAGGAAAAGGAGCCTGAGGGTGGGTGTCAGGGGCGGGGTTGGGGG
>NW_008353490.1:2622418-2628316 GCF_000622305.1 Nannospalax galili
GGGAGGCTCGAGGGGGGTGGTCGGGAACACCGGGGTGGTTAAAGGGGGCGGGGAAGGGAGGGAGAGGAAGAGCAGGGAAATGGCAGAGTTACCAAGTGAGCGCCTTAGTCATAACCCTGGATTGCACGACCCTCCAGGAAGCCCAAAACTGGGGTGAGAGTGGGGAGCAGCGGGCAGCTCGTGCCCCCAGGGCCGGTGCTTGGCGGAATGGGGCGGCGGCGAAAGCAAGGACACTACAGAGGCTAAGATCATGGGGGAGGGGGAGGGGGAGGGGGTGAAAACCAAGCTGGGATTCTTCACTCCTCCAGCTCCTGGAGAAGGGGCAAGAAGAGAGCTTCGCAAATTCTCCCCAGCATCTCAGTGGAGGATTAAAGGCGTGGGTGGGGAGAGGCCATCCTGAGAAAATGCCCTTTAGAGTTTTGTTCCTCGTTTTTAAAGGTTAGAAATTGTGGTGGGCCTGTCTCCCATCCCTCAAACTGGAGCTCTCTAGCCGCTTCTCTTCTAGAGGGCGAAGACTTCGCCTTTTATTCAGCCTCAGAGAGGAAACCCTGGCGCTGGAGAAAAAAGCGAGTTGTAAAAGTTTCGAGATTAATTACTGGGCAGGATACCGAGGCCAACCGCACCAAATTGCTCCTGAAAAGACTTAGCCTCGTGAAATTTACCTTTCTCCGCAAAATGCTCAAATCCATCCCAAAGCAAACACACATCCCAACACCTACGGACGCACGCACGCACGCTGCGCGTGAAGAAATGAGTTACTAGAGAAACAGCCGGAAGAGCCCCAGTTTGTAAAAACACCAATAAAGGAATACGAAATAACTAAACACGAGGCAGTACCCCTGCGGGGCTGGAGCACGGGGGATTCTGGAGTCCCTCCACAAATGCTGCGGCACCTCCTACCTACCCATGGCCCGGGTATCCGCGTCCTGCCCTCTGACCCACCCTGAGTTGACCACCGGGGCCGCGGCAGGACCCCGTTCTGAGCGGCCTCAGGAGGTTGGTGACACTTGGGCGCCTGCAGCACCACTTCTACCAGGCGCCAGCTGGGGATGGTGGCGGTGAAGAACCAAGGGTGGGAAGAACCAGTGAGGCAGACAGCAAAGTGATGCCCACCGCCAAGAGCGTAATCACCTCAAAAGGCCAAGGAGAAGACAATAAAAGGAGACACTGGAGGACCGGGAATGGGTGCTCCCGCCATGCACCTGCTGCTAAGGCCCTGAGACTTCCCACGCCCTGAGACATTGCGCGGGTGTGCACCGTGTGTGGTTGCATGCAGCGATCCTTCCCACACGTTTCCATCACCGAGCTGGAAAGGGTGGGATGAAGAGATCTGGGATGGGATGAGGAATAAATAGCGACTCCCAAACCTGGGGGCGGGGACTAACACCGGAGTGCAATCTCTAAGACTAGGGCTTCTGGTTCCTGGATCTTCAGGAAACTACAAGTCCTTAATGTTGTGGTAAAGTGACCAAGAAAAGGTGTGTGTGTGTGTGTGTGTGTGTGTGTGTGCATGCGCGCGCGCATTTACACAAGATGGGTAGTTGTGGCCTAGAGGGAGGGAAGGAGCTGGAGAAATTGAGAGCCAGCAAGCTAAAGGGGGAGAGACAGAGAGAAAAAGAGGGACAAAGAGAAGAGAAAAGAGGGAGAGAGGAAGGGAGCGAGGGACGGAGGGAGGAACGAAGGGAGACAGAGAAAGAGAAAAAACAGGAGAGAAAAGGAACTGCACGCCCTGCAGCGAACCAATTCCTCCTGAAGTCAGGCCAGTGAGAGGAGCTACAAGCCTGGTAAAAGGAAAGCTGTGCGCATGGGTGCAGAGCTGATGAAGCTCTGCACTCAAACCTATTTGCAGATGCTCTGGGGACACCTGCAGCAGGTCCCAAGGAAGTCCTGTAATCCATGTGCAATTCTTGTACCAGCCAGGGGTGGGGGTGGGGGACTGTAACCTAGTCAAGGCAGTTTTACTAAGGAAGAAATCCCCCAACTGTGAAAAAGAAAAAGCTATGTTAACAGAGTAATGGACACATGACAAAGAACGCCTGTGAAAGGCTTTTCTGAAATCAGATCACTTCTTTTGGTAATGGTGGACTTGACAAATGGCCAGTGACTTGAGATGATAACTGAATATGTGAACCCTTCTTAAGAGGAAGTGGCCATTATTTGTCAGATCCAAAATGTATCAAAATAAAATGTATAAATGTATCAAATATATGCATCAAAAATAAAATTATTCCAAAAAAGGTGGCAACATTTAAAATTGTTTTTGACTAGAGAAATTTATCACAAGTTGAGCCCAGGGATGTGAACTTTCTTTAATTACTAAACTCTATCCAGGTACCCCTTTATTTCCTGTTTGCCCAGGTTGTTTGCCCAATTCAAAAATTTTGTACCCAGGTCAGGGAAGTGGTCACTGCAGGTTTTCCTAGATGGGTGGTCCTTGTATTGGAAAGGGGAAAGGGGGAGATGTAGAGAAATGGTTCACTGGTTAAGAGCTTTGACTGCTCTTGCAGAGGACCAGGGTTCTATTCCCAATAACCATATGTCAGCTAACATCTGTCTAACTCCAATTCCAGGGAATCCAGCGGCATCTTCTGACCTCCCAGTTCATGGCAGCGATGCAGCTACATGCATGCAGGCAATAAACTCACAGGAGTAAAATAAAATAAAATAAAATAAAATAAAATAAAATAAAATATATAGGAAGGGGAAAGGGATACAGAAAATTCAAAAAAGAAATCCCAGGGTGGGAGGGAGGGAAAAAAGTAAGGGAGGGGAGGGGAGGGGAGAGGAGAAGAGAGAATAGAATCTGAACTTTTGTCCATGCCTTTGTTGGAAGTTAAATTCTCATAAATAGTGGTCTGTCTGCTCTTCCATACCCAGGGCACTTCTGAGCAGTGCCTAAGACTGAACAGCTCCACACCTGCCTAGCCTAGTGCTGAAGGAGTGATCATGCCCTTCCTGCTAGCTCCCCCACCTAAGACAGAGCCATATTCTAGGGTGGTCCCTGAGGCTGAATCTGGACGGAGGACAGGGCAATCATTTTGCCTCCTTGAGCTTCCCAGGCCGCAGTTGCTTTCCTTGAAAATGCAGTTCCTTTTCCTTTGCAGCTCATGCACACTTGCTCTCAACCTTCTCCCTCAGCCTGTTTGTTTGACAAGCTGCCCTCTCATTCTTGAGTCCTTTGAATCACCTCTTGCTGAGCAATGCTACCTCTCTGCCAGGTGCCCAGAGGTTCTTTATTATTGTTTGTTTGTTTTTTATTGTTTGTTTTTGTTTTTTTTTTTCTTTCTGAGAAAAAGGAAAATATGGTGAAAAGCTCAGCTTCTCCAAGACAAAGCTATGAATACCTATGGTCCAATTACAGAATGTGGTTACTTTGTAAAGAACACCCAATAAACAGCTTTTATAAGTTCAGCTAACCACCCTAGAAGAAGGCACTCTGCTGTGGTTCTCCAAGGTTAAAACTGAAGTAATGAATATTATAGGAGATGGTAAAAATTAAAAACATTTTGGATCCAAGCTAAGTCATTAGTTTCCTCTTAGCTTACACATATAAACAAGAAAACGTAAGAAAGTGTCCCCAAATCTTAAATGAATTGTTGGGTGCCTTCATAATCCAAATGCAACCATTTACTTACATGCACATATTTCTCAAGAGAAAATGAAGCCCCAGGTCCACTGTGGTCCTTCATTAATTCCATCCACTCTACTGGGACATACCAAGCTTTCTCTTTCTGTTGCTAAAAGAGGCAATACTACAAAAGCTAAAATAGTGTTTTGGATGCATACCATCTCACGTAAATATTTTATTACTAAGTAACATATTAATTTTTTTGTATACTAATGATATGTAAAGGTTTGTTTTACTCATTTTCTGACTCATCAATATCCAAATCATAGTTGTATTAGCTTCTTTTCTCATTTCTGTGGAAAATAGCTAAAAAATGTAAGTTAAGGAAGATTATATCTCAGATCACAGTTGAAGAGTACAGTTCATCATGGTGGGGAAGGCATGACCACCGGAGTCTCAGACAGCTGGTTACATTGCTTTTGCAATCAGGACACAGAAATAGGTGAGTGCAGGAACTCAGCTTGTCTTCTCCCTAGTCCTCTTTGACTCAGTTCAGGACTCTAGGCTATGGGAATGCTTCTGTCACATTCAAGGTAGATCTTTTCTTGTAGGGATTCTTTTTGGTTCAATGTGTAAAAGGAGGCAGTTCATTCTGATGGGGTAATCATGATGGCAGGAGTGTGAGATGGCTTGCCACATTGCATGCACAGGAAATGAATAGAGATAAATGTTGGTGCTCAACTCACATTCTGCTTTTCATTTTTTAAAATTCAATTCAGGAATCCAGCTAATAATGGGATGTTACCACCTTCAGTATCTTCTCAGTTCAATATCTCTGGAAACATACAAGCAGACATGTCCAGAAATATGTCTCCTAAATGATTCTAAACCCAATCAATAGCCTGGGGGAGATGGCTCAGTCAGTAAGGTGCTTGGTGTATAACCATAAGGAGCTGAGTTTACATCCCGAGCACCCACATTAAAAAAAAGCCATTTCTAGCAGTATGAGCCTGTAGCTTCAGCAATGGGGTTTGCTGGTCAGTTACTACAGCTGATCATTGAGCTCCAGGTTCAGTGAGAGACCCTGCTCAATAAGCAAGGCTGAAACAACCACAAATCTTAACCTCTGACCTCCACTTGTATGCTTACACACATATATGTGCATCTGCATACATGTGATCATGTACACACATGTACAACCCACACAAACAAAAAATAAATTAAAACACATGCAGTTAACTTGACAATGAAGATTAATTACAATAGTATTAAACTGTTTACCATGAATTATTGTAATATTGCCTACCAAATACTACAGCTGCAATGCAAAGCTAATTTTTAACCAATTTTAATAACATCATCTCTCTTCAAGTATCTGTAGGTATGTTTTGACAGCATAGAAAGTCTTCATAAGATAGAAAGTACATCAAAGTCCTTGAATTCTCATGTTTAAACAGGATATTTTATCATCAAAAGTATGGAAATAAAAAATATGGTTTCATTAGAACAACAACTACTTTTGAATTGCTAGTATCACAATTACTAACCTTTTGTGGACAAGAAGAATTATATTGCAGTGATTATGTATTATTGTCTCTTTAGAGGGAATGTGAAAATAATAAAAGCAATCTCACGATCCATTAGCCTCTACTGAGGTATTAAAATGTTATTTGCATTTTGACTGATATTTAACAATAACTTATGAAAATAAGATTTGGTAGCTGGCAAGATGGCTCATCAGGTAAAGATACTTTCTACATAAGACTGGCTACTGAATTCGATTCCCAGATCACACACAAAGATGGAAGGAAATTTGTCCTTGGCCTCCACATGTGTGTCATAGAACCTAAAATTCTTGAGTTCTGTTGCAGTTATATTTCTTTCTAAAGTGATGACTTCTAATGGAATGAGAATAAAAACAGGCTATGAAAAGCAGCAACAGTCACAGTCCGAAGGAGTCCAGAATGTTGTCCTTACAGAGTTGTTGGAGGGGTAGGTCTTTGTCAGCAGGATTGGTAGAGAAAAGAGAATACAAGTTCTATATATGAATAGGGTACAACTTTCGTTAATTTATTTTTAAAGGACATTTTGTTGTTATTGTTTTCTTAGAATTTGTTTTTTTTCTTTTTTTGACATTTTATTTTTTTAATTTTTTAAAAAATTATTTATTTAATAACCACAGACTTAGAAGAAGCACTTCATTACATCAGCATTGACATATTCAATAACAATTTTCTGAGCAAGGATGTATCTCTTTCAAAATTGGCTGTACATTTTTAGGTTTACAATTAAATCATTGTAGAATATTATACTCAGTATAAACCCTATAA
>NW_008353490.1:2628625-2636103 GCF_000622305.1 Nannospalax galili
AATTGGCTGCAAGTTTCTAGGTTCACAAGTTGAATTAATACAGTTATACAATATTGAACTCAGTATAAGCCCTGTAAGATGTAAAATTGAGTTTTTTAACCTTTAAAAAAGATCTCCATTTCATTTGTAGGCTGGGAGGCATGCTTTTGTACTACAAGAGCTGGTTATTCATATAGAATTGTGAGAAGTGAACTACTATCTGAGTTAGCATCTGAGAGGATTGAGTCAGAGGATATTAATTTATAACTGGAAAGCACAGGGAAAGTCTTTTGATGCAAAGCTTATATAAGCTTCCACTTTTGAATTATGTTGTTTCTTTAACCCTATTTGGAATAACTTCTGCTTTCTTTAGCTAACCTTTAATCCCAGTACATGAGAAGCAGAGAAAAGCATTTTTTTTGTGAATAAGGCCAGTCTAGTCTACATAACAAGTTCCAGGCCAGCTGGGTCTACATACAGCAAGACCCTGTCTTAAAGCAATAAAAAACAAAATTCCCCATAGGAGAAGCTGGAGAGATAGCTCCGAGGTTAAGACCACTGAGACTGCTCTTGCAGAGGCCCAGGGCTCAGTTCCCAGCACCCACATGGTGGTTAACAACCATCTGTAACTCCAGTTCCCAGGCATCCAATGTCCTCCTTTGGCCACCAGGGACACTCCAGGGACATATGTGGCATATGTGGTACACTTACATACATATCTACAAAACACTCATACACATAGAGGAAAAATAAATTTAGCCAGATATGATGGCACACACCTTTAATCCCAGAAATCAGGAGATTGACAGATCATTGTGAGCTTGACAGATAATTGTGAAATTGAGGCCACCTGGAGTACATAGTGACATAGTGAGTTCCAGGCCACCTGGAGCTACAGTGAGACCCTGTTTCAAAAAAATAAAATAAATAAATAAAGCAAAGAAAAACAAATAAATAAAAAATAATCAATAGAAAATTAAAAGTATTCTCATAAGGGATGGAGGGCTAGGCAGATAGCTTAGAGGATAAGAACGATTTTTGTGCAAGTGTGAGGACTTAAGTTCATATACTCAGAAACCATCTAAAATGCCAAACATGGCCACAGGTGCTTGTAAACCCAATACTGTGGAAGGCAGAGCCAGGTAGATCATTCAGGCTTGCCACCAGCCTTGCTTCAGGCTCAGTGAGGGGTCATGTCTCAAAGGAATATGGGAGAGAGTAACTGAGCAAGATCTGATGTCTGATTCTGGCCTCAGCATATAGGTATGTATACAACATACACACACACACACACACACACACACACACACACACACACACCAAACAGGAAAGTCCTGATTGATCCAAAACTAGTCTTTCCTCAATGCCAGCAGTCTACTTAATTACAGTAATCAACTGATAAGCACTCATCATCTAAAACTCCAAGCCGTGTAGACAGTGTCTCCACTACTTAACATTCCCTTTGCACTAACAGATGTTTTACATTTTTAATTAATATTTTACTTTATTATTTTAATTTAACTTTTGATGCTGGCAATCCAACCCAGGGTATCATGCATGGTGGGAAAGTGCTGGGTTCCCAACCTTGACCTCCATCACAGTATCACACACACTGGGAAAGTGGTTCATCTCTAGACCGACAACACCCATCAATACATCAACACATTTTTCAACAGAGTCTCACTATGTAGTTCAAGCTGATGTTGAACTCATGATCCTCATGCCTCAGCCTCTGGAGTCCTGAAATTATAATCCTATACCACCATAATCAGCCTTTATCAACATTTTTATGATACTCATTTTGGTCATTCAGGACACAAAATAAAATAATGTATTGGGGTTTATTCACCTGGCATCCATACAGATTTTAATAACAAGCCTGATCTTACTTCATCTTAATTATTTTAAAAATGAAGAAAATGTCTCTGACTGCTGCAAAATGAGCTTCCACAACTGGTCACACGTGGACATGGTTTATGAATTGCCCAGGCCTAAGGGACACATCTGCAATGCAACCTCTACACCTAAGGCTCATGGAACATAGAGCAGGGATAAAGAAGAGGACACTAATGAATCTCCCAGTCCTCAATAATGAAGCTCCCTCATGCAGGGGAGGGCCAAGAACACAAAAGATCACAAATGGTCAAAGTGTAGAGATCAAGAGTCTGCTAAACAATGATCCTTGGACAGGACCCTTTTATTAAACTCATCCACCCAAGGCTCAGGGACCACAGTGGAAGAGGGAGTGGAGAGATTGTAAGAGCCAGGGAGGATGGGCATGACCATATAGAAACAGTCCTACAAGCTCCTGAGAACCTGCTCATATGATTCTATGTCATACATAGAATATATGCATACAGTAGTCCCATGTTATACATAGAAGGTGTCAGCATTCAGTAATCCCATGCAAACTCAGGCAGAGTAACCCAGCATAGAGCTGGAAAAATTAACAGCAGACCTCAATCTTATCTAAAGGAATGTTGGCAAATGATTACTGCTAGATGAGGAAGAGCTGATCTTCCTAAAACAAGGGACTCTAGATAGGCTGACTAGACTCAGTGGATGGACTTGCATTGGGGAAAGGGTAGGGGCAGTGACAACACTAGTGGACAGTGATAAGGATGACCAGGGTATATGGGCTCCAGTGGGGGAGGCTATGGGATGGTGCTGGTGAGGATGCAGATATTGTTTGAGATGTTCTGTATGAAATACACACACACACACAAAAATCAATAAAAAATGAAGAAAATGAAGACAGAGGGTGCAGTTGTTTTAATGTCACTTTATTTTAGCGTATCTGATAGAGTCCTAGATCTTCCAGATTTCTGCAGCAAAAATGCAAGATTGTTTGGAATTGTCTCCTTTAATTTTAATGAAAGGCTAATGTTTCCTATACTTTTCAACTTGTTTGCAACTAGCCAAAGCATCACTAGAAACATGCTGGATTAATAAATATCCATGATGGTTGATACATAAGTAATAGTCCAGGGGCTAGAAAGATGGTTCATCTTTTAAGAGCATTTTCTGCTCTTGCAGAGAACCGAGGATTCGTTTCTGAACAAACATGATGGCCCACAACTGTCCATAACTCTTGTTCCAGGGGATCTGATGCATTTTTCTGGTCTCCCAAGACTTTGTACAATATGGGTGCACTTACATGCACACAGGCAAGACACTCATACACAGACATACAAAATTAAATTTTTTAAAACAATTTTAGATTATTTAAATGCAATCTATAGGAGAATAAGAAGAATGAACTCGGGAATATTTTGCTTAAGGGCAAGGTGTGGTGGCACACACCTTTAATCCCAGCATTCAGTAGGCAGAGGCAAGCAAATCTCTGTGATAAGAAAGCCAACCTGGTCTACATGGAAAATTTCAGGTCAGCTGTGGCTACAGGGAGACCATGTCTCAAAACAAACAAAGAAACAGACATAAAAGAATATTGTGCTTAAATTTCTGGTCTTTTGATTAGTAGATACATAACAAACACTTCAACTTTCTTAGCCCATTTGTTCTCATCTGTAAATCAACAAACTTAAAGCATGGAATCATTTAATAATTAAATGCAATTACATATAAAATACTGACTGTTATGACCATGATATGTAAATAACTATTGCTATACATATTAACAGAGTGATCAGATAGTTTTATCATAACACATGGAAGTAAATCCACACAGACCTAGCAACAGGTAATATCTATACCTGTACCTATGTATCTGCACTTATTAAACTATCACTGTCCATATCAATACTTATATCTAGCTATGTATTTAGACCATCCATCCATAGTCTTTGTGATTTAATATAACAATGCTGTGTTAAGTTTCTCTTGTGAAAATATTTGTGATACACAAGCTAAAATGAAGAAATGTAGTTTTGACTTACAGGTTGAGTTTTCAATCCATAGTCAGTTGACTTCACTGCCTTTTGGGGACTGTGATGGTTTAAATAAAAATGTCCCCCATAGGGTCCAAGTATTCAGACATTTTGTCCCCAGTTGGTAGTCCTGTTTTAGGAGGTCTTAAAAAGTGTGGCCATGCTGGAGGAAGCAAGTCACTGGGGGTGAGCATAGAGAGTTCTTAAGCCTCGCCAGATGCTGATTTCCTGTGTTGTTTCCTGTGCCTGCTTGAAGCTGTGAGAGATTGGCTTCTGCTCCTACAGCCACCTCTGCCACCATGCCCCCTGTCATGACGGACTATAGTCTTCCCCTGTAACTGTAAGTTAAATAAACTCTTCCTTTCATAAGTTCCCTTGGTCATGGTGTTTCTATCACAGCAACAGAAAAGTGACTAATACAGGACCAGCAGTGATTGTGTGCTGCAGCAAAGCACACAACTGATGGAGCCAAAAAAATGAGAGAGGAAGCCAGAGTTCTAATATCTAATATCACTAATTATCTAGGTTCCTCCTAAAGGAGGACCCATCTCCTCTCAATAACTCCACAGGCTGTGGATCAAGCATTCCACAAATGGCTCTTTGGGTATTTAAGTCTCAAAAAAACAAAGCATGCTGATAAATACCTGAGCCAAGAAAGATTGGTGTATATTACAGCCATCTCAGTAACAAAATAATGTGAGAAACTCTACAGGAAGTCTTTAGTTGCAAAACCTTTGGAAAGGTTAGGACCCTGAGTATGAGTTTTCTAAAGGAAATTTTTATATTAATCACATGATCTTTTTAAAAAACAATTTATTTATTATTTTTATTTTATATTTATGAGTGTATTGCCAGCATGTATGAAAGTGCACCCATGTCCTGCAAAGGACATGGAAGACAGAAGAGGGCATTGGATCCTCTGCAACTGGAGTTAAGGAGGATTGGTAGCTGCCACGTGGGGGGTGGAAACCAAACTTGGGTCCCCTGAAGAGCAGCCAGTGTTCTTAGCTGCTAGTCAACTCTCTAGCCCCTAATCTCGTAAACTCTTCCTTATATTGCTTGATGCTTGTGGCTTCATACACACTTTGTGTGCTTCCAGCAATTTCACTGTGATACTTCGAGTTGGGCAAAAATGTCTTTGGGAATGTCTGAATTTCTATTACCAAATTGAAGAATTACCAGGTATGCTTTAGCCCTAGATCATGTTGGGGGTCTTCACTTTATTTATTTATTTGTGGAGACTGTTATTTCCCCTTTGAGAGGCCATGTTTCTCACTGAACCTGATGCTCATTGATTAGGCTAGGCTGATTGGCCAATGAGCTTCATGAATCCACTTGTCTACTTCCTCTCCTCTGCAATACACATCAAGACTGGAGTTACAGGCACAAGTCACCATATTTGGCTTTTTAAGTAGATTCTGGAGATCCAAACTTAGGCCTCAGTGTTTGCAAGGCTAGCATTTTACAGACAGAGCTTATCTCCCAGCCCAGTTCTATTAGTCTTTAAAGTTAGCATGCAAAGTAATGGGTTCCATTATAGCACCTTGACACATAATTTGTTGCTTTTGTTCCTCTTTGCACACCCCTCCCATATACCCTTGCTTTCCCTGTCCTGTCCTGCTGGTCCCCTTCCCTTCTCCTCCCTGAGAGCCTTCTGCTCTCTTTCTTTCTTTCATCTTTCTTATTTATTTATTTATTTATTTATTTATTTATTTATTTATTTTGGTCTCTTTGAGACAGGATCTCTCTGTAGCCCCAGCTGGCCTGGAACTCACTACGTAGACCAGGCTGGCCTTGAATTCAGAGAGCCACCTGCATCTGCCTTGGGAGTGCTGGGATTAAAGGCATGTGCCACCACACCCAGCTCCTTCTGCTCTCTTAATAGCACTACTTTCCCTCTTTTCTAGTTTCATGATCTACACCTACATTAAAATTTATTATCTACAACTGAGAAGAAACATGTGGCTCTTTCTGAGTCTGGCTTATTTCAGTTAACATAATAATTTCCAGTTCTATCCATTTCACTTCAAGATAAAGGTCAGAACTTTATGAAAACAACTCTACTAAGGAGTAATTTAAAAATTATCAAATTGAATTACATCAAATTCAAAACTTTGTACAGTAACTGGAAGTGGTGGCATACACATTTAATTTCAGCTCTGGAGAAGCAGAGACAGGTGGGTCTCTGTGAGTTCAATGCCAGCCTGCTCCACATAGTGAGTTCCAGGTCAGCTGGGGCTACAGGAAGACTCTGTCTCAAAAAGACACACACAAAAAACACTTTGTACAGCAAAGGAGACAATAACCAGAGTGGAAAGACCATGTAGATGATGGGAGGAAAATTTTCTTAATGATATATTAAGACTTTTTATGTAAAACTATAACTAGCACCCCCCCAATAAAAACCTCCTGATCAATAAATTACCTGATGAATTCAGCTGGCAGTTCTTCAGAGAAGAAAGTCAAAGGCCTAATAAATGTTTGAAAAAATTTGTTCTTTATTGGACATCAGGAAAATGAAAAGTACAACTACTTTGAAATTCCCTCTTATTCTTGTAAGAATGACTACCATCAAGATAGTTAGTAACAAAAAAAGAGAAATAATGGGATAGGAAGCGTAAAGCAGGGTGGGGAATGGGAGGACATGGCAGACGAGGGTGTAATGGGAAGGATAGCTAACACTAACCTTATCATCATCCTTATGCAACTATGAACCCTGTGAGCTGCAAGAACAACTGGAGCTTGGCAAGTACCACTGGTGCAATAGTGGTACTGAATGTTATAGGTATAACCAACCACTTTCTGATTGGATTTAAGACCTGCTTCACAAAATGGAGCCCATATCTGGCACTGTTATAAGGCCAAAAACCTGTGGCTAGACAAACCACGGTCATAGAGGAGAACTTACTAGTATTACTCTGCTAAATAAACATAGTATTTAAATAACTCCTAATGACTTATGCTTATATTCATAGATTAGTGCATCTTTTCTTGCAGCATGGTGATTAATAATAAGACCTACTACTGATTAAATTTCAGTGAATAAGAAACTATGGAGTTCTTGGCCCTAAATGGGACACCTACATCACAGTTTCTCCCAAGGCTCAGGATATATGGGGCAGAAAGATTGTAAGAGCCAGTGGTGGTAGATGAATACAAGGAAATTATGTTTTATGGACACAGCAGGACAGTTGCACATATGAACCCACAGGGCTTGTGACAAGCATGAACAAGTCTTATGCAAGCCCAAGTCAGACAAAAGCACAGCATTGGATGGAGATGGTGGGCAATAAGCCCCAGCTTTGACTGTGCCTCTATTGGCAATTGGCAATTGGATTTCTTGGCTGCTGGGAGAGGTAGGGAGAGTAAGTTTTCTTTTAGAATGCAGTGTCTGGTAGGTTGACCAGACACCAAAAGATGAATCTCTATGCAAGATCATTTGGGGAACAAAAATTTTTAAAATTAGTAGGCATTAAAAAAAGAAAAAATAACAAGAGAGAGCATGAAGTGGGGATGTTAGCTGAGTGGAGGTTAAGGCAGAGCAAGGGTCTGAATTTGGTTAGAATATACTGAATGAAATTTCCAAAGAACCAATAAAAATATTCAAAAAAG
>NW_008353490.1:2636261-2652710 GCF_000622305.1 Nannospalax galili
GGTGTGTGCCACTGAGTCTGATTCAACCTCATTCCTTGTATCCATGCTTTGCACCCTTTACTCCATTTTCATGCTATTTGCAGTTCCATGATTGTCTCCTACTATATATATATATATATATATATATAATTTTCGCATTCTCTTTTAGCCAAGTTGTCAGGACTTCATTTCTTAGTCTGCAAACCAATGCCACTTGCTTTATAAAACAGTTTCCTGTAGCCATGCTTCTCCTCACCCCTCAGGTACCACATAGGAAGAATTATTCCTATGCAAAATCTTCATGGCTCTCTTAAACTGTTCACCAACATGCTACGGTGACTTGTCTCTGCAGGCGGCATCAGCTGCAGGGAGCTTCTGAATGGACATGTTTGGTGGCTTGGTGCTTTGTCACACACGCCCTCATTTTCTTCTACTCCCTCACAATAATTCTCATCCTCCACTACTTTCCATATGGGACAGCTCTCACCACATGGTAATAGTAGGTTATGTACACTTTTTGTGATGGTTTCTGACTCATAAGAAAGCAGAAATGGAATCTCCGAGGTCAAGGCAGGCATACACCTAGAGCAGACTCACTATCAGTTCTGTCATATTCAACTGATATTGCAGTCCTAAGGTTTACTAAGATTCTAGAGAATAAGAAATAATAGAATCTACCAGCAAATGGTCACACTGTACAGCACGAGGATTTGAGATATTATAGAGGCTGTATAATATAATCCACCACTCCTGACTCATTGTTAGTAGTAGTCTAAAAGCACAAGGGTGTGGGGGAGGTAAGTGTAAAACGAAGGGAAAAAAGGGTGTGTGACACTGCAGAGCTGTAGAGTAGTGTCTAGGTACTCGGTGAAGGGATAGCAGAGTGTAGTGATAGTGTGGAATGAAAAGACAGAACACAGGTACTCAGCCAAGGAGCAGTAGGGTGTGATGACAGCATGGAGCTGTAGACATTGTACATTAGTAGTCAGCCAAGGCACAACAGCATGTGTGATAGTACAGCAATAAAGACAGTACACAAGTACTCAGCGAAGGGACAGCAGGGTATGATGACAGTGCAGAGCTATAGATACTGTTCACAAATATTTATCATCTACTCCATTTAAGGATGAAAATTTACAAAGGAAGAAGGAATCCCTGCGACAAAATAGTACCTGGGACAGGGTGGGGGGGTATACAGTTATGCGGACTAGTTAAATGAAGTCAACACCTTATTCCTGTCCTGAGGCCCACTCCAAACTTTCATTCTGTAAACTCAAGTAAAGAACAAGCATAGACTTTGATTTTTGTCTTTGTGTTGTTTTCTTTACATAAGTATCACCACCAAGAGAGCTTCTTGTTGCAAGTGTCTAAGAAATTATTTCATAATTAATGTATAAGAGCTCTGAAGGGAAAACCTCACATAATACTTATACACACATAAGAAAAAATGGTCACTAAAATGAGAGGCTATTGACAACCACAAGAAGTTATAAAGGTATGACAAAAGGTTTTCAGTTACAGCTGGAATAAGTACTTCTTCCCTGTCTACCTGCTGCTTTAGAACATGAGTTTGATATGTCTCCTAAAGGAATGTGGAAGGTTACTTCCCTGTTGCCTAAATCTAGGCTTGCCCATGTGACTTACCTTGACAAATGAGACTTTAGCAAGAGTGATACAAGTAGAAACTTGATAAGTGCTTACAAATGTGGGCTTTATTCCTGCTGCTGAGAAGTTTCTCTGTGTTCCTAGAGAAACATGTTATATCCTTTGGGAATAGGATGACTATAAAGATCATAGATGAGTCATGCTAACAGAAAGCTCCAGACTGAGTGATAAGCCTCCTAGTCAACTGCTGTTGGTGTTTGAAAAGAACTTCAGGAACTGGTCTAAGATGCCCACCACTAGATGAGATATTGAAGGTGCTCTACCTGGTAAAATCATATAAAATTTATTCAGCTGAGTCCTGTTCAAATTGTCTCTCCTCCCAAGACACAAGCAAATTAACTGGTTATTACTTTAAACCACTAAGGTTGGGAATGGATCCCAGCAATAGTTGTGATACAAAAGCAAAATACATTGAGATATTAGGTACAATAATGATCATTGCTGAAATGGACGTTTAAAAAAAATCAGTAGATGGACTTGAATGCATAAATTTACAGTACTTTTCTGTTGCAGGCAAACACATTGATCGGTATGTGCGTAAAGATAGAAGGTTATGCTTAGATTTCAGAATGAAATATGGATAAAATAATAATTAGAGAAGATATATTTCAGCAAATAACACAATTTAGAGTCATAAGAACTCAAACTCAAAGACATATAGAAGCTAAACAAAGTTTTTGAATAAAGATACACATCTAAAATTACAATAATAACATTTAGTAAAAAAAAGGACAAAGAATACTTTAAAAAGTTTATGATGAAGTAGAGAAAAAGAAAATGAGTAGTGATGATCTCAGAAAGGATGGTGGTCAGGTATGGGAACATGTTTTTCACAGGTAACACTGTGTCCAAAGAGCCAATGGAGATGTAACATCAGAACTTTAAAGAATATACTCTCAAAATTTAAAGTTGGTATGTATGTAAACTTGCATTTAGATTCAAGAAAAGAAAGTAAGTTACTTTTAAGTGTTCCCAATCCAGAGAAATTTTAGGCCAAGTACAGCAGCAAGACAAATGACCTCAGAGGGTATTGTAACCCAGGCTGTAGATAAGTGAAAGTCTAAGGAAAATACATATTTCCAACTGATATGTAAGAACATTAAATAAAGATGTGTGTATAGAGAAAGATTCAATATATACATATATAAGGATACAATATATGCCTATGTATGTTGCATTAATAGAGATTGGATGTATAGACAAATGTAAGCTTATTCTAGATCTAGTCATATCTATGTTAAAACTTTGTGTACATAGAATAATTCTAGACATTGGAGACAGCATTATGATAGCTGTACAAATAAGCTATGTCATCACCATAATAAAACTGAATGTGAAATATACCTGTCAACTGAGGGAAATTCTGTTTGCTCAATGGAAGAGACTAGTAACAACAGAGATAACAAGACAAGCCAAAAAGCAAAATAAGGCTAACACAGATTTACAAAAGTAGCAAGATAACTTTGTTTGGAGCAAAGCAACTGTACAAATTAGTAAATAATACATTTTCAAGACTGACAGTATGCCACATGATTGAGGTCCCAGGTTACCTCTTGGAGTTTCCTCATGAATTTCCAAAGAAGAAGGCCTTTAGTTACTAGGGGTGTAATGAGGGTTGTTCTCTGTCTTCATTCATAGATTATACCGTATATTCAGTTTTCCTACCATGTATGTCCCTTCCCATTATGCATCTGATTTTAATCAGATGCATGCCCAGCTATGTATATATAGGTACAAAATGGTAAATAGATTCCTCCCTTTCAAATTTCTTTGAGGATCTAGTTTTGCCTTACCACTCATGCCTTCAAAACCAGTTTATTCCAGATCCGCTTGTCAATTCTTCCTACTACATTGGGACATATTTGAATAGAAGCTGTCTAATTTTGATTGTTGTTAGAGGGATGAAAAATGTATCCCATTGTCCAGAGAGAAGCATACATGTAGCTTGGAAGTCTGAGGGGTCCTGATGTGACTTGTTGCATTTTTAAGAGGGGGATTTGTATTTATAGTATGTGCAGGTAAAGGAACCAAGCTGCCAATTGCACTACTACAAAGTGCATGTGTGTGTGTGTGTGCAAAACTCAAACCAAGTAGAGTCTCAGGTTACTAGACTTTTCCCTATGCCTGCCTGTGTCATCATGGAAACAGAAAACATGAAAATGATGACTGAAATAATCATAAACATACACGGTTAAATGTGTCAGTGGATAGAACAGTCTGGTAAAATAAATCCTGTGACATCCATCACCATAATGGTAACAGCTGCGTTTAGCATAGTTAATGACATAATGATAAATGCCTGTAAAAAGATACCTAAATCAAATAATTATATTGGGTTGGCATTATATCAAGAAAATAGAATCAAAACAAAAAGAATTCAAAGGAAAAAGCTGCCATCAAATTTCCTGATAAACATTTAAGAAGAAAAAAATAGAAAGCAGAGTATGTCTATAACCACAAAAAGTGGAACTGTAGTCCTGTTCACTCTGTCTCAGCTGGCTAATGTAAATGCATACATAAATGAATGCATTAACAAGTGAACAATGAATCTCTGGACTGAAGATATCACACTTGAGGAATTTAAATATATTATTATCATTTTCACTCTCTCATTCTCTCTCTCTGTCTCTCTCTTTCTCTCTCTCTCTGTACAAGCATGGGCAGGCACATGCCACACAGCAAGTGAATAGACATCAGGTAATAATGTTCAGGACTTGGTCCTCTCCTTCCACAATGTTAAGGCTGGGTCTGTACTGTTTTACTGCCAATCTGAGTACTCCATGCAAGCTGACTCATGAGTTTCCAGTTGACTTTCCTGTGTCTGCTTCCTACTTTAATGTAGGAATACTGAGATTAAAGACTTGCACCATGGCATTCAGCTTTTTAGATGGGTTCCCAGGATCAAAGAGGTTACTAGGCTTTCATGGC
Organism: Nannospalax galili; assembly: GCF_000622305.1. Classification (NCBI taxonomy): domain Eukaryota; kingdom Metazoa; phylum Chordata; class Mammalia; order Rodentia; family Spalacidae; genus Nannospalax; species Nannospalax galili. The sequence goes on from NW_008353490.1 coordinate 2,640,834, forward strand.
AAGCACTTTTACCCACCAAACCAACTCACACACCCAATTCAAAAGATTATTTTATGAAACGTTTTATCTCCAGCAAGGTAACAACTGAGAATTTTTCTAAAAAGTGTTCTAAATAAAGCTTTTTTACAAAAAGCAAAAAATACAAAAATAATTTTAAGAAGTTAGTGCAACCTTGCCATGAAAATAAAATGTCCTGGGGCTGGAGAGATGGCTCAGTGGTTAGGAACAGTGACTCTTCTTGCAGGAAACCAGGGTTCAAATCCCAGCACCCACATGGCAGCTAACAACTGTCTGTAACTCCAGTTCTAGGGGATCCAACAGCCTCTTCTGTCTTCTACGAGCATTGTAAAACATGGGTGCACTTACCTACATGCTGACAATACACGAATACACATAAAATAAAAATAATAAATAAAATATTTGTACAAAAGAAAATACCCTAAATTCTAGTGTCCTGTTTTGCAACATTTTCCTCTTGGGCCTTACTATACCAGTCTAAAGTGGTATTGTGAGCTACTGGTAGCTGTGAACTTTTGTCCTGTGGGTTGTCTCAGGGCCTCATTACCTAGGCTCACAACATGGAAAATTAATTGCAGGCAGCAATCTGCCAATGACTGTAGAGTACTGATCTCCCTTATCATTCATGCACTGCAGGTAGGCCATGGATGCTGTAACCTGGCTTCCAGGGTTCTCAGCAAGAATAAGGACTCACTTTCTATAGCAATGACCTGCTTGGTAAGACTTACATGACTATCTTCCTCTCTTGAGGTCAGTACCTAATATCCTACAAGTATTTTCAGGAAGAACTCCCAAAATAAAAACATAGATGGTTATCACTGGGGCTATTGTACTAGTTGTCTGCTTTCATGAAGAGAAGCAAGCAAAATAATCCATATCAACAGATATGACATCCTGGATTATGATTATGCATGGGTGATTTACACTTTGTTGGTGGAAATGATTGAGTCAGGGAAGACTCCAGCAAGCTACAAGTTACAAGCAGAATATTTGAATAGAAAATAGAACAAATGGCCCTGGTTTATGCCCTATGTCTCACATTTCTGTATTTAATTCAGACTTTGCTAAGGAAGAATTAAGATGTTAAGGCCTGTGATGAAATTTCCATGGTGGTTACATTTGTGATTGTGGAACTTAGCATCCCTAAACCCTCTTGTTCAGTAAGAGTCTGTGCCACATGATTCTCCAACTTCAGACAGGTACCTGGAAGATGAAGTAACTTTATTTTCCTCAGTATCTGATCTTGCTTCTAAATTAAATTCCAGGTTACAATTGAACATAGATGGGGAAGTCTTGTCTCTGTTTCAGATAAATACGAGTTATTACCAGAACCTGAGAGTGGAGAATAGGTGTGCTCTATACCCTCAATATTACAGTCTATAAGCTATTATCTTCATGAAGCTTCAAGAAGCTACTGTGTTAGATTATTAGTAGTTTCTTTGCAGTACCTGCAGGTACCGTTGCTAAACTCAATTCTGAGTCACAGGAATGTCATGATATGAAAATTCTCTTATGTTTGTTTCTAACTTGTCCACATTTCCCGTCTATCCAAGCCTAGTACCTACAGACTGATTCCTAGACTCTTTGAATGTAGCTATTCATCTGTAGAGCTTATCAGGACTGGCCCAGCTAGAATATGTTGAGGTTCAGGCCTAGTCAGTGCACTAGAATTAGCAAATGAGAGAAGGAGTGATTTTTTTTTTTTTCGGTCTTTTTGAGACAGGGTTTCTCTGTAGCCCCAGCTGTCCTGGAGTCACTATGTAGACCTTGAACTCACAGAGATCCGCCTGCCTCTGCCTCCCTAGTGCTGGGATTAAAGGTACAATCATAAGTAGCCTGTCACTTTGGTTCATAAAGGTATTTACCATTATTTGAGAAAATAATTTAGTGTAAGAGTTCAGAAATAAGAAAGTAGATCTGCTTAGTCTATGGCACAGAATTTGGCTGCTATATTCCCTCCAATATCTCCTTTGCTCCATTTTATTTCCATAATTGGTTGAGGTATTTGTAGTTATATTTTTACTTCCAACAGATTTATTCTTCCTGAGCTTTATACTAAATCTAGAAATTTGTCTCAATTCTCAGTTTCAGAAGCATGCAGAATACAATTATGGTTTCTAAGAATTTAGGGGAGAACCACTGTATAACATCTATGTCAACTGAATAAATCTGTAGTCAAGACAATTGCTTTATTCGGTAGCTACCTCAAATTCTATTTTAATTTAATTTTGTGTCTCTCTAGTTATTGTGCAAATGGCACAGTTTTCCAGGGAAGATAACAGTCTTCGCTACTGGTTCTTTTCCTTTTTTCTTATTTATTTTTAAGCTTTTATTTTGTCTTTTTAAGATTCTGTATTGAATAAACAGAGAGTAGATTTGCAAAAGAGTGAGAGAGAAGGTCAGGTTGATTCATGAAGAGCCAGTGCACTGTACCAAAGTAACATTTCATACACAATCACAGCATGTTTTGCTTACCCAAGGCCAACTTAACTTAAAAAAATTGTCACCAATACAGATTGTTTTGAAAAAATAACAAATGTATGTTCTCTAAAAATTGATACACTAAATAATAGGAAAAATATTTTCAATAAAGGCAAAATAGATGATCATGATAGATGACAGATAAATGAAAGTTAGATAGGTGATCGATGACAGACAGGCAAAGCTGCTAATAATTAAATCGTTTGTTGAAATATACCTTATTTTTACTTGTCTGAATTTAATTTTACGTATTTATATCCATCTTTTTGAAGAAAGTTTCGCCCTTTAGAAACACAATATTGTAAGATGGAACACGTTCTTTTTACCTTTAACAACAAAGAATTTTTGTAATATATTCTTAGTGTATACCTTTGACTCATATTCTTTTATTTTAGGCACAAGACTCAGAATTCGTACTGCATACATATGGATAGAAGTGATTAGAAAGAAAATCTGTTCTTCTGGTATTCTGGTATGCTAGAGGTAAAAATTAAGAGTTGTCACTGCAAGCAGAGCTGGGAGAAAAGAAATAGAGGGTGAATCATGGCTTTTAAAAAGCATTATTAAAATTTAATATATGCATTTTCATTAAACAATAAAAATGTCATTGATGAACTTTGAATTCTTATTGATTTTAGAAAGCTACTGTGAAATACATCTGAAAATACAAATTAATACAGGCACTTAATTTTTTTTAGCTCTTATTATTTACAGTAATTTGTCCATGCTAACTCTTCTAAGACTACCTGAAATTATGAAATTTAACAGCTTCTCCTATAATTATTATTTCTAGTTCCACTGAGCATAAGTTTTACCATGCACTAAAGTCAGCCAATTTACATGTTGACATATATATTTAGCTGAACACAGAATTTCTACTTTCTTGATTCCTCTCAGAATTATGAATTTGTTGGAAAGTTTTTCTGATAATCTCTTTCAAGAAGATTTAAGAGGTATCAGGGGAAAATAGCATGAAACTATGTTGACTGTTGTTTTGTAGAAAATTTCATTTGATAAAGAAGCTAGGATGTATACACATACACAGATAATCTTGAAATTATCAATAGAATAAAACATAACATTTATGAAGTTAATAAAGATCAAATTGTTTTTCTTATCCTGAATCATGTTGAAATAAAACAAATGAACTACAACAGGACTTGCTTTCAGAAGGTTTTATAGGCATGCCAGATTTAAAGGATCATGCTACATTTTAAAAATTATTATTTCTATTTGTATGTGTATGAGTATATTGCCTGCATGTGTGTAAGTGCACCTGTGTCATACAATGCCTGTGGGACTCAGAAGAGGATGTCAGATCCTGTGGAACTAGAGTTACAGATGGTTATTAGCCACCACGTGGGTACTGGGAAGCAAACCCATGTCCTCTGCAAGAGCAGCCAGTGCTCTTAACTGCTGACCCATCTTGCTAGCTCCCTTGATACAGTTTTTGATGATGTTTCTATACATTTCAAAGCTACACAAATCTTATAATTGATAGTTATAACATGCCTTTTTTGAAACAGAGCTAGTTATGTAGCCCAAGCTGACTTTGAGCATATCATCCTTCTGCCTTGGCATCCCAAGAGCTGGGATGACAGGCACATGCTACCATGATCTGAGGATAATAGAGAACATTCTTTGTGTGGTGTTGCACTAAATTTTCCCCTTACTGCTCTTGCCCTCACTCACTCCAGGTCTTGTGGTTCTGACGCAGATCAACAAAAGTGGCATAACATATTTTTATCTTGAGTTTCACATGGTTTATATGACACGGAGGAAGCGACTTAAAATGAGACGGCTTTTCATAACTCATGAGTTATTCAAGTCCCTCCCACGGCCTCTGTTAGCTTTCTCCCAGCCCTATGGGCACGTGGTCTCATCTTGCTTGAGTGCCGCATCTCGCTTCCACACCCCACTAGACACGCTTCCCCAGTCCCAGCTCCGGACCAGTACGGGCATCCAGCTACATGTGGGATGGTTTTTCTTATGAAAATATTTGTCATAAACAGTTCTGGTATGTTTTTAATGTTATTAAAACCTTTTTGTTTCCATCAAATTGCATGAAAATGGAATTTATTGATTTTCTTCTAATTTGTCTGACTTAAAGCTTTTTAATAAAATGTACAATAAATAAGAGGATTTTGACAGCTTTTATTTCTACAAGTTATGGAATCAGTATTAACTTCTGAGAACTTTTCAACATATGTACTTTTCTCACTGCTAACTAAATCCCCACAGTACTTCAGAAATCAGCTTCTGTTGAAGGGCCTGTTCCCAAGTGACTCCTAGAGCTCCATGTGCACTGTCCCTGTGGCTTTCAGGACTTTATAGGTTCCGCTTATAATGCAAAGATGTAATAATATACCCCTTAATCTGAAATGTCTTGACTTTTCATCTTGGAGACAAAGTTGCATATAATATAAATGCGGTACAATAGATCCAAAATTAGTTGATGCAAGGGTCTTGATTTGGCCTACCTGATTTCACAATCAACTATTCAGTGTATACACATACCCACACACATATCCACACACTAAAAGCAATATAATTTTACTATTATCAAAAAGTCAATATGAAAGCATAATACTATCCATTGGAGGCTGGCGTAACGCACTTAAAAGATTATCTTCAATTGCATTCATTCGCCTACAAATAAAACAAATTCATTTTTCTTTATAGGCAAAACAAATTCCATTGTGCATACATACCACATTTAATAATCCATTCCTTTGTTGATGGACACCTAAGATGGTTCCATAACTTTGTTTTTGTGAATACTGCTCCTGTAAATGTCAATGTGCAAGTATCTCTGCAACATGTTGACTTGGAGTACTTTGTGTAAATACTCAGGAGTTATATGACTGAGTCAATTGGTGGATACACACTCAACCAAAAATGTCCTTACATAGCCCATTACCATGTATACACAATGAATATACAATATATACAATGTGAAAAACTTAAAAACACTTAATGTGCCTAAATATGTAGAAAATCAATTTCTGACACAAATAATAGGAGCCACTAGAACATAGGAAATTGTATTAGTCTCTGAAATTGTCTTTACAGAAAAACATTGCAGAGACTAATTGCCTGGGTCACTTTAAATGAGGGTAGAACAAATATACAGTAGGAATCGATGCTTGGCTGGCAAGGAGGTGCTACTGGCCTTTTAAAATTCCAATGCCTGTGCTGTGTTGGAATATCTGTATTCTTTTGTGGTCAATAAATAGATATGGTAAAGTTTAACAAAAAATATCAATGTGGCTGAAGATTTGGCTCAGCAATTAAGGGCATGGACTCCTCTTTCAGGTTCCATTCTCACCATCCACATGGCAGCTAACAACCATCTGTAACTCCAGTTCCAGGGGAGCCAATGTCCTCTGATGGCCTCTGTGAGCATTTACATGGCGTGCTTATATACAAGCAGGCAAAACCTTAAAACACAAAAAATAAAAATAAATCAATCACAAAGATCTTTTTTTAAATTTTGCTTATTATTTTTATTTTATGTGTATGAGTGTTATGCCTGCATGTAGATAAGTGCACCCATGTTGTGCAATGCCCATGGAGTACAGAAGGGGCTGTCGGATCCCCGGAACTGGAGTTACAGACAATTGTTAGCTGCTATGTGAGTGCTGAGAATCAAACCCATGTCTTCTGTAAGAACTGCTGAGCTCCAATCACAAAGTTCTTTAAAATTTTTCAATAATAACTGAAATAGCATTAGTTGTCTTATCTCTCTGGCTCTTACATTCTGCCCTTCTTCCATGATATTCCCTGAGCCTTAGATGTAGTGATTGCATTGTAGATGTGTCACTTAGGGCTGGGTACCACATGGTCACTTATTCTCTGCATCTGTGGCAGTTTCTTTGATGGCAAGTGAGAGATTAAGGCATCCTAGTCATCATAGTTGTATGGAAGAGGAGCTGAGAAGACCACTGACAAGGCACCTCCAATGGGGATGCAGGGGGGGGCAACAGTTTATTTGAGAGCAAAGAGATCTGGGCTGCCTCTTGGGAGCGTGGAAACAGCAGCAGAGAAACAGCAGCAATCAGGGGGAATCAAACATCTTTTATAGGCAGTTAGGTGGTTGGCTAACTTTCCATGATGTAGGCTAGGTAGTTTAGATCAGGATTGGTTGGTCTCCCAACAAGCAGAGGGACATGCCCTAGGCTAAATTCAAACCTGCAATTTTAGAATATTGGGAGCCATGCTGCCTTTTTAGGAGCCTGCCAGGAACCTAACAATAGGGAAGCCACATCAATGAAATTACTGTATGATAGTCTAACAATATCAGCATATAAATAATAACAATACCAGGTGATAGATGGAAGAAATCTCAAGTGGCTCCAACACACGATGAAGAGGTTCAGGCAATCAGTGGATGCTGAGGAAAGGAAAAGCAGTTTTTTCTAGGGACGACTTCCCTGAGAGGTTATCTAATGCCACGTGGGCAGCTTCAGGCATAGGAACACAGGAACATCACTGAAATGACTCTCTCTCTCTCTCTCTCTCCCTCTCTCTCGCTCTCTCTCGCTCTCTCTCTTTCTCTGTGTGTGTGTGTGTGTTTGCATATGTAACAATAATAATCAAGGATGGGGACAGGAAATTAAGAAGCAGTGGGAAGGGAGATGTGGGAGGATTTGGATGAGGACTGGAGGGATGGAAATGGTATGAAAACTACTCATGTATGATGTTCACAAAAAAATTAAGAGCTTAAAATAAGAAAAAAGTGCTACACATTTTTATGATATATATTATGAATTCATTAAAGATTGGTTCAATAAGCCTTAACATATATAACAGAGTACATGAAATCCAGAGGGGGGCTATAAGAAAGGAGGGAGGGTCTAAATATGATCAAAACATATTATATGACATGCAAAATCTCAATAAAAATTAGAATAAAAAGTCAAATATTAGGCTAACAATGTAACTTACAAGCAAAGGTGCTTGACACAAAGGTTAAAGAATTGAGTTGGCTCTCTGGAGCACACATAGTGAAAGGAGAGAACTGACTTCTGAAATTTGTTCCCTGACCTACACACACACACACACACACACACACACACACACACAGAGAGAGAAAAGAGAGAGACAGAGACAGAGAGACAGAGAGACAGAGATAGAGAGAGAGACAGAGAAGACACAGAGAGGCAGAGACACAAAGACAGAGAGACAGAGATAGAATGAATAAATAAATAAATAAATAAATAAATAAATAAATAAATAACACATAGGAATGTATCTAAAATAAGACTTTCTATAGAAAAGAACAGGTAACTATTCAGAGAATATTTAAATTTTCTTGAAATGAAAAAGGTTACATGTTCAGAGATTTAAGAATTGGAAGGAGTAAATTGTAAATATATTAACTGAAGGTAGCAAATGTCTTTCAGAATACAATGAAACCCTAATTTAATCTCAACTATTTAGGACAATGACCACCTGCTTCTGAAATTTAAAGAGAAATGTAAGAAGGCCAGGTATCCCCACCTCTGCAAGAACAAAAGCAAAGAAAATCTGATGCTTCGACTATCAAGACTGATCATAAAACTGTGATGAAAGAAACAGAAACACCAGTAGAACACAAAGAAGAGTTCACCCAGAAGCAGACCCATGGGAAGGATGGACACTTGATATATGATGAGGGTAGTGTGGACAGGATGAATAAAGGGTCTTTCCAAAAATGCTGCCTGTTGTACAAGTTGAAAATGTCACATGTATGTCAAAATATGAGTCTGAGAGAATACTGAAACTAGTATAAGAAGAAAACCAACAAACTACTCAAAGATGAAATGGAATATTTTATGACTCAGAATTTTTAAATTCTGTTAAACATTAGTCCACACACATACACACACACAAACACAAACAAATGTAGTAAAGAAATGCATACAAACTGAAGTACTGAAATACCTCAAATATCCATCAGACAAATAATGATATTCTATTATTTGCTCATTTTAAAAGGATAAAATATCACTTCTAAGTTTGAGATATTGATAAATTATTGTTTTGTTTAATAAGGAAACCAGGTATTCAGCCAAGAGCAGATGTTGTCCATTTTTACTATAATCCAAGCCCTGAGGCAAATCCACAGCAATTACAAACATTCTCATATCACTCTTCGTAAGTATTTCTCACCTGTAAAGAGATAGCTTCATGATTACTTTGAACATAAAGTAGCACGCTTACAGATACATTATATATGCTTAGGATGGCAGTATGGAAGGATGGACTATTGGTGAAATTACTGAATTTTTAAAACTGTTCCTATAATTTTCAGTAAGTAACTAGTATGTGCCGCTATTGTTTCAATCAAGTTTTTTTTTTTTTTTTTTTTGACACATGGACATCATGATTTTACAATTAACATCACCTCTAGATTTATCTAGAAAAAATTCTGGTGTGTGTGTGTGTGTGTGTGTGTGTCTGTCTGTCTGTCTGTCTGTCTGTCTGTGCATCTGTGTAAGGTATGCATGCAACTTATTACATATTTGTAGGTCAGAAGTCAATCTTGGGTGTCTTTCTGAATCACTCTCCATCTCACTTTTTGACACAGAATTTGCATTCATCCCAGAGCTCACCAATTGGCTAGACTGGCTAGCCAGCAAGCCCCAGGCTCCTCTTGTTTCTGCCTGATCCCCAGTCCTGGAGTTGTAGATGCATTTCACTGTGTCTGGCTTTTACATGGGCCCTGGAGATCCAAACTCAGATCCTCATGTTTACATGGTAGGCATTTTACCAACTGGGCCATCTTCCTACCCCACAACTTAAAGAACATCTTACAGATATTGATACATTGAAAAAATAACCCATAGGCAAATGGATTGTATTATGAATTAGAAAACGTCACCACCAAAGGCAACAACTTCAACTAACCACACCGGTTTACAGCATCCTTTATCTCTTCTCTTTATAAATGATTTGTCTCATGAATTAGCAAATAGCAAAAGTACTGTTATGAATAGACTCATGCTGTGGGTGGCATGTAGCCAAGACTGGCTGAGAGAGGGACCAGGTGTGGGAGAAGCAGAACAGGTGGAAGAGAAGAAAGCAGAAACCACCAGTTAGAAAGGCGGTAGACCTGAAGTATTCCCACAGGCATGCTCCTGAGAATCAGAGGAGGGACGGGAGAAAGCTGTAAGCACTCTCACAGCTCTCCTGGCTTTCATATTCACCCTCAAGCTGTATACTCATTTTGATGGCATACCGTCTTCCTATTTTTACATTCCAACTTGCTAGTTTTATTCATTTAAGACATATTAAACTGAAAAATGAAAAGAAGCAGCTAGATCAATTTTTAGCTACTGTAGGATTCTTCCTTGTCATTAGTGCCTAAGGACAGTTTCTATTATCTGTTGAGAAGATGAATGACAGGCTTGAGTATTTGTTTCACTTCACAATCTGTAAGTCATGCCTGGGCTTCATAAATGAGATAGCTCACAATCCCATTTGCTTGTTCTAATTTCTGCATTTAATTGCTGATCCAGGACATTCAGCTTTGGTCTGCACTAACGAAGCACCTGCATGGAGATGAACCCATCCCAGGAGTGTGGTAGGAGTGGAAGGCAAGGACGAAAACAGTTATTTTCTTACTAAATTATTTACTTCTGTCTGTCTCTCTCTCTCTCTTTTTTGGTATGTGCATTTCATACCAAACATCTTAATCATCTTTTTTTTTAATTGTTGTAATTTCATATAACAGTTCTTAATAAGAGAAACAAAGCACAAAGAATCAAATCCAATTATAGATATTTCACAGAGCACTCAATAGAGACACAGTGGTGCTAGAGATGATACATTAATTGAGACGCTTTGACCTTACCTTAAAAATATATCTAATTTTACTGACAAAAATCCATCGTCATGAGTAAAAATAGATTATTCCTGAGATCCTTTTAGTGGAAATGATTGCTATTTTTTCTTCCCCTTTGTCCTTTCCTCCTGAATCAGTAGAATATTTTGTCTATTTTTTTTGTCTTTTGGTGGCCACATCAGTATCTTAAAGCACATATTCTAGTGATGGTCATTTCTAAAAGCTGCTGCCATCTGTTTCCACCTTGCTAGTGGAGATAAGATGCTACCAGTATTTTGCCACACGTTCCCTCTCCTGCTTCCTTCCTTGGTGATATGTAGACATATATTCTATAATGTATATAGTATACTAAATTAAACCTTAGTGTTTACAAGGATGTGTGACATATACCGTACTCCCTGGGAGGCCAAGTAATATCATGATTGCAGTCCTTTACCTAACCAAGCAAATTTAAATTCTAATGGACTTTCTAAGGTTTTTCCTTCATTTTAATGTTCCTTTACAACACAGTTGCTTTTGAAAAGGCTTGAGATGGAAGCATTCTAAGGGAGATCCCTCTTTCCTAGTGGCTTCTAAACTGAGTACTATATTTTCCAGCTCCAGATTGACCCAGGTGTCCCTATACGTCTTGAGATTTCCACCCACCTATCTTTCCACAAATGATCCTCTGCTTCCTACTTCTTAATGCAGTGGTCCTTTGGCCTTTGCTGCTCTCTGGTATCCATTCTCTTGCCTACCAGTGACTGTAAACAATTTTATCTCACTCCCAGTTTATGTGGTTTCTGTTGGGTTAGCCCCACCATCAGAAAAAGATACAGGCTTGGTAGAGTTTAAGCTTATTCTAGATAACTCTCCTTGCTTCAGTTTTGCCTAAGTGATCAGTTTTATTTAGGAAACTTAAAACTTAGGCTATTGGCTGTTTTTTTGTGTGATAGTGAAGGAGCTTTTCTTTCCTGTGGACATGAAACTAACATGTTAAAAGAAAACGTGTTCAAAAAAGACAGAATACAATCAACATTGATGAGAGGAGACAAAGGAAAGAAAGGGATAATCATTGGGGGTTAAATTGTTTTAGAAGAAATTAACATTGCTTCCAAATATTAATATAACAATTGAATAAAAACTATATGTCCTGCTTGATGATGATGATGATGATGATGATGATGATGATTACTGAAGAGAAGGATGAATATTGGCCCATTCTAACTAATGTTTTCACTTTGGATAGTTGTGAAAGAGTTTTACTAATCAAACAGATTTAAAAAATTTTTTCATTAAAACTCCAGCAGAACATATTTGAGAGAAGTTTAAGGGGGGATTTTATGAGTTCTATGTTTAGAAAAATTTTCAACCAAATTTTACTTAATTCATAAGCTTGGTGAGTTATAAAATTTTAAGTTGAAAATATTTTTATTGTAATCCAGAGGCCAGAGAGGACTAGGCAAAAAAAAAAAAAAAAAGTCTATTGAAAATAACAGGATTGCTGAATCCATGAACTCATAGCAGGGGTGGCTGCCTACCACCCACTAATCCGCTTTTCAGAATGAAAG